>NC_141691.1:1748336484-1748748498 GCF_964263255.1 Lissotriton vulgaris
CTAGCTTATGGTTAAATTCTTGTAAAGGAGTAAACAAGATGCGCGGGTTAGGGGCATAATTCGTCCAGGAACAAAACCAGCATGACCTGGCCATAGAAAAACAAGCAATAGTAGGGTCAGACGGTTAGTCTGGCTGAAATGTTGGTGTACTTCGCTGGCTTCCCAGGCCTTAGAAGCGGATTGAAATGTATTGTGACCCTTAACCACTAGGATCTCACTGATGTGCAGCCATCACATGAGTCCGCTATTATTCTTAAAGGAGAATTTAGCTCTGCCCATACTAACAGGCCTCATACTAATAGAGGTATGGATCTGGCCATGACAACATGTGGGCAACAGGAAGAGGAGGAGTTTAGGCCATTGCATCATCTACTAATTCTGGGTCACTCATTGTGGTACTTGTAATCCCAATTTCTTTTTCCAATATTCGATTTTACAGTTTGAACCAATAGCCCAACTGTGGGTGTAGGTTGGGAGCAATACTAATTAAATGCACATTTTATGCAACACACAATGACAAAGATAAGAAACAGTCAGATATTTTACTGAAAATAGATATTGCCTCATTCTGTTTATAATATTTATTTGATTAATATTCGTTTTTCCTTTGCTAACTGCTTTCTTGTGTTTCCTCAAACTCGTCCATCTCCCTGTGGTATTTGCTCTCAAACTGTAGGGACCTGTGACAGGCCTGTATGGTAGTCAATGTTCCAAAGGAGTAGTACACCTCTTCTGTTCCTCCTCCTACATTTCAGGATGGTGTTCCAATCCACTAAAAAGACTCCATCCCCACACTCAATTCAATTCATGAAGCTTTATTCGGTTCATAGAATACAATGACCATAAAAGCACATAAGCAAATGCATGGGACAATACAATACAGTTTAAAAAAAGGTAGATGATAACAAGGCAGGTTAAAAGAAATAAATATTTAAAACAGCATGCTATTTCTCATCTGGATTGATTTGGAGATAAAATTGGCAAAAAAAAAAAACATTTATCCGGAGAATCCATATTATAAACTAACTTCATCGCATCCTCCACATTTCTAACACCATATTTTACAAAAATCGGTTTCAGGTAGACCACCCTAACATGCAAGAAGAGAGTACAAATTAACATAAAGTGCAAAGTGCTTTGCTTGGAATGCCCATCACATGGGCACGGCCCAACAGGTTGCTTCTTAGGTTGGGGAAAAGCAACCAAATCATGAGCCGTACCAAATCTTAGTCTGGTTAAGACAAACCTGTGGGCAGGTCTAGTTACCATACTCATCCCCACACTCGTATAACACCATCCAAGACACCACAGTGCTACACTTTACTCCATTCTGCCAGTAGTAAAATACATGTGCGCCCTGTTTATAACCATGACCTCTTGAACTTACCTCGTGATTCAGTTTTGCAGACTCACAGCTTTCCATCATTACACATGTAATTCCACACCACACTAAGTAGCTTGCTTATACCGTGAAATGTCCCTGAAAAGTTTGAATGAGTGAATGTCTACAGCAATTGCATAACCCCTTTCCGACAGAGAAAACACACATGGGCCACCAGCACATTTCAGCACAATCCTCCTACTTTTCCAGCCTGGAGACAGAATACCCTGCAAGTAAAGGAAACATTTTACTGAGTCCAGTTCACAGACAACAGGATGATCATGCTGCCCAGCTCTTTTTACTTCTCTTCACTCTATCCCTCCCACATGCATGAAGCTTTATATTCATTCCCATCTTCTGGAATAACTGAAGAGATCTACCACGCGCCACTGGCCATCGGAGGACTTGTACTCTTACTCCACAACTGCGAGTCCCACCTACCTACATATTATGACCACTTTTGACATCTCAAAAATGGCAATCAGATATGGGACGATAGTAACGAAGTCCTTTACAGCAGATCTCTGATCCATGATTTCCTCCAACCTGTGCCTGCTCAGGACCATAAACTTTAAACAAGGTATGTCAGAAAGGACAACTCAGTGCTGTAACCAGCTAAGTGGACTATGAAAATAAGAAATACCATAAAGGAACTTGCACAGCTGCTCAAAGCTGCCAGCTTCCTGAAAACCACAAAATGCACGCGCCTCTCTTTTACACTTCATCCATCACACTGCTGAGCACTGCATCCCATAAGAAGATAACCACACCCCAGTGGTCATCACGCACGGCATACAATAACTCCGCACATAGGATCAAAACAAACATAACATCCTTCCAACCACACACCGTACAAGGTGTCGTGTGCTACAAGTGCTATATAAATCATGTAGTAAAATATAATACAATTTCTCACCTCATCCCTGTAGTCTCAGCAATCCAACACATAAAGACTCTGCCATGGCTTTCACAGGATCCCAGCAAAACTGTTTTTGCTCCTCTTTCATGCAATGTATAAATTCTGCCCCTAGGAGGATTGAATAATCCGTTTGACAAATCAGTTCACTTCTATCCAGATAGTATTGAAGGCCTTCATCCAAGATGAAGAGGACCTCATAGGAGTGCATTGTAGATTGGATATCGTAATATTTCATGAAGTGAACCCTTCAAAAACTAAGTTCCTGCTCATTTTTCGCAAAATATTCTCGAGTTCACATAAGTGCATGGTTGCCAGACCTCTTGGCTCCACCTCATTCAGATACTTAATTATTTGCTGCCTCCAGCTAGATTCAGGCCCTTTTTATGGCGAATTCAGAATGTCAGTATTTGCAGACTTAGGATGTCTGCTTCCATGCATGCCTCTGAGTACGGTTTTCCATACTTCAGCCTCACTTATATCTGACACTAGCATTCAAGCAACAAAGTAACGACCCTAAGAATACTCTATTTGCTATTGTTTCAATCAAGACTGATGTGTAAATTGCTGGCCTGATGCATAAGGTAGTGCATCTTAAAACCAAATATTTAGCAGAGAAGGTAAACTTTGAGGCTGTTCTAATTCTTCTAGTGGTACAAAATCTTTGCTGCGGATGTCTCCTAAATGTAGGCAGGCTGAGGTCTCTCTGATCCAGCAGCCTGGACAAATCTGCTAATGAACTCCATACTGCACACTCACCTTGGTTTTAGGAAAAAACTGAAAACTCTCATTTTGGAGATGAAACTAAGAATTACGGTGCTCAACTGGGTTGTTATGTAAGGAATTGGAAAGGATTGCTTCCAGCGGCATTTTATACTTATGCTTTTGTTGTGATGTTTGATATTTTTTGTATTGTGCGTGCAGTTCTTGTAGATTGTGCATGCCCTTGAAAAAACTGTTGAATAAAAATAACAAAAATGTGTTAATATGACCTTTCTCATCTTAACTGGTTTACGGCAAGGTCAAGTATGCTGGTCTCCCTTGCAAGTTTACAAATATTTTCACATAGCATAGAATCATCCCCACCTGTGCCACTTTATTTCTCCCATGTAGAGATGATATTGCTGTTGGATTTAGGAGCCTACAAGAGCTACAAATAGGCCAGCATTTCAAATTTAAAGTCCTATACCAAGAGCCACTGCAATTATGCGGTATGGTTGACTAAATTGTGTCAAGAAAAGGTAAATTATGTAGCATAAATAATGGGGTTTATATCTTTATAGAATTCTTTTTTCTTTCATCTTTGCTCATGGTGAAAGAGTCTGGCCAAAGATTTCACCTAATTAGTACCAGTATAACATCCAAATGCAGCAATAACAACTGAAGGATGACTGGTCAACTTCTGTGCATGGCCTTTCACTGGGCAGGAACACTACGTTCTTAGTAACATTTTATCCATTTGAGCTAGAAACAAAATTCTATATAATATATGCAGCTTATGCAGCAGATTGTGGATGATGTGGCAAAACCATAAGTATGCAGAACAGGCACCCAAAATACAGCAATGCTATTACATGGTATTGTGTGCGTGGTGTGTGGACAGAGACATCTCTCTGTTTTCATTGCTCTCTTCCACAAAATGATCCATTGGGATTAGAAGCAATAGTCCGCGATGGAGATAAACGGTGGACAAAGCAAAGTAATCTGGTTTGAAATTCCTTCTTGTTTGTAACCTATCTTCCACTTGTCTCAATTTTAAGGTGAGCAGCTGCTAAACAAGCATTTACAATGCAATGGTTTCGCCTTTGGAAAAGTTAGAGTTATTGGCATTGTAAATGACAAAATTTGTATTTATGTGTTGGTTTTGAAAACAGATAAATAAATGGCATTGTCATTTACATTGCCATTAGCTTAATCTCTGCAGTCACTCTGCACTCTCTAGCACTCCCTACTCACTCTGCACTCTCTAGCACTCCCTAGAACTCCCTACTCACTCTGCACGCTCTAGCACTCCGTACTCACTCTGCACTCTCTAGCACTCCGTACTCACTCTGCACTCTCTAGCACTCCCTACTCACTCTGCACTCCCTACTCACTCTGCACTCCCTATGCACTCTGCACTCCCTATGCACTCTGCACTCCCTATGCACTCTTCACCTTGCACTCCCTATGCACCCTGCACTCTGCACTCCCTATGCACCCTGCACTCCCTATGCATTCTGCACTCCCTATGCACTCTCTATGCACTCTTCACTCCCTATGCACTCTTCACTCCCTATGCACTCTGCACTCCCTATGCACTCTGCACTCCCTATGCACTCTCTTTGCACTCTGCACTCCCTATGCACTCTGCACTCCCTATGCACTCTGCACTCCCTATGCACTCTGCACTCCCTATGCACTCCCTATGCACTCTGCACTCCCTATGCACTCTGCATTGCCTAAACATAGCTGATAATTCTGACGTATTTGTGACCAATGCAGTGTTCTTAATGCACATAATTTTTCATTTCCAGTTGTTTTCTCAGCTTTATTTATTTCAAGCACAAAATACTCATTTGATTTATCGGACCACGGGATGCAGAAAGCTCGGTGGTTTAACACACTTTAGTTGTTTGTGTCACAGCGAGTGAGTCACACATGACGACTCAGCCTTTCATCCTTCAGGGCTAGATAACATGAGTATCAAAGTCACGAGATGCGTTATAAGTCTATTTTCTTTTAAAACAACAGGAGGAGCGGGAGGGTGGCGGGCAGGCACACGGACAGCGGGAGGTGGGCGGGCAGGCACGCAGACAGCGGGAGGGGGGCGGGAACGGACAGCGAGAGGGGGGACGGGAACGGGGACACGAACAGCGGGAGGGGGGGGCCTGTATGAGTGATGTACGTTCCTCTCAGTGCAGACAAGTGGCCTTGTAAACTGTGCAGCCAGTGGCATTCGGTGCAGGCAGCCAGGGCCAGTAGAATACACGGTAATAATGTGCGCTCTGAGAGCCCTTCAGGCTCCGTCTGTATTGATCCTCCTGGCTGCAGGAAAAACATGAAGCACACGGACAGGGGGGGGCGGGAATGGACAGCGGGAGGGGGGTTGGGAAGGCTTCCTCCGTTGGCGGTCGGCCGCGGAATGGCCAAAACAAACCTGGACAACAACAAAAAATAAACCCCGCCCACGGCCGCAATGACGATGCGAAAAGGGTGGAGAGGGAAGAAATCGCGGGAATGCCCACGAATCTGGTCCGGCCATGACGGACAGATCTCTGTTCCAATGGCTAGCCTCCATTTATGGAGCTAGCCACTGGAACAGAGGGGCGGATTCCCAAGCCACTCTAGTTCTCATTAGGTTTTCACCTGCGTGAAAAGCTGCTTCCGCAGCTTTCACTTAGGCGAAACCTAAAAAGGGAGCAAAGGGAGAAATCCAAAGGGTTACAAGAGGGTTAGAGAACTAGGCAACAGAGAGGCAACAGAAGGAGAAGGGAGTGAAGCAGGGTAAAGGAGAAGGGAGTGAAGCAGGGTAAAGAAAAGATGAGAAGGCTTTAGAAGAGGTGTAGGAGCTAAGAAAAGAATGAAGGGGAAAGAATGAGAGGAGATAAATGAAGTGGAGATGGGTGAAAGGAGGAGGACAATGGGAGAGGGAGGGTGCGGAAAAGGATTAAAAGAATAAAGCATGAACGTGTGTCTAAGGCTTGGAGACATACAAAAGGAGGAACAAAGAGGTAGGCTGACGAAATGAACACAGCGCTGAGTCTAGAAATAATGAGGGTTGTGCAGTTCACAATTTTCACCCTTCAACAACGTTTCCCGGTTTCCTTTGTTTCTCCTCTTAGGAAGATAATGCTCTCGTTAACAGAACCTAGCCAAGCCAGTCTTATTCGCGCTACTTTCTTATGAGTCCTAATTCCGTGCCGAAAATGAACGCAGACATTTCTGTGCAAGTGTGCATTTTGCAGGAAAGAACATCAAATTTCTTATTTACAGAGTATACCATTGTTTTACCAGTATGTGTCTACGGTTAACAGTCTGCGAACTTAAAGTGTCACCAAAGAACCGATTTTCAGGCTGAAGTACAGTATTTTATACACATTTGATAGGATTAAAAAAATATTTGCACCCACACCACTTGCAAGAATAACACTTAGGGTCTGCCGTGTACGAAAGAGCCAGGTTCAGCACATATTTGTACTGCGATGTGCCGAGCTGCTCCTTCTGAGGTTGAAGGGGTGCGCAAAGCCCTCGTGCCTCTACAGGTTGCAAACCTTCTGCCGCACACATCATTGGGAAGGCATTCAGCTTATTTCTCCATGCGAGCAGTTGCGAAGGCTGGGGTTATGGCTTGCATGAGACAGCACAGCGCCTGTCTTTTATTTCGTTTTAATTGCAGCCCCTGACGTAATTAAAACAAAGTAGGCAAACTGTGAATGGCACCGAGAGAGAATGTAGCGCCTCCCTCCACCTAGGGCTGAGCCCACATTCCGGAAGTGGAAGCGGTCCCTCATGGACGGGTTCCACTTTGTAAACCCAATCCCCTCTCCTTTGAGGAGGCAGCGTGGCATCATTGGTTTACTAACGCTACGGTGGTCGGAAAGCACTCCCGTGAGTCTCAGCACATCACGTAATCGGCCCTTGCCTACAACGAATGCATGTGACCTTGTGCAAAATGTAAATGGCCCTCACGCGAAGTTCTTCAATACCGTGAAGTCAAGTTCGAGCCCTATAAAAACTACAGAAAGTGTGCAAAGAGGTAAGACCAACTGCCCACACAAGGAAAGGCAGATATATACCCAGCTTTACACAGTCAAACCTAGACCTGGATAAACTGCGGAATCTCCGCTTAAATTGTGTAATATTAGGCAATTTTTTACTTCACTAAAACTCCCTTTTCCTCTTTATCGTTTAGGAAGGACCTTTCAAAATATACGAGTTCAGATTACCAGCAGTACAAACCCTATTATGTTTCATCTATCAGACTATAATGTGGCTCTATTATAAATAATCAGGACCACGTACCGGGTTTACATTAACTTTTAATAAGTACTTCTCACTGCAATCATGAGCCGTTTTAATGTCAAAGCTTCCACATGTTAAAAAAAATACGATTTTTTGAATTTTTAAAGAGAGGGTATCATATTTACGTTGTTTGTTATGTGATTTACATAGTAAACATTTTCAAGGCTCGGCTCATGCACGGGCTCTAAGAGCCGAGTCAGATCATTGGCTGTTACTTTATGGGCTCGCCTACCCTCTAATGGACGCATCATTGTGATTGGTTACGGGAGGGGCTGTCCCTTTCATGCTCCCTTATTCTTATAAATTGCATATATGGTGCAAAGTGCAAAAGACATTTCCGACTTTACTTTTGGTTGACTTGGCCGAACGACTTGTGGCTTTGATGTCACAGTCTGGTGGTTTTGCGCATGAGTCTTTGCTATTTCAGCAATTTGCGTATGAGCAGGCGAACATTTGATTTTTTTACTTGCATCCCTGCCCCAGTGGCTTACCCCTTTACCACCCTAAACACACATTGTTTTAACTCATGACTGGAATGATGTCTTGGGCCTCCGAGAAGCAAACCAGAGCAGCACAACGTGAGCAACAGTAAAAGGTTGTCAAAATGTTATGTTTTTCAAGTCTTTGCTGTCCTGGTGAATAGAAGGGTCATTGGTCAGACACACCTCTGCCTCCTGCGAGTGACCAGGTCAAAGATGCTGCGGTGAGCTCCAGTGACAAAAAATGTGACGTGGGCCCTAATGTGATTAAGGAAAATGGCACAACTCCCTGGTTCGACAGTACGAAAAAAGGCGTTGGCTGTGTAGTGGGCCCCATATCACGCCTCCTGTGCCCGGTGCCACTGCACCTGCTACACTGCGGACAGCTGCGCCTCTGCTGGGCGCGCTCTTTGCACCGTATTGTGGCAATCCTTATAAGACCAGGCGTTGGGGACGAGAAGGCAGATTATAAAACGGCACCGGCTCTGTTTATAATAACTGCGTGTCCTTATAAACCAGGCAAAGGGGCGGACTCGGGAAGCATTCCTGCAACAGGGCGGACCCGCCCACCGGGAGTATCCACGTCTCCATATACAGTAAAAGGCCGCGGCCGGGCGGGAAGCTGGCGCCGAGCACGACGCGGGGCCTCCCTCTGAGAAACAGAGCAGGCCCGGACCAAGGCCGGGCCTTCCAAACAGCTTTTGGCGCCTCTCTTCGAAACAGTACCCCATGCGAAAGCTTCAACGCTGACCATTGCCTCCCCTTAGCAGGGCGAGCCGGCGTCTGAATTAGTCGGGGCTAACTTGATTTTTGTTTACCCATCTGACCCGGCACATTTGAGAAACTTTAGTTCATCTATATGTCTCTGTTTGAGGGGATCGATTGAACATAGAGGGAGGCTCGTTTTCATGCTTCAGTGCACAAAAAGTAACAAAGCACCCGGGAGTCAGCCTATGGCAGTGCGGCTCCCGGGTCAAGCCTACGATGACGCTCCTCGCCCTAGCCAATCACCACACGGCAACAGTGGTGACGCTGCGCCGCACGGGCCAATCCCGTCGTGGCGTTTGGTGAGGGGGCTCGGCTCTCCCGTCCAATCGGAGAGCAGCGGGCTCGTTTTCGGTCGCGTTGGTACCAGCAAGGTACGGGGCCCTTCGTCGGGGGTTTACTGATCCAGGGTCGCGGTGGTGAAGCTGCACACAGGTTATTTTAGTGCGCTCTGCTCGGGGAAGGCTCACAAACCTTCAGTCTGCACCAAACACGTGTCGATGAACACGGCGACCTCACAGCACGGCACAGCAGCCGGTAGGCGGGGATCTGCTGTGGGAGGGGAGAGGGAGGCGGGGAGAGCGGATCGGGATCAGCTGCGGCTCGGGAGGCGGGGGAGAGGAACGGACGGTGGGAAACGTGCACAGGACAGCGAGGAGGGGGGAGGGGGGACGGCGGAAGGAGGGACACGGAAGAAGGCAGGACAGCAGCAAGCACGGCCCGGCCGGACCAGATTCGGGGGCGTTCCCGGCGTCGCGTGACGTCGCCAAAGCCAAAGAATCTCGGGAACGCCCCCGAGTCTCCTCCGGCCATGACGGACGCCTCTCTGTTCCAATGGCTAGCCTCCATTTATGGAGCTAGCCAATGGGACAGGGGGGCGTATTCCAGAGTGCTTACCGTAATCAAGAGATTTCTCTGGAGGCGGAGCCTAAAGGCTCCATTCCCCAGCGAAACCTAAAAAAGGAAGAAATCTTTGTATTTAATTTGTTGTCTTTTATTTTGCATGTCAGCTGTTTAACTACTTGCATAGAATCCATCCACCAAGCGGTGTCATGTTCAAGGTATTCTGTCAGAGCAAGAGGCGTAAATCAAAATGATGGGTCCCCGCTGCAGAATGTGATGAGGGACCCCTACATCTACCAGATCGCACTGACATTCATTGGTCTTGGGCTCAAAGGGGGCCCCGGAAACGGTTGTGCCCCCGAACAGATTTGCCCCCAACCCTGCACGGGCTGGCTCAGTAAAGCAGAGTGGCTTTCAAGAACGTTTAACTAATTCTTATTCAGTGGCATTGCAGGCATTCTGCAAGGCGTACAGCGGCATGGATTAGAAGGTGGGGGGGGGGGGCCTCCAAAACAAGAAAACCTGTAGGAGCCAGGCCCGACAGGCCTTTTATTCCACCGGGCATTTCCTTTGTTGGCCGGAGCCCTTGGAGGCCGGTTTTAAAAGCTCAGGGCCACTCCTGGTGCCTCTGTCATTGTCTCCAGTTTCCAAGGTTAAATGCAGCAGGCACTGGGATATTTCAAGAGTGAGAAAGGGTGAAAGGGGTAAAGAAGGAAGAGAAAAGCAATCATAGAGGGAGAGGAGAAAGAGAGTGTATCAATGGAAAAAGAGAGATTGCACCTGGAGACGAAAGGGAGCAGGGCTGGTTTGAGACTTTTTGCCAAGGCTGCCTTTAGTTCCCCAGTCCGACTGTAGCTTGGAGACTGCAGCTAGAGCAAAAGGCAGGATGGGATCATTCATATTCTACTTGGTTACACACCCCATATTCTCACGCTGTGCTAGTAATAGTCGTATGTATTTATTTTGCCTTTCACAGTGTTCATTTGTTTTATTGTAGTTATATTTTTTATTGGTATATTTGCAGTGTACATCTGCATGGGAATTGGCCGAGATATATTTAGGGGTCCCCAAACATTGATCTGAAATTAGCCCCTCTTTAACTTCATCCGCCCTGCTCTGAGGTGTTAGTTGCTGGTTGTAACTCGCAAGCATTTTGTGTTTGAGCCCTTCCTTTCTTAGCTGTCCTTTGCAATTAGTCTCAAAGCATGTTGGGCCAGAACCTCACTTGCATTTTTTTTATGTTCGTCTACACTTTGGACATCTTTTTTTGTGAGCATCCCACAAACTGTGTTTTCTGGTTACTTGGGAGCATTTGTCTATGCATGTGTGTATCTTGCTGAGCTCTTCCTTGTGAGTGACTACATATAAAAAAAAAAAAAATTGCTAATGTTTTGATTTTTACTTGCTTCGAAGTATTGATACTTAGCTGGGTTTTCAGAGTTTTTGCGAGAATTATGGCTACCTAATAAGGAAAACACAATTTTGCACAGTCTTGTGGAGGAGCACAGCCCCTTGCTTTGTGCACTAGCAGCTGAAGTTCCATTATATAGCAATAGCTCTGTCTCTTTGGGCTTGCCACTATACTGTGCATGGCTCTGGGTTGAATTACCGTCTCCGGCATAAAACGCAGAGCCTCCGTGTCAAGGTCGGGTTCATTTACAGAGGAGGACGGGGAAGTTGGGACTACAGCTGCTACTCCAGGAACGACCCCTCATATTATACTTTGCTCTGTTACCTCCTCTTAAACCTTGAGGAGCACAGCAGTGCAGAGAGGAATACAAATATGTATTTAACATGACAGACAGATTTTAATCACTTACAATTAGGCTGTCACATCCAATGAGACCTTATTTTACAGCTATGCAAATAGTCCATAGATTGACAACTTATGTTTTCATATTTTAGTTTCAACTAAAGAAGAGGATGTAATGGAGAAGGATAAATAAGAGATACAGTGAGCCTATGGACGATTAGGAAGCAGAGTAGTCTGTTTGCTATCAAAGAACCTTCAGTTTGTAAGACTTAATGTCGAGCCCCATAAAGCAAAGTGTTAAAATGTTATTGGGTAATTGATGATAAACGAAATATTACATGGCTTGCAGGATTTAAATATCAACGAGTCAAAGAGAAACTATGTGGTCAGTTTTCCACGCTTCTGATGACCAATAAGTTTATGCTGTCCTCCTGACACTGTCTGACACAATCCTTCCATCTTTATTCTTCTCACAAATCAAGAATTTGTGAGCGAAGGTTTCATGCTAAAAGGCTGTCTTGCTGACCTTAAACAGGTTGACAGTTTTGCAAGTGAGGCATTCAATGAAGGGACTAGCTTTTCGTTTTGTTTGTGGCTGCTGGTGTAAGGACAGCAAAATGTAGAGTCAATAATGGGTAGCTTTCAAAAAGAGGTAGGTTGAAGTTAAAAAAATCTCTGATGTTTTGTTTCCGATAGTTTTCTCATCCATGTTATTTTTTATTCATCTCACATATTTTTATGCCTCAAGGTTTGCATGTATGGGGTGCCAGCATTGTTATTTAGATGGTACTGTGATATCTGAAAGAAACACGTTAGTGTTAGATTCCTTACCTTAGAATATCCCCAGGCGTCAGTCTGGATCCGGAAACTTTTGCGTAGCAGTACCCCTGCGCGTCGGTAGGCGTCGTCTGCAGGCGTCCCCTGCGGCTCCGCGTCCGTCGTTGGCGTCGTGCGCCGTGATGACGTCGCTGGAGTATATAGACGCCGCCTCCGCGCGCTGACGTCAGTTCTTCTTTTTTCCGCGCCAGTGGACGCAGATCTGAAGAGCAGTACTCCGGTCTTTGACCAAGTTTTTTCGAATTGTTATCACTTTGTGCCTGTTAGGATGCCTGGGTTCAAGCACTGTGATGACTGTGAGCGCACGATGTCGGTCACAGACCGTCACCGCCTCTGTCTCCGGTGTCTGGGCCCCGACCACGACGTGGACTCCTGCGTCGACTGCCGGGCCCTTACCAACAAGGCTAGACGGGAGCGGTCCCGCAAGCTACTGGAGCTCTGGGTGTCGGCCCCACGTCGGGACCGGGAGCGGTCCCGGCCCGGCCGAAGGTCGAGTGAGCGTTCGAGGGAGCGGTCGAGGAGCCGCGCCGAGCGTTCCGGAAGTCGACACCACTCGTCATCCTCGTCAGGTAAGAAGCAAGGAGTCGGGGCGTCGTCATCGCACCCCCGACTCCCCCCGACGCTCGCGCGATGCGGCCGGGGGTTCGGGTGACCCCAACCCCGCGGCTCCGCGAGCGTCGCCGGCGCGGCCTGCCCCATACCCTCCGGTCCCTGGGCACGGTGCGACGCCTAAGGAGATAGAGGCGTTCCTCATGGCCATGAGGGCCCTATCTCCTCCGGCGGGTTCCACGGCGCCTACGGGCCCAGTGAACCCGTCCGGGGGCCCTAGCGGTTCAGCTGACCCTACCTCGACGCCGTCGGATGCTCCGTCTCCGGCGTCGCCGGCGGCGCCGATCCCGGCGCCGCTAGGGCCTTCGGGGTCGACGCCGGATGGACGTCCATCCAACCCGGCGCCGATCCCATCGGGGTTGCCCCCGGCGCCGCCTCCGCGCGACGCCGGTTCCTCGGTGCCGGCTTCGGGCGGCACTGGGGCTCCGGCGCCGGCTCCGGGCGGCGCCGTCCCCTTACCTTCACCGACGCCGGACGCGGGGCCGGACGGGCGTCGCTCGACGCCGGTCCCGGCGCCGATGGGGCCCATGAACCCCCGAGGATCCGGTCTACATCGTTGACTCCGAATACGGAGAAGATGAAGAGTTCGGTGAAGGTTGGGAGGGGTCCGAGGACCCTCTGTCACGCGAGTGCCAGTATGACCCGGACTGGACAGGTGACTTGGGGGATGCCAGTGGTTTGGACGACTCTCCTAACCCTGGTTTGATCTCTCCTCCAACCGTGGCATCGGTGGAGGGAGCTGCATATTCAGTGGTGCTGATGAGGGCTGCCAAGGCCTTACACCTTGAGCTCCCCGTTGCGGCCGTGAGGCCTAACATCCTCACTGAGGTCTTCAAACCGCAGTCATGCCCACAGGAGCCACTGCTGCCGTTTAATGAAGCCTTGTCAGACGTTCTGTTGGGCACGTGGTCACCCCACTCCTGAGAGTCTGGTGATCCAGGCCTCGACCTCCCAGTCCGCGTTCCCGTCGGCCCCGCCCGACCGGGTATCCAAGAGGTATGACCAGTTTGGCAAGAAGGTCTTCTCGTCCATTAGTTTGGGCCTGCGGTCTTGCAACACCGCTTGCCTCTTGGGCCGCTACACCCACTCTGTGTGGGATACGGTCGCGGAACTGCTGCCAGAATGCCCCATGGAGGTGCGGGCTAAACTCGGTCAGGCTGTGGCTGAGGGCCGAGATGCAGCGAAATATTCGATACGGTGTGGTCTTGATACACCCGACTCGCTGGGCAGAGCTATGTCAACGACAGTGGCGATTCGTCGCCACGCCTGGCTGAGATCCGCCAACTTTTCGGCCGCTGTCCAGAATACACTGATGGACATGCCGTTTGTTGGCTGTCACCTGTTTGGTGACAAGGCGGACCACGCGCTGGAACGCTTCAAGGACTCCAGGGTCACGGCCAAGTCCTTGGGTCTCTCGACCCAGCGTCAGCAAACGAGTTCGTTTCGTCCCTTTCGTGGCCAAGGAAGGGGCGCCCCCACACGTGCTGCCAGCCACGCGCCGCAACAATCCTTTCAACGCGGTGGCGGCCGTGGAAACCGCCGTGGCGGCGGTCGGGGACAACGGCGGGGTCAGACCACACCTCCCCCCGCAGCATCTGCCTCAAAATCCTCCTAGTCCGTGCTTTCGGCCCCATGTGACGCCAGTGGGTGGCAGGGTTCGCCATCACCACGCTCACTGGCGCACGATCACTTCGGACAGGTGGGTGCTGCAAATTGTCCGAAGGGGCTACTCCCTCCCCTTCGAGACCTCTCCTCCAGCCATGCCACCGCAGAACCACCGTGTGTCGGGGGACCACTTGACGCTTCTGCGGGAGGAAGTTACGGCCCTCTTGGCCAGGGGGGCCATCGAGCGCGTTCCTGGGCCAGAAGTAGGGCGTGGTTGTTATTCCCACTACTTTCTGGTGCCCAAGAAGGACGAGGGGGGCCTACGTCCTATCTTGGATCTAAGGAACGTCAACGGCTTCCTCCGGAAGGAGAAGTTCAAGATGCTGACGTTAGCTCAGGTCTTGGCTGCTCTAGACCCACAAGACTGGATGGTAGCGTTGGACTTGCGGGACGCCTATTTTCACATCCCCGTCCTGCCGGCCCACCGGCGTTACCTGCGGTTCACGGTAGGCCTGGAGCACTTTCAGTTTATCGTGCTTCCCTTCGGCCTTACCAGCGCCCCACGGGTGTTCACAAAGGTGATGGCGGTGGTCGCAGCCCATCTGCGCAGGTTAGGGGTTTCAGTCTTCCCCTACCTAGACGACTGGTTGTTGAAGGCGGGCTCGCCCCAGACAGTCGTCCACCACCTTCAGATGACGGCAGACCTCTTGCGCGAGCTGGGGTTCTCCATCAATGTGCCGAAATCACACCTGTGTCCCTCTCAAAAGCTCCTTTTTTATCGGAGCGGTTCTGGACTCGGCGCAGTTTCGGGTTTATCCTCCGGAACGGCGGGTCCGGGATATACAGGCTTTGATTCCCATCTTTCAGCCGTTATCCCGGGTTTCGGTCAGGTTGACGCTGCGGCTGCTGGGACTGACGGCTTCCTGCATCCTTCTGGTGCATCACGCCCGGTGGCGGATGCGGGCTCTGCAGTGGGACCTGAAGTTTCAGTGGGCCCAGCATCAGGGCAACTTGTCCGACCACGTCTTGATCTCGGAGGGCACTGCGAGACAACTGCAGTGGTGGCTTACGGACCGTGATTGGGTCAGGGGCAAGTCCCTCTCCCTTCCCCAACCGGAGCACGTTGTTGTGACGGACGCGTCCCTCCAGGGCTGGGGTGGCCACTTGGGAGAGGCGGAGATCAGAGGCATCTGGTCTCCGGCGGAGTCCCGGCTCCATATCAACATGTTGGAGCTGCGGGCGATTCGTCTGGCACTGAAGGCATTCCCCCCCTTTGTCAGCGGGAGTGTAGTGCAGGTGTTCACCGACAACACCACCGCCATGTGGTACGCAACATACAGGGCGGAGTGGGGTCGTGGACCCTTTGCCAGGAGGCTCTGCGCCTCTGGCAATGGCTGGAACGTCAGGGCGTGACTCTGACGGTTCAACACCTGGCAGGTTGTCTGAACGCCAGGGCGGACGAACTCAGCCGTCGGTGCTCGATGGATCACGAATAGCGTCTGCACTCGGACGTGGCGCAAGGCATCTTTCTGCAATGGGGAGAGCCTTGGTTAGATCTATTCGCCACAGAAGAGAACGCGCAATGTCATCAGTTCTGCGCGTTGGAGTTTCCAAGACGGCACTCGCACGGCGACGCCTTTCGGCGCGAGTGGAGTTGCGGTCTGTTATACGCCTTTCCGCCTATACCACTTCTGCCCAGAGTGCTGAAGAAGATCAGGCGCGACCGGGCCCAAGTTATCCTTGTGGCTCCGGACTGGGCTCGAAGATACTGGTATCCCGAGCTACTCAGCATGTCAGTCGGTCCCCCGATCCGCCTGCCCCTTCAGGAGGACCTTCTGTCGCAGCAGCAGGGGACGGTCCTCCACCCGAACCTGTCCAGTCTCCACCTCCATGCTTGGAGATTGAGCGGCGGCAGTTGAGGCCATTTGACTTGCCTCCTGAAGTCTGTGATGTTATTCTGGCAGCCAGGCGTCCCTCCACTAAGTCGGTATACGCCTGTCGGTGGAACAGATTGGTGGCATGGTGCACAGCAAAGGCTGTGGATCCTCTCTCTGCCCCTCTTTCGGAGGTTCTTCTGTTTCTTCTTTCTCTTGCCCAGCAGGGCTCTGCTCTGGGCACTATCAAGGGCTACCTTTCTGCCCTTTCATCCTTTTTGAGGCTTCCTGATCAGCCTTCTTTGTTCAAATCCCCGATTGTAACTCGGTTCTTAAAAGGCATCACTCACATGTTTCCACCTGTTCCGTTTGTGATGCCTCAGTGGGATTTGAACCTGGTTCTGACCTTCCTGATGTGTGCTCCCTTTGAGCCCCTTCATTCTTGTCCTCTCCGTCTCCTGACTTTAAAGACGGCTTTCCTGGTTGCCATCACCTCTGCCAGTGAGCTCCAGGCTCTTTCTGTCCAACCTCCTTTCCTGTCCATTCATCCTGATAAGGTGGTTCTGAGGACTAGACCTTCTTTCCTGCCCAAGGTTGTTTCGGCCTTTCACATCGGGCAGTCCATCACCCTCCCTTCCTTCTTCCCGCCTCCGCATCCTTCAAAGGATGAAGAGCGGCTCCACCGTCTGGACCCAAAACGTGCGCTTTCATTCTACATGGATCGCACACGCCAGTTCCGGGTGGATGACCAACTGTTTGTTGGCTACGTGGGTGCGAAGAAGGGACGGGCGGTTTGTAAACGAACCATCTCTCGATGGGTCGTCCTCTGCATCAAAGCGTGCTACTCTTTGGCTCGGAAGGAGCCTCCTGTTGGGCTGAGGGCCCATTCCACTCGGGCCACGGCAGCTACTACTGCCCTGGGCCGGGGAGTCCCCTTGCAGGACATTTGCCAAGCGGCTACGTGGGCCTCGCTGCACACGTTTGCGAGGCACTACTGCCTGGACAGTCAAGTCCGGAGGGATGGCTTCTTTGGCCGTTCTGTCCTCCAGGACTTTCTGGTGTAGTATTGTATTGGTTCGCAGACCCACCACCGGGGTTGGTATTGCTGGGGTATGTATTCTAAGGTAAGGAATCTAACACTAACGTGTTTCTTTCAGATGAACAAGTTACTTACCTTCGGTAACGATATATCTGTAAGAAACATTAGTTAGTGTTAGATTCCTTACCGAACCCACCCATCCTCCCCGTTCTGCGAACTGATACCTAGGGTTAAGGTCATCCCTTTCAGGGCCCTAGTTTTACATGGCACCAGTGTTGGTTCTCTCATGGCTCTGCGTCTCCTGGCGCGGAAATGCTGTGTGCAAAGAACTGACGTCAGCGCGCGGAGGCGGCGTCTATATACTCCAGCGACGTCATCACGGCGCACGACGCCAACGACGGACGCGGAGCCGCAGGGGACGCCTGCAGACGACGCCTACCGACGCGCAGGGGTACTGCTACGCAAAAGTTTCCGGATCCAGACTGACGCCTGGGGATATTCTAAGGTAAGGAATCTAACACTAACTAATGTTTCTTACAGATATATCGTTACCGAAGGTAAGTAACTTGTTCTTTACTGTTGTCCTGCATTTGCACTGATAGGCTAATTGGCGTACTTGTGAGGCTGATTCTGATGTGGTATTGGTCACTAGAATTCATCATTTTGCAATTTGTGGGGCTGCTACAGTGTCTGTCAGTTTTGTCGTAGCCGTGACTAGTGCTGTTGCACTATCCGTTTATTGACTTCAGATGGTCTGGTTGATCAGTTACAATGGACTGTAACTTAGCTTTCACCACTTTATGAACTTGTGTGATTAGGGTATATCGTATTGTCACACTGGCACATTTTCAATATCTATTTGTTTTTAACTGTTTTTATTTTGAAACAATACACCATTAAGACAGCAATAACCATCTCGATCGACATAAACTACAAGTGGCATGACGTATAAATTGCAGGACATTCATCTTACGCCTTATGATATGTAAACAAATGCGGGTTCCTACTTTAACAACAAGCCCCCTTCTCCCTTCACGGGGATTTGCCCCAGCGTGTTCACCCTGCAGTGTTCTCGGGTGGGTCGGTAGTTTGAACTGGTTGACAGAGCATATATCTATCAATACCTGTAGTATCTAGATAGATTTATTTCTCAATGTTCTATGCACTACAGATACATTGGGGTTCAAAAGGTGACTGGTCTACACATGGGATTTCGAGTTGCATACTATTAAACTCTTGTAGATGTGGACTAATAATGTAACAGCAGTCTTTGAGGTGCATGACTAAAGAATTCTGTCTGTCCTCGCTGTACCTACCTAGTCTGTTGCCATAGTGTAAGGTCAGTAGGATGTATTCCATAATACGCATGACTGCGCGCTCTCTTATACCGAGAGACAATCTGGTCAGGGACTAGGATAAACCATTGTCTAACAAAAATAACCAAGAACCCCAACACAACAGCCCTGCTTGGAAACTGTACTCCAACATCGCCTTTTGCAGTCCAAAGGCCCATATTTGGCATTTGAACTGCAAAACTCTACTCTTCATCAGACCACTCTGAAGAAGCACTCGTACAAAAGGAAGAAAAGCGAAAAACAACTTTCTTTTTCTATGATAAAAAAAATTACACCTACCACGTTCAAATCCCCACCAGAAAACAACTTCTGCTAAATCAGCGGCAACACCTACCTCATCCTCTCCTTGAAACACTAACCATTGCATCTCAGTAACAGTAGAGAAATGTGACCTCTTTCAAAGGGGATAATAGAGCCCTCCAGAACCCGTAGTTCAGTTGTAAAAAGAAATGATGAAATATGAAATCTATGGGTCCGCATAAATACGTATTCCACTTCCAAAGCTACCCTATAGCTCACACACACCAACTACTACAAAGCCATTTGTGGTGCCAAAATCATGACTACTTTAGAAGGGTTTGGGAAGCTATCAGCAGCAATCACAGAATCTGGAAAGTAGAGCAAAGTTTTATGACACCTCTGCACAGCAGCCGTCCCTCAGGCCCAGGAAATTCTGACAAAATGATATTACCCTCGCCACCCACACAGCAACACCATCCATGGCAGCCGCACAACAGCTTCTTCACACATATCGACCCAGTAGAAAAACTACTACTAGCAGCTCTCAGTCCCAGCAAATGGGTGCCCTATGCCCACCTACCATTGCAGTACAAAAATAGAAACTCTGTCTTTATACTTTATACATAGTTTTCTTAATCACCACTAGAGACCACTAAAGCCCTCCAGATTAATCTAACCCAAATCACTACTACAACATTGCAAGATTCCAATGAAGCTATACAATCATATAGACATTCATAAGAATCCACCTCTAATCCCACATTGAAACCAACCGAATCTGTATTCTGCCTTCAGTATGACCCTAACTGCCCTAGTCTAGAACAATTTACTATAATAACAGATCAGGGATGATTCAGCATCGAGACCTTCTTGCCACATCTAACACCCTCGGTCACACAATTCTACTCTGCTCTGTAGACATAATCTCAGAGAAAACATTCTAAGTCGTATTTTTTATGTCTGACTGCAGCTGGTAAGGCTCAGTTACCTATCTTCGACAACCAGCTCGGTCTCCCGTACCGCAAGGCTTCTTCATCTTTCAGTGTATTTCAGCATTTATATTAAACCTCTCCCAATATATAAAGGCACCTGTCAGGGTTTTCCTCTCTTACTGTTAAACTTCGCACTATCTTATCTAGTATTAAGGCATAGGTTTCTGACCCATATAGGTTCAGTTTCTGAGGGATTCTGCACATGGTATGTCAAAATTCAAATAAAATGCTCATGTAAATGTCGAACCCTGCTGCCACTTCCCTACATCTCTGGAACTAATAGAGGACAACCAACCAACGCACACCATGACCGAACAACCACCCCCCACCACCACCCTCCGCGCCTGGACCCCGATCAGCACCGAAGACACCATCCGCACGATGAACTCCATCCACTCCGGATCACCGACCGACCCCTGCCCTCACCACGTCTTCAACAAAGCCGACGCTGTCATCGCACCCCACCTGCGAGACATCATCAACACATCCCTCGACACCACCATCTTCCCCGAGAGCTGGAAACACGCCGAACTCAGCGCCCTACTCAAGAAACCAACAGCGGACCCCACCGACCTCAAGAATTACCGCCCCATCTCGCTCCTCCCGTTTCCAGCCAAAGTCATCGAGAAGACCGTCAACAAGCAGATGGCCGCTTTCCTCGAGACGAACGGATCCCTCGACCCCTCACAGTCCGGCTTCCGAGCCAACCACAGCACCGAGACCGCCCTCATCGCCGCCACCGACGACATCCGAGCCCTGATGGACAATGGAGAAACAGCGGCCCTCATCCTCCTAGACCTCTCCGCGGCATTCGACACGGTCTGCCACCGCACCCTAGTACGGCGCCTCAGCAACGTCGGAATCCAGGACAAGGCGCTGGAGTGGATCACCTCCTTCCTCGACGGGAGAACACAGAGAGTCCGCCTACCACCGTACAAGTCAGAGGCCACCGAAGTCATCTGCGGCGTCCCCCAAGGATCATCTCTGAGCCCCACCCTCTTCAACGTCTACATGAGCCCCCTCGCGGCCATCGTACGCAAACACAACCTCAGCATAATCTCCTACGCCGACGACACCCAGCTGATCCTCTCCCTGACCAACGACCCCGCCGCCGCCAGAGCCAGCCTGCACGAAGGGATGAAAGAGGTAGCCGAGTGGATGACGACCAGCCGCCTGAAACTGAACTCGGACAAGACGGAGGTCCTCATCCTGGGCTCCTCTCCCTCCGCCTGGGACGACTCCTGGTGGCCTCCCGCCCTGGGCACCGCACCCAAACCGACAGACCATGCACGCAACCTGGGCTTCATCCTGGACTCCTCCCTCTCCATGACCAGGCAAGTCAACAACGTCTCCTCGGCATGCTTCAACATCCTACGCATGCTACGGAAGATCTTCTGGTGGATCCCCACCGAGACCAGGAAGACCGTCACCCAGGCCCTCGTCACCAGCCGACTGGACTACGGCAACGCCCTCTACGCCGGGACCACCGCCAAGCTCCAGAAGAGACTCCAGCGGATCCAGAACGCCTCAGCCAGACTCATCCTCGACATCCCACGAACCAGCCACATCTCCGGACATCTGCAAGACCTTCACTGGCTCCCCGTCAACAAAAGAATCACCTTCCGCCTCCTCACCCACGCACACAAAGCCCTACACGACCAAGGCCCGAGCTACCTCAACAGCCGAGTCAACTTCTACGCTCCCAAACGCCACCTCCGATCAGCCAACCACGCCCTCGCCGCCGTCCCCCGCATCCGAAGAGCGACTACAGGAGGAAGGTCCTTCTCCCACCTGGCCGCCAAGACCTGGAACTCCCTCCCGACCGACCTGCGCCTGACCCAAGACCACCTCTCCTTCAGGAAGAAGCTGAAGACCTGGCTGTTCGAGCAGTAGCGGCTCCCCCCCCCCCCAGCGCCTTGAGACCCCACGGGTATGTAGCGCGCTTTATAAGTGTCACTGATTGATTGATTGATTGAATTCAGAATGTTCCTTGCTGTGCTGCTAAAATAGTGTACGGGTTGGTTTCTGGAGTGGGGGACTCATGTGATGTTATGACTACCGGACCCAACAGTTGTGGCACATTGTGGCCCCTTTTACTTCAACCCCGGAGGGCCCCCTATGAGGGGTTGTATGTCCTCTCTGTACTCAAAACTTGCTGGCAGAGGGTTCTCAGATGGGCGTGAATACAAACCCCGTATTTTCAAGATCTTCTGCTTCAGGGCCTTATTACACAGATGGAGGAAAGACGCCTACAGGATTTGGAAGCGGCGGGGCTAGATGGGTGCACTGTATAGGAATCGTATATTTTGGCCGTTTGAAGATTTACCTTCTGGCTGGGCAGTTTCTGCTCTATGGTACCCCGACTGAGCCATACATAGGATTTGGGGGAGAAGAGAAGCAGAGCTGCAGTTACTCTGCAGTTGTCAATTCCTCTGCGCTGACACGTGTGGCTGGTCTCAGGACTCTATGGTGCTCTGCGTGGAGACCTGGGCTCCCCCCTGACAGATGGAGACTGGGCTAAGATGTGGGAGGTTGCGCACAAGATATCTCAAAATGTCAGGCTTGGGCTCATACACTTCTATGTTCTGCATCAAGCGTATCTAATGCACCAAAAACGTAGCATTTATTTCTTGCCGACTCCACCAGACTGCCCGTGAATCCATGACAACCACAGAGATATTGTCCACATGCTTTGGCGCTGCCCTCGCTTGGTCCCATATTGGTCTGAGGTAGTTTGCATATTTGTGGAGGCTAAAGAGCAATCCTTGACCTCCTTGCCTAGGCTCTATCCCCACCCTGCCAAGCATAAAGTCATTAATAAGTTTATTGACTTGGCTCTGCTGCTTGTTAAACATCGGATTACGATGCACTGGAAACAGCCTGAGGGACCCTGGACTGAGAGATCGATGTCGAATATGCTAGGCTGGGCTACCTTGGAAGGAGTGGCGCTGCTGCGAGAGATGCACCCGGGTAGGAGGCCCAAAGAATTAGCAAAAGCTGAGACATGATTCTGGCTGGTTTCCAGAGGGACGAGACAAGAGCAATGGAGATGGCCCTGGCTAGGGCGCTTACTGGGGAGGAAGCCCTTGGTGTGGGGCTTAGTGACCGAGGTTATTGCCCCCACTGTTTTCACTGCCTTGGTGGGCACCCAGGAGGGTTTGACTGGCATGGACTGCTTAGGGGGGTATTGCGTGCCCAAATTTTGATCAACTGGCTTGCTTTGGTAGAAGGGAGTAGTGGGAAGACACCGCAGACAGAGGGTGGTGGTGAGTGGGGAGAGTAATTTGTCTGATTAAATGTTGTTTGATGATTCTGTGGGAGACCATACTGGCAACCCTAGATCCTTCTCTGTGACAGTGGTGTACTGCCTGGGTATACTTACTAGGCACAGAGGGATATCAGATACACATATTCACCAAATTTTTTAGGACCTGTATTTGAACAAGATAAGCCTATGCTGTCTGCCTACAATGTCAATTGCACTGTTCTAGTTAAAATGTATTACTGGGAATGTAAAATTTCCAAGCATTTGTAAAGGAAAAGATTCAATTCTATTACGGACATGGAGGCGAAGATCATGCTTTACTTTCTTTTATTTCCATGCTCCAGCACTTCAACATGGGATGAGTAGTAAAGGTATCCGTGTGAAAGCCATAAAAAGAGACGTTGTCATAAAAAAAGCACAGAGAAGTAAACAATGTTAGGCAGTGCCCTGAGGATTTCAGAAATTATATGGGCAACTCTGATGTCTGAAGCAGAAGAGCGGAGTAGAGTAAGTAGGTCATTGGAAGGTGGGATGTGCCGTCTTGTTTCCTGGTGTAAAATTAGACTGCACTATTATCCATGCAAAGCATCACTACATGGAACTCGAGCACTGACTTAAGAGCTTTCAAAGGCAGGAAGACTCCTTTTAGCTCTAACACATTTACGTGGAGGATGTGTCTCACCTGCTCCATGAAGCACTTATTAGCAGTTTGGAGTTGGGCTACAACTGGGCCCTAAAGAATCTGTTGTGAACAAGATCCGTGGGCTTCAGAAGTATACGGTGCAGCCCAGTGGAAGATGGAGCATGTTCTTAATGGCTTAAATTTGAAGGAGGGATAGATGGTGGGGAGTACGGTTGAACGTTCAAGCAACCAAAGTCATTGCTCTGTCGTATGAAGATGCAAGTCATCTGTAACCTGACTTGTGGGACAAAACAAAGTGGCGAAAGCATGCTGAACAAATGCACTTATCTAATTTTTATGTTGAGCCGCAGACTGTTTGGTAAGCTGATATGGTTCAAAAATCTGATTGCCAGAATCGCAGGGAGAAGCTGTTAGTGGTGCTTGTCTGATCACTCCTCTCATGGAACACAGTGGAAGAATCTTAAACACACATTGGAACGGTACCCAGCCCTAGTTTGGCAGATCGCCCCACAATAGGGCATTTTTTGGTGTGGTCTGGTTGCCTTCTCATGAGAGGTGACCCTGTATGGGCTACTGGATGAACCCCTCTTGGTAGACTGTGACTCTGTGCAAGGTGGCTTTGCAGTGTGGAAACAGTCACACAAAGTGCTTGGAGTGTCTAATATTTGCACGTAGTAAAACTTGACTAGTATATACACATTAAATGAAACAAACTCGATGAAAAACGAAGCAGGAAAGGCTTCTGAACTATTTTGCTCGTTCAGACTTATTCTTCGCGTAGGGAAGTCGAGAACACATATGCAATACTTCTTTCCTTATGACAAGAGGCTTTTATTTGCTTTACAAATAAACAAAGTGTATTGTTGCCAGATAAGAATGAATCAGCCATTACATTAAAGACATGAAAGAGGCAATTCAGCTTTGTAGAAAGTAAAAATTAGCCTTTTCATTTATTCGCCTAGATTAAATAATTCTTTCCATACCTTGATATCTGTTCTGGCCAGTTACGCAGGAAGCTTTCACGGACGCCTGGGGACAACCTCCTGCCCTTAGCAGGTTTGATTGCAGAAGTGAGAAACATCCTGCAGCTGTCCGAACAATTGCTCCAGTTGCATTTGAGAGACCCATGAACTTGAAGCCAAACCAACACACATGTTTTAGTATGATTGGCAGCATGAACATTCTTGAGAACCTCAAACCGCAGAGGGGATGCATTCAAAGGGACTAATCAAGGTCACGAGCAAGGGAGCACTGGAAAGCACGTGTTGCTGTTACCAATCATCAAAGAGAACATGTGAAGATTACACTTTTTTCCTAAATATAGTTTTAATGTTTCAATAAAAAGTGCAATAAATTGACTGTAAAATACCACTTTCTTCACTTTCTCCAAATATAAATTCACGTAGGCCCAAGGCTACATTTTAAAGAAGTATTATTAGTTATTGTTTGGTTTAAATTGATTTAATAGCATTGTTCCTCCTCTCCCATGATATATGTAGTCATCGAAGAACCACAGGTTTACTGGGTTATAGTTCATAACTCGTGCCCCCCATTATGCCTTGCACAGATGACATCACAAGGGATCTTATTGATGGTGTAACTTGTAACATGAACATTGGCATCACTGATGACAACTGCGTTAGTGATGTTTCGTTTTTTAATTACATAAAGTCCTGGTTTCTGGCTTCGTTTTTGTTCTTGTATCTCTATTTCTGATCTTTGTTGGGTCTTGTTAATTTTCTTCTGTTTTTACTAATTTCTCCATATATATGCGACAATGTTTTTCGTCGTGTGTGTAATTTTACTAGGGGCACAATGTTTCTTTTCTGTTCGTAAGTGTCTTGTGAAGTATTTCATTATTTAATTTTTAGTTTTGCTTTGTTTTTCGCTTTTGATGTTGTTAATTGTTGTACCATATTATCTTTTTTATAAAACTTGATCTGCAACTTTTTTGTTTGCTCTTTTTTCTTTCTTTGGGCTATTGGTATTTCTTTGATCTTTTTTGTTTTTTCTCTCTTATTTAACGAAAGTCTATGCTTTGATTTGAGGGTAAGTTTTTCTTTGTGTTTAGGTTGATTTTCTTTTACTCACAAGGTTGGCCTACTGGTGTTGGTGGTTATGTTTTTTGGCTTTTGTTTCTCTTTGAATAGGCATAGTAGCCTTTTATAAATGTGTTTCAATTTTCTTTGTTTTTCTATATTTTTCTAAATGGTGTTTATTTTTGTTGCCTTTTTGTAGGTATGATGCTTATGTAACTTTTTTTTAAATATGTTTTTAAAATGTGTTTAATCATATTTATTGCTACTGTAATTCCCACATATATGTCTTTCTCCCTGTTACTTTGTCTCCCTCTTTCGGTTTATGTCTGTTTGTCGTCTCTTTCTCTCCGTATAAGCCTGTTTCTACCACACATTTTTTATGAAGTTTGTAATCGTTAAATTATTTCCATAGTTCTAATTCCCCCTCACACTCTCAGTATGCTCTTCTTTCTCCTTACTCTGACCCACTTCATACACCTACCCCCTTTGACCCCTGAATTTTCTCCACTCTCTCTCTTACTAAATGTGGTCACAAGCTGACCAGAATGCTGAGCTGTCGGCATATTTGTTTTCTACAAGTGCTCTTGCCACTTGCCGCTCTCTTTCCAGGAGGCATTTAGCGCTTGATGACAACATCATTCTGGGAGCTCGGTCTGTCACCTGCAGCACACTTTAAAGCATTAATGCAGGAAGAGAGCTATAGTAACCCACGCTGTATGCATTAGTGTGCGAATGCAATCATGCAGGGCCAGAGTCGCAACTGCCTCGATATGTATATATCAAAGCACCCTATGCATGCAGCACTTCAAAGGCGGAAGCTAGAATTGAGGAGCTGTTGGTTGCCGTTTGCTGCTGGTTGTGTCCACCCTTCTTGAGTGCTGCCTTGCAGGATGCATTGTGCTCAGCACATCTTGGATATGCACAACCATTATAATTGACCTAATGCCACACACCAATGACTACGAAACTCAGGGATTTTCTACTCTGTTTCTGCTGACCCTTTTGTGCTTCAACTTTTCATAGTACCGCTTCACTTCATGTTACTGAACACTTGCTCTATAGTTAAACACGAGGTTCAGCTCCATGATCTCCTTACTCAGGCTCAACCAGATGTTATTTTTGGCTTACAGGACACAGTGGTGCAAACATTGGCAATATGGCACCACCTGGCTATGTAATCATCCCACAAGACAAGAGTTAAGGCAGATGAGGCGGAGTGCCTATGCTTTGTAGAACTCCTTGCAGATCTCTTCCCTCTCCATACTTACTGAAGACTGGGGTTAAGAGATCATGCACTTTAAACTATCTCCCTACAACTCCTGAATACCTAGTCACCTGTCTCCTTTGTTACTGTGCTCCAGGTGGAAGCATTGTGCACCTCCACTTATTATTGAATCTTTGGGCGAACTTGCCATCTGCCATTAAGTACTTTTGCTTCTATGTGACTTGAATTTTTGGCTAGAAGATACTACCGATGCTCTGGCAGCTTGCTTCCTCAATTACATGAGCGATTTGAAGTTCACTCAAATAGTATAGGGACCAACGCACTGCAAGGAACATTCATTAGATACTATTTCATCTCAAAATGACAAATTGAGGAGTGTTTCTCCAGTTATCTGGTCTGAACACATCACCATAGATTGTTATCTGCACAAGTATGTCCAGCCATGACATACTCCAATGCCAATAATTCAGATTACTAAGCAGTCCAAAGATATTGATTAGCTAGAACTGATTTAATTGATGTCAGAGTTACTCACCCAGAGCAGCAAGAGTGGTACGGCCATCAAAATGTTTTAACATTACTAGTGCTTGTGCAACACTTCTCCAGTTTTCAGGTACACAGATCTAGAACACAGTAATACTCATCGCCCTGGTTTACCTTTCATCTCACATACCTGATGCAGCACAATCCCACTTTAGAATCTAAATGGAGGACACATAAACAACCGCATGACTGTCTGGAATATATCAGGGCTGTTAATCAATGCAAGAAAGCCATTACATTAGGCAAAAAGAATTGGTGGGCTAAAAATATATCAGACGTTTATATTCAGGCCTGTAGCCTATTTGGGGTGGGGGGACTAGCATCAGCAGTCTGTGGTTCCCACTATTTCCCCCAGGGACTCCCACTGCAGAGCACTCTGAGACAATCGGCTCCTTTTTTATTAGCAAAAGCAGTATAATGTTCTCAGACTGGGAAGTGACTGGCAAACATTTAAAATATAGGAGGCCTACCTCCTCCTGATTCCGCTTTTGCCACCCCCAACACAGAGGACATAGAAAGGAAACCCTCCTCCTTCAAACTCTTGGATGCCACAATAGATACAGCCCCTGCCGGACTATTGAAAAACGTGTGCCATCCAGTTCAGCCCTACCATCTAGTGCTCAATTTCTGGAAGACTTCATCCCTCTAGTGTTTACCCCCTCCTAAAAAACACTAAACCTCCGACTTGCCTGTTGAGAAAGGGTTAATGGAAGTGCTATATGGCAAAAAGGGCAATAACCCTGGCATACACCACACTGATTATAAACTTGCAGAGGGACTGGGAGCTCTCCGAAACAAATAAAGGTGGGACATTGATTGGGATGATGGAGGATGATATGGGAGAAGAAATCCTCAGAGGGGTATTGTTAAAAGTAAGCTTTAGGCTGGTACAGCTAGAAATCTTTAATAGAATATACTATACAAATGTACTGCTCAATACATTTGGGAGGGCAGAGGATAACCGTTGCATATGAGGATGTGAATAGAGGGGAACTTTCCTTCACATGTTATGGGACTGCCTTGCGATATCTCAATGCTGGCACAAAATAGGTGAAATGCGGAAAACAATAGTGGGGCTGTTCATAAGAATTGAAGCACCAACCATGTTGGTAGTCTGGGAGGCAAATTATATGACTGAATACCCAAGATGGCTCTTGAATCTGGATTTTGCTGTGATCAAAATGGTAATCAACAAAAAATGGGTGTGCTATGAACTACCAAAAATTTCCAAATGGGCACACCACATGGACTGGTCTGTGGTAGCGCAAAGTTGGTGCATGAGTGTTGGGTTATCCCTAGAAATTCGAGAAAATCTCTAGAAACTAGGCTGAAAACAGCAATGGTAGCTAAAAGACATACTGGCTTATAGGAAAAAGATACCCACTACAGATATCATTGGTACCACTGAAGACCCTTTGAGATGGACAATCTGTCTGGTGAATAGTCAGCGGGGTGGAGGAGCCCACCTTATCCTACCAAACGGAGGTGGGGGGATAAGGGTAAGTTTCTTGAATACACAACCCTTGTTTATGCCAATGACTAAGTACAGTTAATAGTACCTTGCTCAAGGTTTGGTATCATTGCAACGCAGGTGTGGTATTGTAGTTCAATGTGAAAAAGAAAACTCTCTTCAATGATAGCCCCATTTCCAACTGCCTTGTTGTGGCCAAAATAGTAGAGAACCTTGTGATCCTTCAGCTACAACATTTGAATGACCCCAATTGCCTTTCCAATTTTAGGTCTGGTGTTGGCCAGGACATTTTGATTTATTTAATTACAGGGGTCGTCAACCAGTCCTCTTCATCCATTGGTCTGTTGTGCCATTCACATTTGTATTCTGCCCTATACTGCATAGAGCATGGGCCATTGAGTTAGCACCCTGCAACCACTGGTTAACGTTACTGTGAGCATTCTTCCCTTTCACAAGGGGCACATCCACACAAACACTAGTTCTCCTGAGCGCCTGAGACTACTATGGCAATGTGTGCATTTTGAGACCAAAACATATTTTTAGGACTCAAATTCTTTATTTTGATTCATTTAGAACCATAAAAGATACATATAACATCCCATTCCAATAATTCAAATAGATTTGATAAAAGTATGAATACTATACATCGCAATAAGGGCCTTTAGGACGAATTTATAAAGTGCAGCCTGCCCCCACTATAGCTGTTAAAACTATATAATGTACAATAAAGATCTAAAATACAGGCGTTAATAATCATAAATTCTTTTAATTCTAATCCAATGAAATTTTTCTGTTAATTGTACTTCCTGTATGACTTCATGGTGCCACAAATGTCATCAATACAGGTCTTGAAGAACAATTCCCATAATTCTATCATAGTGTACATGTATCAACTTCAAAGCACTATATGGAAAATCATAACGTGCTATGTGGAAAATTAGAGTGCGTATACAATTTTTCTCAGATTGTGCTATTGTTTACCATAGTATCCACTTTCAGAGCTTTTGCCCAGCTTTGGCTGTTATAAGATTTATGTTAAATAAATACCTGCTTACGCTAAAGACAATTGCTTGCAATATGTCAGTCTTCAAAATTCTCTCTGCCTCTTTGCAAACCCTGGTATTCAAGTTTTTACAAATGGGTGTAATCCATTTCTTCCTAGGTTTGTCATACGATGGGCAGAAAAATAATACATGCAAATAATTTTCTTTGGCTTCACTTTGGCATAGAACACAGAATTCATTACTTTCGCTTCGAGGGTTACTACGCCATCTGGATTTATTGACATTTGTTTGCAGCACCCCATATCTAAACTTTATATTTAAAGATTTAGCTAATTGTGGGCGCACCTCATCCATAAATGGCTAAAAATTTGGTACATCTTTGAAAAGAAGGAACTTAGTTGTTAGTGTCCTTTTATTAAAGCAATGTAACACACTATTTTGGGTATACGCCCAGAAAGTTGATTTTAGCAGTTTCTTTGATAATGATACCAGCTGGGTCGGATCTTCCTAAAAGTGGGGTAGACCCAACTTTGCAAACCAAGAGAGGCGTGCTTAAGCCATTAAATGTCCCGCTCCGATCGTTCTTTAATATCTCCTCTTCTTCATCCTCAAAGAGGTTTTTAAAACCCACCACTGGTTCAAAACAACCGTTTAAGTCCCCCCCCCAACAATTCCCTGTGCCTTCGGCTCTAGTGTATTTAAAAAAGAATCAAGTTGTTCTATCACTAGTGATTCCTTTGTTGCTGGGCTCGGTCTATTATAGATGTTAATTAAGTATATTTTTTCCCATCCCTAGCAGTTATTTTAATCCCAATCATGTCATGCGATGGTAGGCATATTTGGGTTATGTCGACTCAAGGCTAATCCTTACCCAAATGACTAAGCCACCAGATCGCCTGACTCTAGCCGACGGAATGGCTTCCACATTGAATGTCTTTTATCCTATTCTGTGTGGAGTTTCTAGTGTCCAGGTCTCTTGGAGAAGACAAATATCGCTCTGCTCTATATATTCATGCCATTCCATATCTATGAGATTCCTATTAAGGTCTGCTATGTTCCATGAAATAAGGCGTATTTCCAGCCGTAAACCTGGTCCAGCATCTAGATGCAAGTTATTTCTTGTGCTGTGTTTAGATTTATTAGCTATTATACTGTTGATCATATGGTCAAGTTGGGTCTCTAGGAGATAACCTTGGGTAATACTTATATTCTCCTCCACTCAGTATTATCTTATTTCCTACGTCTTGCCAAAATCTAGGACATGCTGCGGCACTTCCGGACTGTGGACATTTGTTAAGCGAATTTGGGCCATTTTACAACTTGCTGGATAATCCCAGGTAGCATATTTTTAATTTTAGCCATTGCTTTTTTTTAGATTGAGAAAGCCTTGACAGCTTCCCTATCAATAAAGTTTTTTTTTTAAATAACAAAATAAACAGTCATTGTCAAAGCCAAAAGGCTGGCAGCCAGTGTGAGATCTATTGGCTTTGCCAATGCCTATGTACTCTAGACATAGACACCAACACAAGGTTTTTTGGGGAACACCTTGATGAGTGCTTCTTGCTGGTCATAGTGAAGAGTGTTGCAGTACCCGTGGTAGTGGTGGACTTTCCTACAAATGTGTAAGTTGCTCCGAAAATGCAGTTGTTGAATACCGAAAATAGTAAACTTACTCAAAAGTGTAAACTAACTCAAAAGTGTAGATTTCCTTTGTGAATCAGGCCCATAAAGTTTGGTAAGGCTTTTCTGTCTTGCACAGTTTTTCTAAACTCCCTCAGGGCTACCGCCATAAAATTTTTTAACAGCGACATGGTCCCTTTGTTCAAGCTGATCGCAAACTCAAAATATTGTGCCAATGACACCGAAGTAACCATCATTTTAGGCAGAGTTTTCATCAACCTCCTCTTACTGCAAGTTCTCTTATTTAAGATCAAAAGCTTACCACATAAAAGTGAGCTTTAGCTAAACAATGCTAAAACCACATGTTTTATCATCAGACGAAAGCCCATGGACATGTGTGCTTTGCATACATCAAATTTACTGGATCAGCTTCCTGACTTTACATCATTGAAAAATCTGGACTTTATGAGATGAGTATGGAACCTCAGATATTGAAGGTGGTGGGCAAATTCTTCCAGCAGTTGTAAAGTCTCCAACCCATCCCTCCTCTTCTGTCCCAAAAACACAAAGCCTTGTTAGCGTGGATTAATTCCAGACTATATCAGACATGTGTACAAGGCTCCTCACTTCAGCTGTAACCTGACTGCAGATTGTACAAAACACCACAGGCTGGGCTATAGTTGGCCTTAAACACATGGACTATGTCTCACAAGCAAAAATCCATTACACTAGGAGTTGTTGAAAAACTCTATCAGGTTTAAATGAAGTTTTCACCAATTTGGTAGCGAGTTCTGAAACCTGTGTTTTTCCATTATTTGTATGTACATCATCTCCGTAGTCAGGATTGTGCTCTGTTATTGGTACCCAGATACAGCCTCAAAGAAAGGCAGAGCTTTTTCTTTAGCAAGGCCCCTGCTTTGAAATTCTCTCCTACAGCAGTTCAGAACACTCCCCTCTTTACTCAGCTTTAATTCCTCAGATTTTAAAACTCACAGCTTTAAGATCCTCAGTAAGATTGGCACTAGGTGCCCTTATTGAGGTAGTGTGCGCCTTATAAATGCTATAACCAATCTGTCCCCATCCTAATACTCCTAAACCCTGCTTCTGGTTCTCAGGGCCCTAGCCCAATCCCTTAATTTCCACCGAATAGGCCACACACACCTTCACACTGGCGAAAAATGCAAAGCAACTTTCTCTTCCCTAGACTGGACCATGAAAGTTACTGCTATACCGAATTAGTCAGTATAATTGGTTTACCACATAAGACTGTCCCTTATAGTGACACATCTTTTGTATTAAAGGCTCCTTTGTGTAATTCCCCTGCAGGAAATTAAAGGCTAAGATTCAGCTCTACCATGCCTTGTGATATTGTGGAGACATTTTGTCATATCTCTGCTTCTCTTTTAAAGCACTACACCATCACAACAAATGCCCTGCTTATCTTCCAGACAAGCTCACCACCTATGACGGGTTCTTGCCAGCAGACTAAGACGTTTTAAAAAACTAGGCAGCATCCCTGTATCCATTGGGACTCCCCCAATACTGCTTAAGTTTAGGAAGGAGTTGAAGACTCACCTCTTTAAAGAACACTACATCACAATGCATTAACCATCCCCAGCCCAAGTAACTCTATGATTGTGTGTCACCTTGTACAGCGCGGCAAAGCTTTTTGGCTACGTTTGCGCTATAGAAATGCCAAACACATACATACATACAACACTGCATTGTGCTCTATGATTTAGTTAGCACGTTGTACCACTGATGAGGCAATATAATAAAAAACATTTTCTTGTCTTAAAATCAAAACAGTTGGAAGTTACTTGTGAGGCCTTCTTACTGCTGCCACCCCGTATTAATTTTAGGTTTACATTTAAAACTTCGATTTATCTTCAACGACTAGACCTAAACATTAAGCATTCAATTACATTTCTGGGAGATGGTCATGCCCAAGTCAGGCTGTATTTCTTCTCTTGCAGGGATGGAAATTCCGATTTCTTTTCTAACTCAGTTAATGAGCGCAGTGACTGCTGCCATGTACCAAGGATGGTAGGGCTGAGGATGCCAAAAAAACTAATTAAATAAAACACACTTACCTTGAGACGTGACGCAACATCCTCCTCCACCGTTCGTCTCTCTTCCACGGTACCCAGCCAACTCCCCTAACTGATCCTGGTGCTGCCCTCCCCAGCATGAGAGCAGCGCCAAAATTGTTTGGAGCGGCCACACTCCGCGCTCTCAAGAGCACTGGAGGCCTGTGCTTTCTCTAACCCAGCTGTCCTGAACAGCTGATTTAAAGAAGTTTAAAATGTGCATGTCTAGCTGGCTGTCGCAAGAAGGCCGGCCAAAGATACATGCGCATTTTAAAGCGCACAGCTCCCTGCTGCCACTAGGCAGCACTTTCCCTGTCCCGTCCTTTCACTCAGTTCAGGACAGGTCGGTTGCTGACAAATAAAATGGTAATAAATAAACTTTATTTCCATTTTATTTTTCAGCTCTGGCTTGGGGCTTTTCCATGTGGGTCGGCGCTCCTCCACTCAAACGGAGGTGCCACCCCTGAGTGAGCAGAAAATAGAGCCACGTTGCTGCTGAGAGCGCATCAGTGATTTGTACACATTCAACTCACTGAGTGTTTTCCCTACAGGGAGCCACGGGTAGTCTTTCCCATCCGTACGCCATACTGCATGGTGCCAGGACATTCCCAGGCCTGACTTATCAAAACAGATGTGTCCACACTGTGCTTAACTAGCGCATTTCTTTATATTGATGTAAGTGACAAAATGTTGCTTCCTCTGCTGAGGTCCTGGCTCTTGGAGGCACTGTTATCACATTTTGGAGATTGCAGCAGCAGGCTCCATCAATTGGTTTTTTTTGGTTCCCCCTTCTAAAGTTATCTTTAATGTAATGATGGTTTTGACCAATAATACTGACAGTATGTGTTGCCTTACAAATGTACTGCTTATCTTTTAGTTACTGGATGAAAAACTCTACCTACGGAGGGTAATATTTGTTGGTGATACCACTGTGTTAGTGTAATGTTAAACGAGATCTGTCTTGAAGAGTTAAGTAGATTTTTTCAGGCATTCAACCCGTGATGGATGTTCCTCGGGCAGCCGCTCAGCAACTGTCCAAAATGGAACCCCACACAAGGAAGAAGAGAAGACTTGGAATTCCAGCAGATTACATTGTCACATTCCACACCACATTGCTTGCATCATTGATACAACAGTAATTCCATCCTAGAATATAATTCCCCCCTTTCAGTCCACGACTCACCAGTCGATTTTTTTAACATATAGCACAAGAACCCAGTGAATAAATTTACGGTTGGAGCCTCTTGTAGCTATTTTTAGATCACTTACACTTCATTCCACTTCTACTCACGACACACAAGTTCCCTCATAACACCTAGCTTCACTACAGCAACCAGAAAAGAACTCTGGCAAAGAGCCCCTTTGTGGGACCCGTTGGGCATTGCAGCGCCGGCCCAACGAGGAGCTGCCCTGTGATGAAACATTCCACCCCTCGGGGTGTGTGAGGGCCCTTGCTCCTTATTGGAGAGCTCCCAGTGCTATTACGCACTCTCTATCTAGCACCTGGCTTACACACTCTTTCTTCCTCTCTCCCTTCCTCTTTCCATCACCTCATAGGAACAGCATACTGCTTTGTTTCACATTCCCTGTGCAGACATAATGAGGCAGAATTAACACCATTCACCGCTGTCATGAGGGAATCTCTAGCACAGTGGCTCCTCACTTGGTGATTGTTGCTTCAGTGGTGGAAAACACTATATAGTTTAGGAGGACGAGTTGTTGAAGGCTTTTTTAATGCAGTTCAAGAGGTAAACAGAGGTTGCCTGGCAGATCCCACGGGTAAGCAGCCAAGCCCTGCATCTAACTGTCACCAGTTCAACACTTCACTCCAATATTCTAAAGTTGCCAGTAGCACCCACACACAGGAGCTCAGAACTTACAGCACACATTTATTATAAACTTAACAAACTTCTGGATATCTTTATGCAAAATACTACATGACTTTTCTTCTTATAAATCTTGAATAAAATTGACAGAACACAAAATACTACATGACTTTTCCCCTTATCAAATTTTAATAAAATGTACAAATGTATAACGGTATACAAACTACTATCATAAAATACTATTTTCCTCCTTGCATAAAAGGAAATTGTTTGTTTTCCTGGATCTCAGCCAGATTTCTTATAACAGGATTATCAGCGTAATTTATCACACCCTGCTTTTACCTATTCGGACAGCCATTCTTGGCAAAGCTCAGAAAAAGGTTTGCATCCTCTCAACAACTCAAAAGTAGATACTTCATAAAATCATAGCATTGACAGAACAGCATTGGGAACTACACATTTTTTATTCAAAGCGCTCTGGATACACTCAATCATCACACAATTCATGTATTCAGCCAAACCATTGGTTTGAGTGTCATAGAACGATTTTTTTAAATGTTTAACAATTTGACTTCTTCAGTGAAAAACTGCACTCCGTTATCTGAAGTTAGATTGGATAGAAAACCAGCTCTCAGGAAAACTTCTTCAAAAATTCAACCAGATTTTTCAAATTAGGGTCTCCTAAAAACACATTTCAGGCGATTTCTTTCAAATAGTAATCTAAGAGTACTAAAGCAAAACGTGAATGACTGGGTAGTGAACTGAAAGGACCAACAACTCCAACTTTCTTCCATGGTTTGGATGGAAGATCAAGGGTTTGATGTAGAGGATTTTTAACTTTACGTTTTTTCTCACAACTTTTGCAATTTACAGTCAGCTACATACTGATCAACATACTGATCCACACAAGGCCACGAGAACACTTCGAGTATCCTATGTTTAGTGAAAGTTCTTCTCAGGTGACCTTCATGGGCACCTCAGATTATTCTGCAACATAAACTCTCTGGGGGTACAAATCTCTCACCATGCATGAGAATACCATCTTCAACAGAAAGTTAATTTGCAACTTTCACAAATGATTGACAAGGATAAGGAACACCTCTATTTCGGCCAAAAATTCTCAACATAAGTCAAGATCTTGGATAACAACGAATCGTTAGATGACTTGTCTCTCCACTCACTCTAGCTACTAGCACACATATTTTCCAAATCAACTGTAGGAAAAAGATAGCTCTTATTGTCTTCCCCTTACGTATCCTCTGCACATACCACCTTAGATGGAAACCTCGGCAAACATTCAGTTTGGATATTGTTGCTACCTGGTAAATAGGAAATGTCAAAATTGTATTGCAGTAGTTTTGTGGAAAAAAGTGCAATGCACGGAGTGTGATCCTTAATTTTCTCCCCTGACAGAATTGTAACTAAAGGATTATGGTACATTTTTATCAGAAATTAGGTTCCCCATGCATAAGGATGAAATTACCTTATGGCCCACAAACATGCTAGTAGTTCCTTCTCACTGATAGAAAAAATTGTTTCAGCATCTCTCAGACCTTTTGATGCAAATTCTAATGTGTTCTCTATAGCATCCTAATTCTGAGTCATAACTGCACTTAGACCTTCATTGCTAGCATCAACAGTGAAAGCGCATTGCAGATTGAGATCATATGGTGTTAAGATCCTTGACCCTGCCATTTGAGACTTTATCCAATCAAACGCTTTCTGGCAAACTTTATTCCATTCAAAAATGGCATTCCTTTTAAAAGAGAGGTTAAAGGTTTAGCATAAGAAGCATATCAGGAATAAAACGTGAGTAAAATTCACAGAGACCAATGAAAAACGTGACGCCTGCTTTGTCAGTGGGTGGGGCGGTGTTAGTGACTGCACTGACTAAACCAGTTCTCGGTTCAATCCCACTCTCCGACACTAAGTCACAAATATTCAATCTTGTCTTTTAAAAACCTCCAATTTTTCTGCCTAAAGAACTACTCTGTGCTCCTGCATAATGTCTAAAACCTTTCCAAGAATAAAGTCATGTTCTTCTCTAGTGGCAGCACATATCAAAATATGATCTTGGTAAACTGCCACAGCATTTAATTTTTAAACATTTGGAATATGATCCTCTGAAAAACAGGAGCCGCCAAAGCTAACCCAAAGGGCATTCTGCAGTATTGAAACGTGCCACTAGGAGAGACAAAAGCTGTAGGAAATCTAAAATTCAAGTTCCAGTACCACCTAGTGGCAAGCAGCAGCCAAGTCAAGTTTGGAAAACCATTTTGAATCCCCTATTATGGCCAACAACTTGTTGATCTTCGGAAGAGTTTATGAATCCACCCAAATGTATTTATTTAAACTACAGAGATCCACACAAACTATCAGTTCGCAGCTTTTCTTACTTACGACCACCAATGACAACAATGACAAAGAAGATTATATGGGCCCAATGACGCCACTTTCACACAGACCCATTAATTCTTTTTTTAAATCGTTCCTAACACAAAATGGCACACTTCCTAATTTGTGTTTGACCGGTATGGTCCCCTCCTTAACTTTAATCCTGTGCTCAAAACGTTTGATAGTACCTAGTTGCTTGGAAAACACATCAGGATACTGTTACTCAGGATCCTCGGAAAAGTTACTGGAAGTCACACCCGAAACTTGATCTCTTGCACCAGGCTTCAGTACCCTTTGGATTAAACCATAATGGAACCAACTGAGAATTCATAGCCCCTTAATGGCAACACAAGCTTTACCAACATTTTTCCTTCCTCTGAATTCTAGCACGTCTTCAAAATACCCAGCTCATTACATTTCCGTCCTTCATGTGAGAAAGGTGACCTATCAGGTGGTTCCAGTTGTCTTTCATTCCATGTGTCCTTAAATAGTTCCTGGGTGATCAACGTATTTCTAGCCCCAGAGTCAACAAGTAGTCGTAAGTTTTGTATCCCCACACCCACATCAACCTATGGGTCAACACTCTCCGAAGGATCACCATACACTACTATTGGCTCAGCCACAACCATGACCATTTCTTGGAGATAATCTTGAATCTTGTTAAGTTCATTTTCATTATGAACAAAATCAGAGATATTTATTGCACCATTTCAGTCATGCCTACTACTTTGGCAAACATTTGCAAAATTACCAATTCTGTTGCAAGACCTACATGTAACATATTTATCAGGACATTCGTTTACCTTTATGTGTACCCTGTTTCACACATCTGAAACAAATATCGGTCTATTTAAAAAATGATTTGTTTTTGATACCTGTTTTTTCAACATCTTATCGTCTTTCTACCTAACAACACAGACTCAGAAGTCTTGTCCTCGAGTTTTCCCACTGACATTTACGTTTTGATGCTCTTCGCAGTTGCAATCATTTCTTCAAGACATGGATTACCCATTGAAAGGAGTTCCAATTGACTGTCCTATCAGTAAATTTACTGATGAATTGTTCTCTAACCACTTGATCCATAAAGGATTAAATTGGCAGTCCGCAACTACTCTTCTCAGGGCAGAAACATATGTGTCTACATCCTCACCACTCTTTTGTTCTCTTTTTAAAAATGTGTGCCTGTGACTACTACACTCAGTTGAACATCACATTTGTGTTCCAGTGTTATGTACAGCTTTGTCAAACTCACCAACCTCTTTCCTTTGGTTTTAAACAAGTGGAGGTGAATGTTTGAAAACTTCTCTTCCTCCAAAGGATAAAGAGTGAAGAAGTAGGATTTGTTTCCTCTCTGGTCGAAAATGAGATGGATCAGTGGCCCCTTAGTACATATGAATTGCATCAAACCAGCTCCTCCATTAGACTGGTGGATTTCCTGGAGTTTCTAATAAAGGTGGAGGAGGGTTCACAAACCGCATGGTTCAGACCCCCCCAAAAAATGCCTGAAGAGGAATAATTGCTCTTGAAATGTATACTTGCAAGAATGTACAAAATCACAAAGGATGTATGCACAGATAGGTGTGTGTCACAGAGAATATTTGAACCTTTAAGCCTTCAAATGCAAAATATTTACCAGTTATAAAAATTATGCACGCTTCATCATAAGATAGAAAGAGAAATAGAAGAAGTGAGCGTATCCTCTAGTCATGCAGCTACACTACATGTACCTTACTAACCATAAGATGTAGTAATGTTCATATCACTGTTGCTATTGTTTCAAGGTGTGCCCATCACCAATGTTGATTCCTTCTTTTCTTAAGTGTTGAAATATTACTATCAGACAGTGTGGTGCGTTTTTCACTGATGTTCCTTTCACATGAATACAAGTATGATTAACTTGTTTGTAAAGCACCTTAACTTCCCCAAATGGCTGCCTTGTGAATCTTGTTTGCGTCAACTTCTACAGGAATTTGGGCTTATTTTCTGCATCTTCCCAAACCTGTAAGATCGCCGCCATCAGCGCTGACTTTTCTTTCTATTGACAATTGGGCTTCACCACCAGTGCAGTCATCCCAAACATCCAAGATGTAAGCTACTGATGTTATATACCTAAGGACGGTGCACCAAACAGAGTGTTCGGAAGCTCCAAGTAGTGTCCAAAATTCTTTTATTTCTATTCAGATTAAAACCTCAGCCAACGCATTTCGTTCAAATGAACTTCGTCAGGTCTCATATATGAAGTAAATGTCCAAAAGTCGGTCCCGATCAGTAGTCTGTTGTGAGGATATTTCACTACGGTATTTTCAAGTAGGCCAATGTTTTGTTGACCATGGAACAAGGGACGACCATTGTAACGGTCGCCCGTTCTCAGTGAACTAGCGGTATTGGTCTCTGCAGTGCAAATAACAATGTATGGGTCCGACCTGTGTACCGGCCGCCCATTCTTGTCACTCAAGTTTTGGCGAGTGCGCAAACCATGTTAATCTACGTTCCTTTTAACAGGAAACTGGGCTTGCCAAAACAATGTGAGCTGTGTGAAAGGATATGCTCACAAACATTTAAGTTTTATATTCTTACTCCATTTACAGCAAACGGCATAATAGGTTCCCTAGTAATAGTGCACAGTCAATTGACTTTGGAATTTTACCTGTGGGGGGGAATATTCATGAATAACAGAATGTGTGGATTCTTCGCAGACGGCTTCAGACTACCCTTCTTCTTGTTGGCACATCAATTTGTAGTATTAAAGGACGAGCCCATCATAGTTGATGGCTTTTTTAATGCAAGTCAAGAGGTAAACAGAAGCCACCTGCAGACCCCACATGTAAGCATCCATGCCTTATATTAAACTATCGCCAATTTAACCCTTCTCTCCAACATTTTAAAGTGGCCAGTAGTGACAAAAGGGTATAAAGAGAAAGGGCCAGATCAAGGGTTGGGTACACTTGGGCCCTTCGCCCTTGCACCTGCACGGCTGGGACTAAAGAGGGTGACACAAACAGATTTAAAGTATCACTTTTTCAAAACAATACTAAGAAACAGGTACCTATTTTTTGTGGTCTATCGTATTTCACCAACAAAGAGAAATTTGAAACTTCAGAGTAAGTATAAGTAGGTACAATTTCTACTCCCATCAGTTTACCTTTCCATTTCCTAATTATGATGTATTGAGCAAGGTTTTACTGCAAAGAGCTCTAATACCCGAGGTTTGTTTTTATGCAAAACACCATCCTACCCCATTTTCAACTGTATAGCGTGTTTAATCTCATGTTTCGCGATAAAGCGCCCTTATACCTCATGTTTGACTGCAAAGTACTCTGCCTCCTCGTGGTCTCTGTGTGCTATTAAACCAGTTCAAATAAATAAACTTCAGCAATTTCTTTACTTTTGATTATTTTTCACTTGGCCTGTTCTTCAAGATGGGCTATTGATCGTGCTGCTATTTTCTACCTGCAGCTGTTGCACATCTGCATTGAAGGCTGGGGGAACTGGCGTTGGTCAGAGCCATTTAGTGTGGACCACGCAGGAACACTCCTTCGAAGCATCCAATACAAGGGCAGGACCGCGTCACTCATCATCAAGGTGCTGCAGCTCAACGGCGTGCAAAAACAAGTAGGTGTTATAGTGCGGCAGCCATTTGTATATGAGCCAGTTTTTATTGCTGTCTGGTGTGTGTGCTGCACAGTTCATCAAACTATTTCAGGCACTCTTTGATGAGGAAACAGTCTATTTCTCTAACACTAAGGCCTCCTATGTGCATTTTTCCTGTCAAGCAAAAGCCAATAGATGAGTTTAACATATTGTTTAACTTATGTAAGAATAGTGACTATTCTGGATTCATAGGGTTATTTCTATTGTCAATATTTCTATTGTTATCATAAACACAAAGTAATCATATAAAATATCAATTTCAAGTTTGTTATTGCTAGCGATGTCAACAGTAACTGCATTTTAGGTCTGGGTTAAGAGTGCAGTTGAATTACTTGAATTACTGCTTGTAAAACTGTACTAAATTGGATTTCAATACATTTTTGAGCCTCTGTTTTCACCAACTACACTGCATATATTGATTCACTTGCACACCTTGCGCTGTCCACAGTGTCACTTGCGTCGCCACCTATGTCACTTGCACATACCGAGCACCAAGTGCAATTCGGGTTGTTTTATTAACTTACTTTAAAATACAGTGCTGCTTTAACTGTATTAATTTTTATGCTAAAATATATGATGCAATGAGCACGTTCTAAAAACTATTTGAGTCTCCTTTTTCCTTCATAGTAATGCTTTCGGCATACATTTCTAATTGTCTATACATTGATACCTGTTTGGATATTGTGTGTTTATTATATCCAGCACACTACACGGCAGGAGTGTGGAATTTAATAAAATAACTACTTGACCATGGGACAAGTTGCTTCATAAATCTATTTGTCCAGTAAAAGAATCCCTTTGGTGCCACGTAGTGCAGCAACAAATTATGGCAGCAAACTGGTACATAGATTTACACAATACCTCATTCAATACAATCCTAATTTCCCCCTTGGATCAGCAACTGAAGAAAGTACATCCTTTGTGCCATTTGAAGAGCTGTTGGCACCCTTGACCTCCACCTCTCCACTTTGAAGGTAAAAGCTAATGGTCTTAATGAGGTTCTTCAGCCTGGTCAGACACTGACTGAATTTATTCTACCCTTCAATGAGACCCTCTCTTCTACACTCTTGGGAACATGGGCAAAGCCATGTTCTGCCCCTCTTGTCAATTGGAGAAGTGTGGCTCAGGGGTTAGAGGCGGCAGACCTGGAGCTTGAGTTCGGCCCGGGACCAGGGTTCAATTCCCCGCTTCGGCGGGTCTTGGGCTAAAAAATTCCACGGACTCGTTAATTCTCGCTCCGGTGCCTCCTCGACTCACGGGTTCACACTCTGCGACTCTGGGCAATAGCTTGCTTAATCTCCACAAAGGCCCCTCGCGGCGGGATGCCTGGCTTTCACGTTGTGGATACCCTGCCAGGGTTATCTCACAGGGGAATACCAGGACGGGTTCCCTAAGCAAGCGCTGAGATGCCCCAGGGTAAGTCGTGCGCTATATAAGTTTCATTCATTTCATTTCATTTTAATTGCCAGGCTGCATGCCACCATAGTCCAGCTCCCAGCGACCTTGATGTTTTTAACGTAGCTTCCTACTGCTAAGAGTTTGTTGGTGCAGGTGTTATCCAGCCGTGTGAACACTAACGCCTTTCCGACTGCTGTTCCTGATACAGAGTCCAAACATATGGAAAAATTTGCCAAGAGAATGTTTTGATGGGCCCTGTGCTGAGGTCGGTCAACACCAGCTGCATCCTAGGGCATTAGACCTATGCACTTTGGGACATGGTTGGGAATATATTACTGGCAGTACCAGTGTGGGCTTCCTTGGCCTCAAACTATTCACGTTCTGCTGCTAAGTTCAGCATTGGTTGTATGTTGGAACAATGAGTTCCTCAACAACGACTCCCTAAACAACGCGATCTCTAGTACGACCGCATCTCAACCACGTTTTGTTTTACCGCGCATTCCTTTACCATGAATTTTCATGGTAAAGGAATGCATGGTAAACCCACCCACTAAAAACAAAACTAAACCCCTCCCATTCCCTAAAAACTACCCCGTACCCCTCCACCCCCTAAAAACTTACAGGAACTCCCCAACCTCCTAGAAACTACCCCGAACCCCTCCCACCCCCAAAAACTAACACAAACCCCTCTCACCCCCTAAAACTATCACTAATCCCCACCTCTAAAAACGAACTCAACCCCCCTAAAAACGAACCCATACCCCTCCCACCCCCTAAAAACTAACATGAACCCACTCCTACACCTTAAAAACTGTCACAAACCCCTTCCACCCCTAAAAACTAACTTGAACCCCTCCCACCTTCTAAAAACTAACCCAAACCCCCACCCCTAAAAACTAATCTGAACCCCTCACATCCCCAAAGACTAACACAAACCCCTCACCCCCACGACCTCCTCCAACACCCAAAAAACGAACAGAACCCCCCTCCACCCCGAACCTCTCTTACCTGTTCCTGTCTGACGCTCCTCTGAACTCCGCCCTGCACAAACACTAGACCGACTTAGCCTTAACCATGCACATGCGTAGTTAACGCTAAGTCGTTGTTCGGGCAAGTCGTTGTTCGACTTGCGTGACTCTGGAACTCGTTGTTCAAGAGTCCTTGTTGAGGATGCTCCCCTTCGGCATCCACTCAGGTCTAGCCAGCACTGTTTGTATAGGAAGGGCTATTGTGACAAGTGTGGTTCTCCAGCGCCAAGCATGGATGAGAGCATCAGGTTTCTTTGGGGACTACCAGACGTCCTAATTGGTTATGCACTTCAAAAGTTCCTGCGAGTTCGGCTAAAAAGTGGACTAGACCCTGGAACGTTTTAAAGAGAGCTGAGCCACAGCACGCTCGTTGGGTCTTTTGGCACCAGTCTAGCAATCCTCCCAAAAGTTTCACCCTTTTCCGGAATATGCCATAGGCTTGGTGTAACGCCAGCATCAGGCCCCAACGAACACAAATCAGGCCTCCCAGCCTTTTCAGCTTCAAAACCTCTTTAGTTCACCCTTAGTGGTACACAACTATCTGTTATAAGGGAGGGTCAGCCACTTCAATCCAGGGTTGCAGAGCATCACATCTGACTGCTTTCTCCTTCCACTGATCCAATGGGGCTACATCATGCCTTTTTGAACCACCGCACTTACATCAGAGCAACTTTGGGAGAACCATCTGTCCTTTTTGCACCAAGAAGTGCAGGCTGTATTGGCCAAAGAAGCCATTAGTAAGGGTACCAGCCTTGGATGTTATTCTCGATACTTCCTTGTCCCAAAGAAAACGGAGTCCTTCGTCCTATATTGGATTTTTTCCACTCAACGCCTTCCTGTGAGCACAAGTTCAAGATGGTGTTGTACCTGCAGGATGGCTATTTTCACACCCCTGTCCTGTGGGCCCACAGACGCTATCTGTGGTTCAGTGTGGGCCACAAACACTTTCAGCTTGCTGTGCTCCATTTCAGCCTCACCAGTGCCCCTCGAGTGCTCAAAAAGGTGATGGAGGTAGTTGCTGCCCAGCTTTGGAGGTCAGTGGTCCAAGCCTTTCCCTTCTACGACAAATGGCTGTTGAATGCGGACTAGGCACAGTCAATCGCGGACCACCTCCAGGCAATGGCGATCCTCCTGACATCTCTGGGGTTCTCAGACAACCTGACTCTTTCTCAGCGTTTTTTTTTATCTGCACCATCTTGGATACATTGCTCTTTCAGGCTTTTCCTCTAGACCAGTGAGTACAGAACTTTCAGGCTATGATCCTGATGTAACTGCCTCTGTCCTGGGTCTCAGTAAGGCCGGCTCAGAGGCTTCTTGGCCTGCTAGCATCCTATACCTGATCTCTGACCATGCCAGATGGCAAATTCGAACCCTGCAATGGAATCTGAAGTCTCAGTGGACCGAGCATCAGGGGAGCCTTTCAGATTCCATCCAGGTTTTGGAGTAAAGATCTGGTCTCCGGCGACCTCCACATTAATTTGCTGGAGTTGCTGGTAATTCACTTGATGTTAAAGGCCTTACTGCCAACCCTCAAAGGAAGGATGATGCAGGTTCTTACGGACAATACCACTGCCTTGTGAAACCGCAACAAGAACGTCCAGATGGTGTCCTGGGTCTCTTACCAGAAGGGTATGTGCCTCTGGAACTGGCTGAATCATCAGAGAATTTCCCTGATGGTATACCGCCTGACAGGAGTTTAAACACCAGGGTTGATGATCTCAACTGACAATGCCTTGCAAATCATGAATGCCAGTTACACCCAGAGGTGGCACATGTTGTGGAGAACCCAGGCTCGATCTTGTCTCTGCTGCCAAGAACGTGCAGTATCAACACTTGTGCGCACTGAAGTTCCCAAGAAGGCTCTCTTTTCGATACGCATTCTGCATAGAGTGGAGCACAAGACTTATGAAAGCCTTTTTGCTGCTATTTCTCCTGCCACGAGTTCTGAATACGATCAGGAACGGCCGCGCCCAAGACATTTTAGTGTCTCTCAATTGAGCCAGGAGAGCGTAATATCTGGAACATCTGGGTCTGAGCATTGCTCCTCCTATCAGCTTTGGGATGATCATCTATTGATCAGGGTATTCCACCTCCACAACCTGCCTCTCCATGAGTGGAGATTAAGCTGCAGCAGTTGATCACCTTTGATATTCATTCCGAAGACATTGATGTAATCCTGGCAGTTTGGTGCCTTTCCACAAAAGCAGTGTAATGCGGGGTCTGGGTTAAGTTTGTGGCTTGGTGCAGCACCCACCCGACGGACCAGTTGCAGACCAAACTGTAGGATGTCTTGTTTGTTTTGTCTTTGATCTAGCAATGATTTGCAGTGGGTACTACTAAAGGTTACTGATTGGCTTTCTCAGACATTTTACGTTTGGTCAAATTACCAGTTGTGTTGCATTTTCTTAAAGATTTGAAAGATATGTTTATACTAAAGCCCTTTTGGGACTAAAATTTGGTTCTCACCTTCCTTGTGTACCCCTTTCGAGCCAGTGCACAGTTGTCCATTGCACCTCCTGACCTTAAAAACAGTCTTTCTGGTTGCAATAACATAAGCATGCCATGTGAGTGAGTGAGCTTCAAGTGGTCTTAGCCCAGCCGCTTAATACCACAGTTTTTCCTGACAAACTGTTGTGAAGAACTTGAGTTGCTTTCTTGCTGAATGTATTGATGCCTTTTCACGTAGGACAAGCCATTACTATTCTGACATTCTTGGCTCTGCCTAATCCTTCGAAAGAGGAGGAGAGACTTCATCGTTTGGACTCCAAGAGAGCATAAAACCTTGACATAGATTGCACCAAGGAACATCGGGAGGACGATCAGCTATTTGTGGGGTTCTCTGGGCCAAAGTAAGTCAAGGTGATGCAGAAGCCGACCATCTCACAATGGATAGTCCTCTGCATTAAGATATGCTACACATTTGGCTAAGAATTAGCCTCCAGAAGACCTAAGGACTTATTCCCTTGGAGCTAAGGCTGCTACCACTATGTTGACATGCGGAGTGCCTGTCCTGGGTCTATGCAAGGTTGCTACATGGGAATCAGTGCACACGTTCACAAAGCGCTATTACCTTAACAGTCCGGTCCATCTGGGTGGTCTTTTTGTCTGTTCGGTCATGCAGGACTTTATGATTTGAGCCTTTCCACAGATCCATCACCGGGAGATACTGCTTTTGGTACCTATTCACAAGGCTGAGGAATCTGCAGTTAGAAGTATCCATCAAAACAAGTTACTTACCTTTGGTAACGCTCTTTATAGAGGGTAGTATAATTAACCCCTGATTCCTTGCCACCTTAACACCTCCCGGTTTAATGTAATTGTCTCCTTTTGCATCAGTTTTTTGATTTTGAATCTGCACACTGGTCCTTCCAATCTGCTGAATGGCTCATCCTCTAAGGACATGGATAAGCTTATGAAAGAAACTGATGTCAACGCACATGGGTGGCGTTTTTAATCTGAAAGAGACACGTTAGTGATAGATTCCTTACCTTAGAATATCCCCAGGCGTCAGACTGGATCCAGAAACGTTTGCGTAGCAATACCCCTGCGCGTCGGTAGGCGTCGTCCGCGGCTCTGCGTCCGTCGTCAGCGCCGGAATGACGTCGTCGGAGTACTTAGACGCCTCCCTCGCGCGCTGATGTCAGTTCTTCTTTTTTCCGCGCCAGCTAGCGCAGATCCGGAGAAGCTCTACCCCTTAGTCACTTTTTGACTAAACTTTTTTGATCTTTTGATCTGTTTTTTCTCGAGTCGTTCGACTCCTACGGTGCTGGTAGGGATGCCCGGGTTCAAACCCTGCTCCAAGTGCAGCCGATTGATGTCGGTTACCGACCCCCATCGCCGGTGTCTTCAGTGTCTAGGCCTCGACTACGACGACCGAACCTGCTCCGACTGCCGGGACCTGACGTCCAAGGCTAGGCGGGAGCGGTCCCGCAAGTGACTTGAGCTCCGGCACTCGGCCCGCGCCGTTCGAGGTCCCGGTCCCACAGGAGGGACCAGTCGCGGGGTCGGAGCCCTAGTAGCTCCGAGAGTCGACATCGGTCTTCGGGATCAAGATCCTCAGGTAAGAGGCATGAGAGGTCGGAAAGGCGTCATCGCTCTTCCGACCCACCCCGACGCTCGCGCTACGCCGCCGGGGGTTCGGGTGACACCACCCACGCGGCTCCGACGGAGTCGCGGGCGCCGCATCCTGCCCCACACCTTCCGGTCCCTGGGTTAGATGCAACGCCTGAGGAGGTCGAGCAGTAACTCATGGCCTCTACCATTGGCGGCCCAGTGACGGACCTTATAAACTTGTCCCTCACTCAAGGGGTAGTTCCCCCTAGTTGGAAAGGGGCGGTGGTTAAGGCTCTTTTGAAAAAGCCTAACCTGGATCCCGCCGACCTCGCCAACTTTCGGCCTATCTCCCTGCTGCCGGGTATTAGTAAGGTGGCTGAGAAGCTGGTGAACAGTCGCCTCTCGGACTTCTTGGAAGCTAACTCCCTCCTGGGCGACTCCCAAACGGGTTTTCGTCCCGGTCAGGGGACTGACACCGCCCTGCTGGCGGTCGTGGAGAATGCGAGGAGCATTCTGGATTCGGGGGGATCAGTGGCAGTGATCCTCCTGGACCTCAGTGCTGCTTTTGACACCGTGGACCATCAGGTGCTTCTCCAACGGCTGTCGGGGGTGGGGGTCACTGGTCTGGCTCTCAAATGGTTTGCTTCCTTCTTGGAAGGTCGTACATTTGAGGTGTGGGAAGGCCATGAAAAATCATCTTCAATCCCTCTCCAGTGTGGTGTGCCTCAGGGCTCTTCATTGAGCCCTACCTTATTCAACGTTTATATGGCCCCCCTGGAGAGTGTGGTACTGCCGCTGGGTATTAAAATCATCAGTTATGCTGATGATACTCAGCTGGTGGTAGGCCTTTCCCAGTCGGCGCACCATCCCGACCGGCTGCACACGTGTCTTGAGAAGATCTACACGTGGATGTGCAGCTCAGCACTAAAGCTAAACGGCTCCAAGACGGAACTGATGCTGCTGGGGAACTCTGTTCCATCCTTGCCCCACAGCAGCTGGCCTGACTGTCTGGGACCGGTTCCCACCCCCAAGCAGGAGATCAAGAGCCTGGGGGTGTGGCTGGAGCAGGACCTTTCGTTTAAAACTCATGCTAAAAAGACCGCTGGCGTGTGTTTTGGCCTGCTCCGTTCAGCCCGGAAGATTCTACCTCTGCTCCCAGCGGCCACTAGGAGGCTTCTTATCCAGGGACTTATCATCTCGCGGCTGGACTTCAGCAACGCGTTATTCTTGGGCGCACCCGAATCCACCCTGAACAAACTGCAGCAAGTGCAGAACGCGGCCGGCAGGCTCCTGACAGGTCTCCCCAGGCGTCAATCTGCTCGCCCGGCGTTGAGGGCATTGCACTGGCTCCCTGTTAGGGACAGGGTGAAATTCAAGTCACTCTGTATTGCCCACAAAGTTCTGCACGGGGTAGGTCCACCTATTCTGGGGGAGATGGTCCAGCCCTACAAAGCCCCACGCTCTCTTCGCTCTGACCATCAACATCTTCTTCAGGTCGGGAGGGTGAAGAAGGCCAGAACGGGCGGCAGAAGGTTTTCGATAAATGTGGCCACCTTGTGGAACTCACTGCCCCTACAACTGCGCTCGGAAGCCAGTCTTCTTCGGTTCCGCAAACTTTTAAAAACCTTTCTGTTTTCTGCTTAATCTCTGCATTCTTTTGGTAGTGTTATTTTCTGGTGAGCGCTGGGATGCCTACGGGTAACCAGGCGCTATACAAAACTCAGAATAATAATAATAATAATGGCCATGAGGTTCCTCCCTCTTCCGCCGGGTTCCGCGGCGCCTTCGGGCCCAGCGGTCCCGGGTCGGGGGCCTAGCGGGTCGGGTGCTTCGGCTCCGCCGCCGCCGGGTGCTTCGGCCCAGACGCCGCCGGCGACTTCGGTCCCGGCGCTGCAGGCCCCCACTGGGTCTGCTTCCGGATCCGGGTTGTCGCCGGTCAACCTCACCGACGCCGGCCCCTAGGGTGTCACCCCCAGCGACACCATCCCCAATCCTGCCCTCGATTCGATTTTGGCGGCGGAGCGGCGCCCTGGGTGCCACTCCTGACATCGTTTGGAGATTTTTATTTCCACGAACCGGCCCCATCCTTTGAACCTGAATTTCAGGTGATGGGTGACGAGGGGGATTGGGAGAGGTCTGTGGACCCTCTGGCACAGGAGTGCCAGTCTCGGCAGGACTGGACATGTGAGCTTGGGTATGCTAGTGGACTGGACACTTTGCCAGACACTGGTTTTGTCTCCCCTCCAACCGTGGCTACGGAGGAGGGGGCTGACTACAGTGTAGTGTTGACGCGGGCAGCCAAGGCCTTGAGCCTGGAGCTCCCCGTTGTGGCCGTGAGGACTAACCTCCTCACTGAGGTCCTTGAACCGCAGTCTAGCTCGGCTGAGCCTCTGCTGCAGTTTAATGAGGCCTTATGTGACTTTCTTTTGGGCACCTGGTCCAGGCCCGCTACTGGTCCGCCTGTGGATAGGAACGCGACCAGATGCTACCGCCCGGCTCCGGGTGACCCTTGCTTCTTGTCCACCCACCCCACTCCCGAGAGCCTGGTTATCCAGGCCTCTACTTCCCAGACCGCATTCCCGACGGCTCAGCCTGATCGGAAATCCAAGACGTATGAACAGTTCGGTAAGAAGGTGTTCTCGTCCCTAAGTTTGGGACTGCGGTCAGTCAATAACGCATACCTCTTGGGCCGCTACACCCACACTCTGTGGGACACGGTCGCGGACGCGCTGCCACAATGTCCGGAGGAGGTCCGGACTAAACTCGCCCAAGCCCTTGTGGAGGGTCGAGATGCGTCACGCTACTCCATCCGGTGTGGGCTGGATACCATGTACTCACTTGGGCAGAGCGATGGCAACGACGGTGGCTGTTCGACGCCACGCCTGGTTGAGGACCGCCAACTTTTCGGCTGATGTCCAGGCCACACTTCTGTACATGCCGTTTGACGTTTGATGGCCGTCGCCTCTTTGGCGACAAGGCAGACCATGCGCTTGAGGGTTTTAAGGACTCCAGGGATAAGTCCTTGGGCCTCTTGGCCCCACTCCAGCAAACGGGTGCCTTTCGCTCCTTTCGTGGCCAAGGAAGGGGCGCTCCCACACGTGCTGCCAGCCACGCGCTGCAGACTAATACACAGCGCGATGGCGGCCGTGGAAACCCCGTGGCGGCGGTCGGGGACAACGGCGCGGCCAGTCCACACCTTCCCCTGCAGCATCCGCCTCAAAACCCTTCTAGTTTGTGCTTTCAGGCCCATGTGACGCCAGTGGGGGGCAGGGTTCGCCATCACCACTTCCACTGGTGCACTGTCACGTCGGACGTGTGGGTGCTGCAAATAATCCGGAGGGGCTACTCCCTCCCCTTCGAGACGACCCCTCCAGCCATGCCACCGCAATACCACCGCGTGTCGGGGGATCATTTGCAACTTCTGCAAGAGGAAGTTATGGCCCTCTTGGCCAAGGGGGCCATCGAGCGCGTTCCTGGGCCAGAAGTAGGGTGTGGTTGTTACTCCAACTACTTTCTGGTACCCAAGAAGGGCAAAGGGGGCCTGCGCCCTATCGTGGGCCTACGGAACGTCAACGGCTTCCTCCGGAAGGAGAAGTTCAAAATGCTGACTTTGGCTCAGGTCTTAGCTGCCCTGGACCCAGGAGACTGGATGGTAGCATTGGACTTGCAGGACACTTATTTCCACATCCCCATCCTGCCGGCCCACCAGCGCTACCTGCGGTTCACGGTAGGCCCCAAGCACTTTCAGTTTACCGTGCTCCCCTTCAGCCTTACCAGCGCCCCAAGAGTGTTCACGAAGGTGAAGGCGGTGGTCGCAGCTCATCTGCGCAGGTTAGGGGTTTCAGTCTTCCCCTACCTCGACGACTGGTTGTTGAAGGCGGGCTCGCCCCAGACAGTCGTCGGCCACATCCAGACAACGGCAGACGTCCTGCGTCAGCTGGGGTTTTCCATCAATGTGCCGAGGTCACACCTGTGCCCCTCTCAGAAGCTCCTCTTCATCGGAGCTGTCCTCGACTCGGCGCGGTTTCTGGTTTAACCTCCCGAACAACGGGTCCGGGATATTCAGGCTCTGATTCAAATCTTTCAGCCTTTATCCAGGGTCTCGGTCAGGTTGACGCTGCGGCTTCTGGGGCTGATGGCCTCCTGCATCCTTCTGGGGCATCACGCCAGATGGCGGATGCGGGCTCTGCAGTGGGACCTGAAGTTTCAGTGGGCCCAGCATCAGGGCAACCTGTCCGACCATGCATGTCATGATCTCGGAGGGCACTGCGAGACAGCTGCAGTGGTGGCTCACGGACCGCGATTGGGTCAGCGGCAGATCCCTCTCCCTTCCCCAACCGGTGCACGTAGTTGTGACGGACGCGTTCCTCCAGGGCTGGGGAGGCCACATGGGAGAGGCGGAGATCAGAGGCCTCTGGTCTCCGGTGGAGTCCCAGCTCCATATCTACCTTCTGGAGCTGCGGGCGATTCGTCTAGCACTGAAGGCATTCCTCCCCTCTGTCCGGGGGAGTGTAGTGCAGGTGTTCACAGACAACACCACCGCCATGTGGTACTGCAACAAACAGGGCGGGGTGGGGTCGTGGACCCTATGCCAGGAGGCTCTGCGCCTCTGGCAGTGTCTGGAACGTCAGGGAGTGACCCTGGTGGTTCAACACCTGGCAGGTTCTCTGAACGGCAGGGCGGACAAGCTCAGCCGAAGGTGCATGATGGATCACGAATGGCGTCTGAACTCGGACGTGGCGCAGGGCCTCTTTCTGCAGTGGGGAGAGACTTGGTTAGATCTATTCGCCTCCGAAGAGTACGCGCAATGTCAACAGTTCTGTGCGTCGGAATTTCCAAGGCGGCACTCGCTCGGGAGTGCTTTTCGTCACGAGTGGAGTTGTGGTCTGTTGTACGCCTTTCTGCCTATACCACTTCTGCCCAGAGTGCTGAAGAAAATCAAGCGCGACCGGGCCCAAGTCATCCTTGTGGCTCCAGACTGGGCGCGAAGGTACTGGTATCCCGAGCTACACAGTATGTCAGTCGATCCCCCGGTTCGTCTGCCTCTTCAGGAGGACCTTCTGTCGCAGCAGCAGGGGACGGTCCTCCACCCGAACTTGTCCAGTCTCCACCTTCATGCTTGGAGATTGAGCGGCGACAGTTGAGGCCGTTTGACTTGCCTCCTGAAGTCTGTAATGTCATTCTGGCAGCCAGGCGTCTCTCCACAAAGTCGGTATACACCTGCAGGTGGAACAGATTTGTGGCATGGTGCACAGCAAAGGCTGTGGATCCTCTCAATGCCCCTCTTTCTGAGGTTCTCCTCTTCCTTCTTTCTCTTGCGCAGCAGGGCTCTGCTCTGGGCACTATCAAGGGCTACCTTACTGCCCTTTTAGCCTTCTTAAGGCTTCCTGATCAACCTTCTTTGTTCAAGTCCCCCATTGTAAACAGATTCTTAAAGGGCATCACTCATATGTTCCCTCCTGTTCCTTTCGTGATGCCCCAGTGGGACTTTAACCTGGTTCTAACTTACTTGATGTGCGCTCCCTTTGAGCCGCTTCATAACTGTCCTCTCCGTCTCCTTACACTTAAGACTACTTTCCTGGTTGCCATCACCTCTGCCAGGAGAGTGAGTGAGCTCCAGGCTCTTTCCTCTAAACCTCCTTTCCTTTCTGTCCATCCGGACAAGGTTGTGTTGAGTACAAAACCCTCCTTCCTGCCCAAGGTAGTCACAGCCTTCCACATCGGCTAGTCCATCACCTTGCCCACCTTCTTTCCGCCTCCGCATCCCTCGAAAGAGGAAGAGAGGCTTCACCATCTGGACCCTAAACATGCGCTCTCTTACTATCTGGATCGCACACGCCAGTTCCGGGTGGATGACCAACTCTTTGTTGGTTACGTGGGCACTAAGAAAGGACGGGCGTTGCACAAGCGGACCATCTCTCGGTGGATTGTGATGTGCATCCAAGCGTGTTACTCCTTGGCTAAGAAGGAACCTCCTGATGGGCTGAGGGCCCACTCCACTCGGGCCACGGAGACTACTACTGCCCTGGGCCGGGGAGTCCCCTTGCAGGACATTTGTCAGGCAGCTACGTGGGCCTCGCTGCACACATTCGCGAGACACTACTGCCTGGACAGCCAAGTCCGGAGGGATGGCTTCTTAGGCCGTTCCGTCCTCCAGGACTTTCTGGTGTGATTATTGGTTTGCAGACCCACCACCGGGGTTGGTATTGCTGGGGTATCTATTCTAAGGTAAGGAATCTATCACTAACGTGTCTCTTTCAGATGCACAAGTTACTACTTGTGTAATGATATATCTGTAAGAGACATTAGTTAGTGATAGATTCCCTACTGACCCACCCATCCTCCCCGTTCTGCGAACCGATATCTAGGGTTAAGGTCATCCCCTTTCAGGGCCCTAGTTTCATGGCACCTGTGTTGGTTCTATCATGGCTCTGTGTATCTGGCACGGAAAAGCGGTGTATAAGAACTGACGTCAGCGCGCGAGGGCGACGTCTAAGTACTCCGACAACGTCATTCCGGCGCTAACGACGTCGACGACGGACGCAGAGCCGCGGACGACACCTACCGACGCGCAGGGGTATTGCTCCCCAAAAGTTTCCGGATCCAGTCTGACGCCTGGAGATATTCTAAGGTAAGGAATCTATCACTGACTAATGTCTCTTAAAGATATATCGTTACACAAGTAGTAAGTTGTGCTTCGGCTCTGCTCATCACTTCCAGAGTGGAACGAATTTGGTGCAGAGTCACATGGTGCTGCGTGCCTGCACAATGGAGCACTGTTTCTTGAGTTTCCGGGTACAGTCTGGTGCCAGGAGATGTTCAAAAGGTGAAGAATCTGCTGTTACTTAGAGTATCCACCAGAAAGAACATTACCAAGGTTAAGTAACTTGTTTGTTCCACTTCTTCTAACAGCTAGCACTAAGTATTTCAAATATGCACCCTTACTCATTACTTTTTCACTTACAATCCTCTTACTCCATGCAGTATATGTTCACACTATTATCACTAACTCTCAGGTTGCAGCCATACCTCAGCACATTATGCAGCACACTCCTTTAGGGTATCCCAGCCACTTTAGCAACAGCAATTCCATTTTCAGAATTAACCTTCACATTGAGATGACTACTGCTGATTGGATTTCCTCTCTCTGTTGATTATAATGCTGTCTGTGATGCTGATCCACCTATACACCATGGAGCAGGGGTATGCCGTACTTCTTGTAGCACATGTATCCTTCATCTTTGTATGGAAATGCTCCCAGTGGTCACCTTCATGCTAAGTGCTATTTTTCTGAGGGTTGCCCATGTGTCTACACCCACCCTGGTGCAGGTTATCCTTGTCGGTACTCACATTCTCCTACCTAACTTAGTCACCATCTCTTTGTAGAGGGAAGATTGCCCAGCAGCCTTGCCACCCAGAGTAGTTCTCTGAATATTGTATTTGGGTTTGTTTTTCTTGCAACTGATTAGTAATTTAGTTAGTCATTGGACTGCAATGTTTGTTTTAGGATTAATTGAATGATTTTTTGATTGATGGAGCCAGGTAGGACCATTTTCTGTCTCTGATGCAGGGATTGCATCAGAATGGCAAGGGGGTGGTATTGTAGAGAGCATTGGACATCTCAATCACACAGAAACATACTCATAAACAGTTTCTATCACAACAAGGATCTCTTAAGACCATGCAAGATGCTAGTATATTGTCTCTGCCATGGTGAATAGGCATTCCATCAGGCTATTTATGTGGAATGTGTGAGGCATGAATGACGCATGCAAGGCCCATCACGTATCAGCCTTTCTCAATAGACACTGCGTAGATATTGAGTTTTTGCAAAAGGATCGCCTCACTAGTCAAACCGTCTCCCATCTTAGGACAAGGTAAGTGTCTGTGGTCGCTGATACCTCATACCTCATGTGTTAGAGCAGGGTCTCCAGCCTGGAAACAAAGATTTGTCATTTTGTAATGCCTCAATGTGGGGAATACATATCAGCCATAGCTGCAATGCCCCTGGCACAAAGGGAATATTACTGGTAGTAGTCATCCCCAAATGCTGCACAAATTATTACTCAAATATCAGCCTTAAATATATTTTTTGTAAATTCAACCTTTTTTCTTCAAAAATCAGCTTACGAGTCCTGAAAAGACACATTTTTACTTGAATTCACACTTTTCAGTTTTGATAAACATATAAATCAAACAAGCAAAAACTTTAAATTAAGTAGATCAGGCTGCACAGAGGAAAGCTACTTCCAAGAGACTGGAGAGCTACCAGAAGCTTGCGAGCTATTTGTTCGAGAAGCCTTTTGTTTTTCGGAGGGGTGTTTCTTTTCAAGTACACAAAACTGTACAAAGACACAAACGGCAGATACTTTATTATGCGGGGCAACCTTGTTGGCACACCAATTGTCATGGTCTGTGTGTATGGGCCCAATGTTGAATAACCTGATTTGTTTCACTTTGTTTGGATGAAAATAGTGCAACTCAGTACAGAAACACTTATTTGCGGTGGAGTTTTCCATGTTATAATAGATCCCAATCTCACAAGATCTAGCACAGTGAAACACCCTCAACCGATGGCTGAGTCCTGACTAGGTAAGACCATGTTAGATGTCGATTTTACCAACATGTGGCATTTCAGGCACTCAGAGCACCTTGAGGGTGCATGTATTTCACTTGTATGTAACTCCTGGTCCAGGATTAATTACTAGTTGACCTCCAGGGACATCGGCGGTAGTGCTACACAAATCGAACGCAAACCCATAACCCTATCTAATCATGCCCAAGTCCTCCTTGCAATATCCTTTTCTGCAAGGCATCATAAGGCATTTACTGAAGGTTGCCCTCCTTTGTCCTGCAGGATGCCGTTTTTAGAGTTGAGACTCACACTGAAATTTCAAAGTCCTTTACTCTTAATGTGGGCTCGGTAATTAGTCTTGGAGTACTGTGGGAGGATTTCAAGGTGGTAAATAGGGCACTTGTATCTCCAAGCTGTATGAGATCCTGCAAACTATCCAGAGGCTTATTAGCAGACTTTACCCTTTAACTTCTAGAACTGGAAAAGGAACACTGCAAATCTCTGGACAAAGATCTCCTGGTTGATGCATACAGGTTAAACTTGGAAGAGTTCAATGAACTTGTTGCAAGGGAAATTACCTACCTAGGTAGGGAAGCTAAACCCAGAACATATGGTGAGGGCCACTTGCGCAGGATGCTTGTGCGCCTCCTTAAATGTCTGCTTAAATGTCCCTGGGCCTTCCTTACACTAAATAAGTGAGAGAGCGACTCCTCCATGTATGAAGCTAATGATATCCTCCAAGAAATTGTTAACTTCTGTACTGATCTCTAGCAGTCTAAAACTGAAGAAACTGAAGGTAATATATATATTTAAGTTTTGTTAAATAAATGCACTCGCCTGGCCCACTGACTCTTATAATCTATATCTGGACATGTTTATCACAACAGAGGAGATTATTCAGGTTATACCTGGTATGCCAAGAGGTTGGACCCCTGGGGCCGATGGACTGCTAGTCTATTTTTATATAGAACATGCACAGTAACTAGCACCACACTTGTTGGAAATGTATGAAGAGGCAATGCAAAAGGGCACACTCCTGCCTTCTCTTCGCGAGGCACTGAATGTTACACTCCATAAGCCGGTAGAGCACTGTGAGTCGAACCACCCTCTTGTTGATGATAAATATGGACAATATACATGTAGCAACACTCTTATCTAATAGAATTGTCCCTCTACTTCCTGACTTGATTAGGCCGGACCAATCAGCGTTTATATCTGGGTGGTGTACACTCCGTAATCTTCTCATCATTTTTGCCTTGATTCATCAGCTCAATACAAAGGTTAACACTGTTGTGGCTTTTCTTGATGCCAATAACACATTTAGTGCATTGGAGCAGAGGTATTGCTTTCTGATATTGGGGAGAATTAGTTTTGGTGGTAATTTCATCAGCTGGAGCAAACTACTTTGTGACATATCCAGCAGAATGGGATGGTATCTGATCACCCCTCCTTATATACAGGGATCAGGGCAGAAAACCCCCTTAGCCCCTTTTCTTTTTTATCCTAGCCAAGGAACCCATTGCTTCTTGGCTCAGACAACACCAATCAGAGCAGGGCCTTGGCTTTATGCTGATGAAGTTCTTCTATTAGGAATCCAGTCACTAACATCTCATCGATAATATGAGACTTCTTCAAGTTCTAATTCCTATCGGGCATATCCATTAGCTGGGCTAAGACCATTGTCTTCACACTAACCGAGTGCCCTCTATAATAAACGTTGAGATGGAGAAATGTATCTGTCAAGTACCTAGGCATCCATATTAATAGGGACATTGAGTTCGCTCTGTGAGACAATTATGGTGGAACTGTTGTCATATTAGAGGGCCAAGTAGCTGCATGGATCAAACTCCGTCTATCTCTAGCTGGACTGCGAGCCATAGCCAAGATGATTGTCCTTCCCATATTTCTGTATTCGTTAACTATCCCTACTCTCTCACTAAACATGTCTTCAATAGCTACAGTCCTGCATGACTAGGTTTGTAAGGGTGGACAAACAACTATGATTGAGCTGAAACACACTGACTCTCCCGTTTGAGCAGGGTGGACTTTATGCCTCAGAGCTGTGCGCAGGCTCACTATACACATTCGTGGCACCAACCCGTGCTTTTTCAAGCACACATCTCGATGGATGTGGATAATACTAGGCAACCTCCACTCAACATGATGCTTTGAAATCCCATCACAAGACCCACAGCTGAGCTGAATACCTTGAGATGTACTCTCTGGACCAGGGACAGATTGAAACTCTGGACTCACCTTGATCAGCTCTACTCTCCTGGGATACCTCTTGCATAGAACCCTGACTACTTTTAATGAACAACCCTGGGGTAGACAGGCAATTGCAATGCTTACTGCTGCACACCCTTGTTGACTTGAACTCGACAGGAGCTCTATCCTGTTAGCCACTATTCGAGGAGAATACACCCACACCTTTTTGGACAATTTTTTGTACTTCAGACTTCGTGAAACACCCAAAGCCAGTACTTATCAACTTGCAAACACTCTAGACAAATGAACAGTGGACATAATGTTGTGCATGTACCAGGGCCTAATGACAGACCGAGATAAATGTTATTTTTATTTATAAAGTTTTATATAGCGCAAACAAGACCCAAGAGGGCATTGGAGCCCTTTACAAATAGTCATGAACAAATGAGAAAAAAACAAGTAAACCCAAACAAACAACATGACAGATACAGGCAGTCTCCTCCGAGCTCCGATCTGGTGGAGGAGGACCAGTATAACGTAAAGCCGAAAGGTCTGTATACAAGAGCATAAATAAGCAATAAAATATGGTTGTTCAATACAACAAAATGTTGAACAACAATACAGGATGTAGCAATGCCAAGCTGGGAGTAGAAGCTCATACAGAGCCCGGCTGACAAGACAATAGACAATGGCTAATTTCTAGTTCAGAAAAGTATTAATCAGTAACGTTTTCACTTCTATTTGTGAAAGACATTGTTGAGGGATTAAGTCTGGTTTCAGAACGCAGGGAGTTTCAGATTCCTGGGGGCAATACTAGAGAAGGCACAGTTATATGTTTTCTTTAGTTGACATTTTTTGGGTTTCAGCAGCAAGGTGCTGGAGCTCCTAGAAGATCTGCAGCCACCTCACAGTTCCAGTTTTTGAGCAAGGTACAGAGGGGTGTTGAAGTGAAGGGCTTTATGGGTCATGCAGGCAATTTGTAGTTGTGTCCTGGCTTCATATGGGAGTCAGTTTAGGGATTTCAAATCCGGTGAGATGTGGTTGCTTTGTTTTGGTCCTGTAATGAGCCTTACTGCAGAGTTCAGAGAGGCCCTTAGAGGAGCCAACTTGTAGCTAGGGAGACCGCAATGGGTTGCACTGCCATACTCCAACCTTGAAATGACTACGTCTTGCACAGCAAGCTTGAAGTCATCGGGGGAGGAAGGGTTTTATTTTTCTTAGGATGCTCAGTTGGAAATTCATGTCAATGTTTTTGCACAGAATATACCACACAACCGTAGCATTCTTCAAGTCGGGTCTCCGGGATAACTCGAATTGCACTAGATGTAGAGTCTTCGATGCAGGTTTTCTTCAGTTGAAGTGGCAGTGCCCACCAATTGCAATTTCTTGGTGGTATTGAGGGCTCTAGCTGATATGACAGGGGTCAATAGTTACACTACCCTGCTCTTGGGTTTTGTGAGCAAACATATTCCAATTAAGGTTCAGAACATTACCACATTGAATTCGCTGCTAGGCAAAAGTAGTGGTTATTCAATTAGGGCACCCACCCCCTATCTCAGGTTCAGTGACTTCCTCAGAGATGTTGCCTATTGGAATGAACATTTTGATTCATATTGAGATCTGTGGCCAACCTAGTTAAGCCCTAGAGATAAGTAGGACCATTTTGTGCGTATCTTCTATAGCGCCCTTGAGGCAGCCACTGAGGCGGCATCTACCACTGCATAGTTTCTTGATCTCTTAGATGAGCCTGGATTGAGAATCTGCTTGCGCTGCAAAGATTTTGGCCGGATATTGCTATAGCTTGCTATTACAATATTGCTCTGGGGCCTTAGCCAAAGTTTTGTCGAAATTTGCCTATGATTTGTGCCTGATTGATACTTTATACTTTCTGTTATAAGATACTAGTGCTGATTCGCATTACTCTCTGCATGGAGTGAGAGTTACTCTGTTTTATATTTGAAAATTCAGCTAATACATTTTAAGAAAAATTAACTCTACAACAGGATATTGGCTTTTCTAATGTCTCATCTTCATGTCCTTTTGATCAATGCTCTTGTTCAATCTTCGCTGGACGGTGACAACTGCATCTGCTGCCCAACATAAGCTTACTACCTCGATCCTACAGAGCCTTTCAATAAACAGCAAGGTCTGTTTTAAATGTCATGATGATCAAACATGAAGCAATCTACCAGGCTACTCCTGATTTCCTGACCACTGAATTCAGCTGGCACACTCCAAGATGATTTGTACTCTCTAGCAATCAAGTCATTCTCAAAGTACCCACATCTAGGACTGTTAAAGTAGTAGGACTTTTTTATAATTTCTGCTAGATATTGGAACTCTCTTCCCTGATCTCTCTTCCTCGTGGAATTCTGTGTGCTAAGATTGAGAAAATAACTTTATTGTTACACTATTACAACCCTGTACCTCTCCTGTTATAACTGTTTTCATGTTTATTGTTTTATGTGTCTAATGTCACTGTACACACTGGATGTTGTGTTATCATGATAGCAGTATGACAATTTTGCATGTGCACTTCATAAATAAATGTAACTACATAAACACATAATTATTATTATTATTATATGAAATTTGTAATGCGCTCAGCTTACCCGGGGGCATCCCGGCGCAACAGACCAAAGAAGGAGGAACTCGATAACTCACTACTGTGGAAACAAGTAGGTTTTAAGAAGTTTCCTAAATACTAGGATCTTGTGCTCTGAGCGAATCTTAAGGGGCAGAGAATTCCACAGAGATGCCACCTGTACCGAGAAGCGCCTGCCCCCAGTCCGAGCTCTCCTGACTCTCGCAGATTGCAAAAGATGTTGCTGGTCTGAGCGCAAAAGGCGGGGAGGTAGACAATTCGTCAGATTTTTCTTGCTAGCATGAGTTAGTATTCTCCATTTTCCTAAATTGTTTAATCACTCTGGTTTTATCAGGCTTTTTTGGCAGTACAGTTTTTATTGTGATCACTTGGACTCCTTTTGAAACACAACAGATGTTTAAGTGTGTATAGTTTAGAAATTAAAATGAGAAATCAGAACCATTAAATTGTGTTTACATGTTTAAATTGTCCCTTTTCTGCATTGAAAATATTTTTCTTTGTAGTGAAATGTTTTCAACCAACACCCCCGAAAATGTGTATGTGTTGGGTGCTTCTTCATACCCAATTGGCACGCTTACTCCAGTAATTTTGTGATGGATACTTCTTGCTAGAGATTCATCAGACAGATTTACCCTAACCCCAGGCATGCAATATGCGAGATTAGAGTACAATAGGGAGACCAGCCCTTGATGCTTGCAAACGCATCTCAAGACTTTGAGAAAGTTTGAGCTCTAATTTGTCACCTCTGGGTCATGCTCCAAGTTATTGAGTAGGAAAGAGAGGCCGTAACCACCTCCCCCTTTTGCTAGAACTAAATACAAGAGAAGAGATAGCACCATTGTTCCACGTCCAGATCATCTTGTACATAATACCAGAACACCACAAAATGAATCGGATGATAATAGGTCCACAAGACATATCAACTGAAGACAGGGTATACGTAGATGGTGATTGACTGTCTAGCCCAATAAACTCCTTCAAATGCAGACTTTTGTGGTCTGGGGGAGGGTTTAGATGGGGTGGGAGTGTACAATCCCTAGGTAAGCCTGGTGACTCATCTATGAAGGGCTTTGAGTGTGCTGGCTAAACCTAAATCACTGTGAGTCTAGTGTAGTGGGGAAGGGACAGTGGTGAAGGGAACCCCAGAGAGTCAGGTACAGGTGTTCATGAAGGAGAAGCTCAGGCAATGTGCGGAGACACCCCAATTGCTGTGAGGTGAACCTGTATGGTCATCTGGGGCTAATGGGGACACAGTGTTGGGAACCAGAGTCACTGTTTGAAGAGCTGTTGGGTGTTGTAGAGTGGCAGACTCTGATTCACTATGGTCAGGAGGGATGGTCAGCCTGGGGATCAGTGTCTCCCAGTTTTTAGCTATGGGACGGCGGTGTAGGCCTCATGCCACCTCTTTGCATAGGGCTATGACTTCAGCATTTGGCCAGCAACATAGAGCTTGGAGCCAGGCAATGCAGTAAGTTTCCACTTACGATTTATGATCCTTTTGGCAACGATATGTGCGAGATCAAAGAAATTGCCACTGTTTTTTTGCCCACAAGACCTTCTATACACCTCAGATCCCTTGTTTCCCAGGAACTCATCTCCTGTCTTCCTGTGACTATCCCAATTATAGAGAACCAGCCTGTCCAGAAGGGGCGCAATTGGGGACTATCCACAGCATGTGTTTCAAGTGTTCTGCAGGAGTACCGCATCATTCGCAGAGGTCTGGGCATCTGGGAAATATTCTAGCAATCCTTTAACCTTGAAATGTAAGCCCTATGCAGTACATAAAACTGGATGAGTTTTAATCGGGAATTAAGTGAGACCTCTCTCAGGTATGCCAGTGCCATTTCCAACTCCTTTTCGTGAAGGAGTCTGTTGAATTTGGCCTACCAAAATCTCTAAGGGGCAGCAGCGAGGTGTGTGTTTGGACAACTAGGATGTCTGCAAGCCTGCTTATCATTCTGCAACCGCCATCTACAGTATGAAGGGCCTATAAAACCTTCTGGGTGACAGTTTGATATCTTGAATGGCGCAAGTGGAGATAATTCTCATTGCACAAGGCTATATGAAGTAGATGCAGTACCTGGCTGTGCTCGACTTAACCTTTTCTCTCCCATTCGATGCTGGTTAATCTCCTTTCACATGTAGAGTTGAGGGTCTTTTCCATTGTTGACACACATTGCAAGCATGAAGCCAGAGAGAAGTACTGTGAGTGATGGATCCCTCCCTCATAAAGTGAATGATGTGACTTCTTTTGGTCTGGTGCCTTCTTCCAAATTAATCTATGCCTCCCACCGGAGGAGTTTCTCGTCTTGGTGTCGGCCCATCCTTTTGAGTGGACCAGCAGGTTTTGGTCTTTGTGTTCTCCTTGGCTAAAGAATATTGAAAGTCTATGTAGGCGCCATCTCTCTCTTGCAGTGTTGTCTCTTTCAAGGTTCTTTGTTCAAGCTCCCATTGTTTTAACGTCTTGCACCTCCAGAGTAGTTTCCCATCCAAGAAGGTCGTCCCCTTTTAAACCCTATCCCCAGTATTTGAGTCCATGCACTCTGAAGCTTTTGAATTAAAATACACTGTGTAGGTAGCTATTATTTCCTCTCACATTGTGGGGAAGTTGCAGAAACTTTGCATAAGTCCCCCATAACAGTAAAAACAAAACAGTGAACCTATATTCGTTCATGGTTATCATTGTATAAATCATAATTAACTGTGGTTTATCGGTTAATATAAGCAGAAACCGGCACTGACCGAGTATCCCGGGCAGAGGCGAGTCTTCATCGTGACTGACGCCTGCACGCCAAATCGTTGGTGCCCTGCGTGTATGGCCATTGCTGCCTACACTTAAAAGCCCGTATCCCGCTCTCACCCAGAGTGGAGAAAGTGCTACCACCAGATGCAACCGAAAACGGGTAACGAGTTATAGTTTCTTAAATTACCAACCTGACTGGACCTTATTAAGAACCACCACGACATACAACACCGTGGCTTTATTTCATTCAGGCATGCTTTGTTTATTGTTTAAGTCCTGATGATGATCCCATGTATCTAGTTGAGCAATAGGGATCGAAACGTCGACACCGTTGAGTGGGTTCACACTCACAATATTGTCAAATGAGATTGTGTATACTCCACTCCAGGCGACACTGTCATTGATCTTTGATTTACTTACAGTGCCCTGTTCTTGCTCCCTTCCTTTGCCTGAAAAACACCCCTTTCACCCTACTCCTATTTTTCCTTTCCTTCTTTTGGTACGGCACAGGCTTGTGTCATGCTATTTCATTTGTATCAAATATTGGACATTGTTTCTTGAGAATAAATTCCTTCCCCGGCTGGGTTAGGAAATGTTAAATCATATAGTATTCCATTGTGTTCCTATACTGTATTGCATTTATATTGAATAAGCTAAGCACCTTTGTTCCTTATAACGCAGTTATACCCATGGTACTTAGCTATCCGTTGGGTCCCCCTTGTTTCTATAAAATAATATATTTATGAAGCGTAAAGTGGTGCTTTTGTGTTAGTAAAAACCAGAGCTCACAATTAGGGTTTGCATGAAAATTCATTGATGAATGGACATCTGTAGACCATCTTCTCTCTGAACTGAAAGGCCCTGCAGTGCTTTCTGACTTGAAGGTGTTGGTGCATAGAGAAGTAAGAAAAGGTGAGTTTTCAAGGTTTCTTGGTCTGCAAAGAGTCTACCTACTGGGATTGTTGACTTAACAGCCTCTTTACCACCATCAAGAGTGTTCTTATTTAGAATGCAGATAGTTACCTGGCTGCACTTGCTTCTAGTCTATGGAGTTCTGAGTATGCGTTCATACATTTATGTGTTTAGACGTGACTTTTGACTGTCTTTGGCTTTCTATCTCTTCTCTAGATTATCATTTGTGGGCGACAGATCATCTGCAGTTATTTGTCTGAAAGCATCCACCTGAAAGTGGTGCAGCATTACATTGGACAGGATGGACAGGCTGTGGTTCGAGAACATTTTGACTGCCTTGAAGCCAAACAGAAGCTGCCTTCATACATCCTAGAAAATAGTGAGCTGACAGAACTGTGTGTCAAGTCAAAGGGAGATGATGAATGGTCCAGAGATGTGTGTCTGGAGTCCAAAGACACAGAAGAATTCAGTGTCATCATTCAGGTATGAATATTAACTGATTTCTAGGGAAATTAGTATTCTTAAATATAACTCGTGTTTTTGGGAATTCGAACCATGTATTCTTGTATATGGTGCTCTGTTTTGCAAAACATCCAGGATCATTTAAAGTTCAGAAAACATGGTGCTTCCCAGGATAATTACATCAACCGTTGGCAGTACCTAGAATGATAACACTCCTACAGGTATAAACATGGTCCAGACCTATGAAGTAGTGCCAAATACAACAGCATACCACTAAGACACCCACAGAAACCTGACCCAAACTGTGGAGCTTCACCCAACATGACCTCTGAATGACCTTGACATACAGATCAGATGTAATAAAATAACTACAGCTTCCCAACAATAAGGTATGCCTCTCCAACCAATAATAGAATAAGCCCCCTCCACTCTGCACTTGAAGACCTACTACATGTATAATGAATTAGAGGATTTTAACCACAGCGAACCCACAGTCTGCAGACATTGTAAATATTTTATACACTACTTCCTATCTCTAATCAGAAGATGGAGGACAGTAACACTAGTCTTTTATGACGGTCCTCCCCGTACCAATTTGATAGAATCCATATCACCGAATGATATCATATACTAACTCACCACCTGATCCCTTATTAGCGATGAGACAGACATATAATGCAGTCATAGAGGTCTGCCAGGATCAAAGACACCAGCCAAAAGTTGCTGGTCACTGATGGACTCTAACATAGTCCACCATGCAGGTTCCAAATATTCAGATACTCTGAGCGCTGACTTCTGACAATGACAAAAAGGATGATAACAAAACAGTGCTTGTTCTCAAATCTCTTCACTTGACATCTCATAATTTCAGTCATATAAAGGAGAACTGTAATGCAGTCCATCCGGTCTGATATCTGGTCCGCCACTCACCCTTTAGCCACACTGTTTAACTATTTATATTTTTTTAACGTTTTGTATAGTGCGAACATGACCCTAGAGGGTATCAGAGCGCTTTACAGACATGTTGTGGAACACATAGGGGAGACAATTGTGGCATATATCTCTCCAGGATAAAACATCACAAAGTGGGAGTCTTTCTGCCACAGCAGGACATAAAATCGGATTGAGAACATAAACAATACAATGCCAACTCTATTAACTGACTTTCACAAGTAATCATAGCCACCAGCATAACTCAGATTATAATAATGTGCATCCATCCCTCGCACTTGCTCATTCACCACAGTGCTAAGCACTGTCCTTCGTAGCGCTATCCTTCGTAACATGATAACCACAGCTATGTGGTCATCACATATGTCATGGAAATTCTTCCCACTTAGGCTCACAGCAAATATAACACACTTCCGATCGCATGCCTACTATGTGTAGCATGCTACCCACATGAATCAGCGCTTTAGCTCTATACAAATGTTGTCTGTCTGTTGCGTGCCTCCCAGACAGGTTTTCGCCCTCAACATGGCACAGAAACTGCCATGTTGGCGGTCACAGAGGAAGCAAGAACAACTTTGGATCGGGGAGGAAAGGTGGCCATTATCCTGTTAGACCTTAGTGCCGCGTTCGACACGGTGAACCATGCCACGCTAGTATACAGACTGGCGGGCATGGGTGTGTCGGGCGCAGCTCTGGACTGGCTCACCTCCTTTTTGAGTGAGCGCTTTTTCCGGGTCTTTGAGGGTGAGACAGTCTCTCCTAAACATCCTCTCAGGTGTGGGGTCCCTCAGGGCTCCTCCCTGAGCCCGACCCTCTTTAACGCCTACATGGAACCTCTGGACAGGATAGTCCATCCCTTTGGTGTGCGTATAGTCACCTACGCGGATGTTACGCAGCTGGAGGTCTCGTTAGACCACGCAGACGGATCATCCAACACCGTAGGCCCCTGTCTAGAGGCTATTGCCAGTTGGATGCAAGCTTCCTGTCTCAAGCTTAACGGGGAGAAGACAGACATCATTCTCCTTGGAAATCCCTCCCCGTCTGCTCTTGCACCCGTCTGGCCACCATGTCTTGGCGCTCCTCCTGCGCCCAAGTCCCAGATAAAGAGCCTCGGGATCTGGCTTGACACTGCCCTTGATTTCTCTGTCCAGGCTACTAAGACTGCTGCCACTTGCTTCGGACTAATGAGGATGCTCCGGCGGGTGCTCCCTTTGCTCCCTTTCCAGGCAAGGAGGATCATGGTCCAGGCCCTCATTCTCTCTCGCCTGGATTACGGGAACGCTCTCTACCTGGGAGCACCGGCTTCGGTCCTTCAGAGGCTCCAGGTCACACAAAACAGTGCGGCCCGCCTATTGTTCAATCTGTCCCGTCGGCAGTCGGCGAGGAAGGCTCTGAAGGACCTTCATTGGCTCCCAATGGCTGCCAGAGTGCAGTTCAAAGCTCTGTGCATCATGCACAAATCCTTCCACCGTGTAGGCCCAGCGATTCTGCACCCTCTGGTTACGCCTTATGTTCCAACACGCCCCCTTCGGTCTAGTACCCTGCAGCTGGCCACCTCCTCTAAAATTAACAAAGCCCGTTGGGGTGGCCGCTCTTTTTCCCATTCGGCGACCAGACTCTGGAATGCCCTCCCCTTTGCCATCCGGGGTAACAGCAACCTCCTCTCGTTCAGAAAGGCCCTAAAAACGCATTTGTTTGCTAAATCTCTCTGATCTGCCCAGAGCCTGCGCTAAAACCATTTTATCTTCAAGTGCTGCGAGGCGCCAGGGCGGTTATGCGCTATACAAATGCAATTTTTCATTTCATTTCATTATAAAATACAACACTGATTTCAAAACCTCACTTGGCCATTTGCCTTTCCTGCACATTTTACCCTCTTAGCCAGGTCAAGTTGGCTTTCATTATCAATTCTGCCTCATCCCCTCTAATGTAGGGTTGTTTTTAATGCTTGCTTCCCTTTAAGTTATGACATTTCCCCCGCAATTCTACTAAGTCTACCTTTTTCAGCTGTTTTTTCCCCAATATTAGCAGGTTAAACACTCAGAGCATACCTTTTTCTTAAGCAGTAAAAAATATCCTGCTAGCATTGGATCTTTGGCATGCAAGAATTGTGAGGCATGGAAATCCTGGATACGTTTTTGAGAAAAATCAATATTAACATGCACCTGTTTAATACATGCTATAAGTAGCCCATCCACCTCATTGTTTTGGGCCTGAACGCTAGCCAGTGAGGGGCTGAGAAGATGTGCTCTAAACTCTTCCCCCCACCAAAGGCTACCCTACCGCAGATGTTTAGATGTCTGGGTGTGTATGTCGAGTTTTAAGCCCGAGGCATCCTTATAGGCTTTAGATACTTGTATAATAGCTCATATTACTGGCGTGTATCTGGAAAGACATTCAGACGAATCTAAGGGCATTCATCTCATGTCATAGAAGTGAAATGATGATGGATTGAGAAGGGGTTCACTGGAGCATTCAGAGAGCACCACTTAAATGGCACAAAAGACATTACTACTCCCATTGAACTTTAGGTTTTGGTGAGATTACATCTTATGACTCAATATGTGCTACACCTAGAACTACAATTTCAGTTTTATAGTTTAGGCAAGTAATAATGACCCTGCCAACCACCACGAAAATAAAAGTATTATTTTAAAGTTTTATGAATTTTGCCACATAAATTGGTTTCAATGAGACTCAAAAATGTGTTGCTTTAACATGAAATGCTACATAAATGCATCATTCTGTATACAATCTTGAAATCGAGGCGTTTCCAATGTCAGTTAAAATGTTAATAGACCCTTAGAAAATGTTGAGAGTTTTATCAGGATCACAATACTATCTAGCACTTCTGTAACAACGTTCTATTTAAAAGCATGCAGTTCTTCATAATATTTGCACCTCTGCGAGGTGTATTATTTAACAAATTTGTGACATAGCAGTTGAATGAGACGTGGTCTCCCAAGTTTAATTTTCCTCTTAATTGAATACATCTTGGTGATTTGTAGGTGTTTATGTGTATACTCTTATGAAAGGTATTCTTTTTCAGAAAAAGGAATCTAATGTTCCTTCCTGATCCTAAATTATCCCATGCGAATGATTTATAAATTATCACTGTGTACTGTTCTCTAGAAATCGACAAAACCCATCAGTGCTCCGCACCACTCAGAATTTGTTTGGTAGTAAATGATTGAAAGCTACTCCTTTTTACACCGAGGAGTGAGACTCTCCTTTCTAGTTATAAAATGCTGTTCATCGTGAAAATAAACGCCTGAATGTTGTTTTCATAGATGAAGTTAAGGTTCTGGGGAGGCCATGTTGCCCTTGACGTGTACTTGCCTGACCCACCATGTTCATGTTAGTTGTTATGTTCATAGAAATATTGCTTGCTTTGTGGAGCATGCTAGACCCTCCTAGATGTTCTGTGTGATGTCACGCGTGTGAAACCTTTAATATATATATATTTTAATTATTTGTCTCAAAGGTGGTTTTAGGAATCTTATTGTGCTCCTTCATGATGTTGCCTTGTTGTCTTTATTAACTGGATAACTTGTTGTGTTCTGTAAACATGAAACCGGTTCTAAATTAACAATGTCTATCTTTTTGTACACAGGTGCCATCTTCAAATGGTTCCGTTATTTATGTTTGGTGTACACGTCTTACTTTGGAGTTGCATTCTCAAGTGCAGCAGAGAATGGTGAGTTGCTTTGACTTTTTATGTCTTGAAGTAAAATAAGGTCAGAATGACCTGGAACTGAGATTTATAGAGTACTCTCTTTCTCCGAGCAGCTGGAATGATTAAAGAATAAAGTCATTCTGTTCTTTTGTTCCACTAGATTGTGTTCAGCCCTCTTTTTATCATGAGGAGTCATCTGCCTGATCCCATTATCATTCATTTGGAGAAAAGGAGCCTGGGATTGAGTGAAACCCAGTTTGTACCATGTCAAGGAGAGGAAAAATCCTTGCAAAACATTGAGCCCGACATTACGCATCACCTGACATTTCAGGCAAGGTATGTCTCACAAGGATTGAGTCAGTAGTAAGGAGGAATTGAGCAACTTTAGCAGTCCCTAGTAGTACATCTTTTTATCTTTATACTATCCATTTGGGAATTGTTCTGCCAACTGCTTGGGAACGAGTTTCTGAGTGCCAGTGAAGATTGTATCTCCCCAATGATGCCCCTTCCTCACTGTGAGCCATTTAGCTCGCTTGCTTCTTTGGCAAGAGGAGCAGTAGGCTTGCACCTTCTTTTTCTGTTGCCCTCTTCTGTAAATTGTGTCAAATATTTGTGAGTCCCAATCATGTCCAGTGCTAGACAATGTAAGACAGTGCAACTACTGCACATTAAAACTTTCCGTCTCCCTGAAATATGATACGGTGACGTGTCCACAATGTCCCATGAATAGTAGAGGGAGAATCAGTCAACGGATTTTGCCAGGACACCTCTATTGCTCAATATACAGTCTTTACTACACCGTGTAGAAGGAGAAGGCTACGAGAAAGGGTATTTGTACTGCTTGTGCTCATATGTAAATATGCGGTAATCAAAGTAAAACCAGTGGTGTAGCCCAAGTATATCCTGGTTAAGTACATATGATCTTACACAAGAGTTTTACATCCCTTGCTGCGTCTGTTTACGTTAGGTGAGTTGTAATGACTGTCTAGGCCCTGAGTCCCTGGGACCGTTCTTTGGATCTTGGGTACTGACATTTTCATGAAGGGTGCCAAATGTTACAATCACGTAGTTCAAATAGATTATACTTCTATTAGTTTTGTGCAAAAAAAGTTTTGATAGTAGGATATTTACATGTACATTTTAGTACAGCATTGAAGTGATTAACTACTAAGCCTATGTGGTTTCACTTGCCTATATCAACACTTCAATTCTGTGCCTTTTGGGTGGGAAATGATGAGTTTAGTCTCTTAAGGGGCTGCAGATTATGGCTGCATGCACACTACTGCCACAGCAGGCACTATAATGTTTTTCATCTCGTGGTTCACCCTACCACTTGATTATATAACAGCTTGGGGTCTTTTTAATATCTTGATTCCTGCTCTTGCGCAGAAAAGTATTCTACTTAGGTATGTGTGTTAATAGTTACACAGCGGTCACTTTAGTTCAACTACGGTTTTTAGGTTTGCACGACTGCTGGCAACTTTTTTCACAATATATGATGCATAGATTGCACAGCTTCATCCTGTTATTTGCGCAATGCACTATATATATCTATATCTATATATATATCTATATATATCTATATATATATATATATAGATATATATATATATATATATATATATATATATATATATATCTATATATATATATATATAGATAGATAGATAGATAGATAGATAGATAGATAGATAGATAGATAGATAGATAGATAGATAGATAGATAGATAGATAGATAGTATGGGCTCCATGACACCAAAGATATGGTGATGGGTGTCATAATTATGATATGATTTGGTATTAGATGGTTTGTTCTGTTTATTTGTAGCCCTGAGGAAGTCAGTAGTGAATCTAACCACAACGACAAAATATGTGTTGGCTACTGGAATCTGTCAGGACCTGTTTGGATTAATATGGATGATTTATAAACTGAATAAAAAGAACATTGTATACTTTGGATTTGCTGAGACTGGAAAAATGTTTTTCTTGAACGTTGGTGCTCAGCAGTCTACATAATTGTTAAATCCGGCCGAGAAAATTAAAATTCTGATGGATACTCCGAACAGCAGTATCCCCACCTTGTGTAAACCCCTACGCACCAGACTGGATCCGGAGATTTTTCTCTGCAAATCCCTTGTTTGCCTGGAGGTGGCATCATGTGGCTCTGTATCAGGTAGGCCTGCAATGGAAGTGACTTCGGGGCCACATGTAAACGCCACCCCTGCTTGCTGACATCAGTTTCTTTCTTTCCGCACTTTCGGACTTGGATCCCTAGATCGGTCCCTCATTTTTATGTCAGTGACCGAAAGTTATTTTGGCATATTTTTTACAATGTGCGAGGGAAAGTGCCCCAATTCTCTAAAACAACTGGTCTCAAACTCTGCAAAGAATCTCATAAGCATATTTGTGACAGACTCACATGAGGTACGTCTCTGGGCTTCTCACACAAATCTGAGTCATGTGGTGACTGTGCTCTGATGAATACAATGGTCAACCGAGACTGCAAGGCCAAGCTCCACATCACTGACCAACCGAGGAAAGCAGTTAAAGGCCAATCTTGCACAAAGACAGAAATGTGGATGCGTACTTGCTGTAGATGGCGCTATTGAGGGAGAGTTCATCTTCCCACTCTAAGTTGTAAGGTAAGTTGAAGTCACAAAAGAAATGCAAGAAGTCAAACCCTGATTACCCTTCTACCTGCCACAGTCATCAAGGGAAGTCAAGTAGATGTCAGGGTGTCTCCCAATTTCGGTCCTAGTCCCCAACCGCACATTCAATTTCCCGCCCCCAAACTCATCTCTATTTGGCATCAAGTTTCCAGGCCGTTCTGATACGAGAGCATTCAGACAGACCATGTTGCACATTTTCAGCACCCTTCCTGCCTCTTTCTGGCTCACCTCAGTGAAGTAGTGTGGCTCACTGGTTAGACGCAGACCCGAGAGCAGAGGACGGCCCGGGACCAGGGTTCGATTCCCGGCGCGGCAGGTTTCTGGACCAGGGTCAGCGGACTCGATAATTCTCTCGCCTCGGTGCCCACTCTGGTCAGCGATCACACTCGGCAACTCTGGGCATTAGCTTGCCTCATCTTCACTAACGGCCCCACCAGACCGCCGGGGATGCCTGGCCTCACCCTGGAGATACCCATTAAGGGACCATCTCTCAGGGAAGCCAGGAAGGGTTTCGCAGCGGTCGAAGCGCCTTGGGACCCTCCGGGTAAGTAGTGCGCTATATAAATGCCTATACATACATACATACATACCTCCCAGCCACAAGGATCTAAGGAGGCATCCAGTCTGGCCTCCATCGGCTGATTTGTCCCTGAATGTCCTTCAGGGGCCTGCCACAAATCTGGATCCAGTGCCTGCCGTGACTTCACACCTGGCACCGAGATTCTCGTTTGTTTCCGGTGTGTCGATGCCACCACCGTCTCCGCAGGAAGAACCGAATGCTCTCTCAGAGGCAAATCCTCTGCAACCTTGGATAAAGTCACACCCACTTTGACCTCATCCACATCGTATCCAGCCTCAGTCGTACTCAGAAGGGATGGTTCCTTAACCACAACAGTTCTCTGACCCTGAACCCTATGATGATGATTGAGATGAGGACTCTCAACTTCATGAGGGGGAGACTTTATTTTTGTATCTCCAAGATCCCAGTGGTCTTGAAATATTTCCTGACACTGACAACTCTCCACCTGGACCATCCATTGAGTAATCTGAATCGTTTGCCACAGTTATCAAGAGAGCTGTGGAAGTTATCAACCTCCAACTGCCAGCAATCAGTGGAGATGAAAACTAACATCTCGACTGAATTCTTGCAGCCATGCCAGACCTCTTCAGAGTGGTTAGAAAGACAGCTCAAGTTGTCTCTTCAGATGTTATTCACATGCGTTGTGGGACATTGTGAACAAAATTCTGCCTGCAGTCCGAGATAACCTACGATCCAATTTTGTGCAAATAATCCAATAAGACGCAGCAAAGAAGGTCATGATTGAACACCAAAGATTGCTTGTATTTGGCAGTTGGTACAAATGTGGTGCTTCTGCGCCACAAATGTATAAAATCTGTGGGCTTCTCTGGTGACTTTCAGGCATCACTGATCGATATGCCATTTGACGCCACCTGTCTCTTCAGTGACGAAACAGACTCAGCCCTCAGCTTTATGGACAGCAGAGCAATGCCATGCTACCTTGGCCTCTCACAGCCTGTGCAGCAGTATCTACACCAAAATTGCTCCTTTTTAAACTTTGGAAAGGGCATACAACAGAGACAATGGCAGAGGCTGCCTCTACAGCAACAGATCTCCCATCCATTTCAACTGAGAAGACAAGGATCATGCCGACAATTTACTAGTCCTCAAGGGAAACGTACTGCCTAATCCCCTGCGCCGCCCACCCACCCTCTCCCAGCCCTTCAAAACCCCTTTAGTTTGCCCTTTGCTGCACACTGTCACCCTGTTGGAGGCAGGATAATGTATTTCCTCCAAGAATGGCAAAGTATTACATCATACAGATGGGTGCTTCAAGTTGTAAAGGATGGTTATACCCTACCTTTTCTCTGAAAGCCTCCTCATCCGCCACCAACAAAGTCTGAGGACCACTTGCCATCCTCTGAAGAGACGTTTCAGTTCTCTGTGCTTTCTTTCGACCTCACCACTGCCTCTCATGTGTTCACTAAGGCGATAGTGGTGGTTGCAATGTATCTTCTGAGGTTGGGTGTGCCGACCTTCCCATACTTCGACAATCGGCTACTCAAGGCAAGCTCGCCTGAGACAGTCTTAGACCACCTCTGGACGAAGGCGAACCTCCTAACATGTTTGGGGTTCTAGTTCAGCATGCAGAAGTCTGTCACTGGAACTGGTTGAGTAGTCAGGGCATCTCCCTAGTTGTACAACATCTGGTAAAATCTTTAAACACGAGGGTGGACAAAGTCTGTAGCAGTGCCTAGTGCCAAAGACTAAGGTAGTATTTCTGCCAAAGGTTGTGAACACCTTCGTACATCGGACAGTCTATCATCCTTCCAGTGTTCTTTGCTCCAAATCACCCATCCAAAGAGAAGAGAGGCTCCATCACTTGGACCTCCACGGATACCTGAGCTGTTATATTGATTACATCAAGGAAAATTGTGTGGATGATCAGCTCTGGTGCAGTTTCAGGAGCACAAAAGGATAAGGCAGTGAAGAAGAGAAGAGAACAGTTTCAAGGTGCCTCTTAGGCATATGCCAGGCTGTAACTAGGGTGTCCATCCACACTTTCACAAAGCACTACTGCCTTGATAGCCAGGTCCGATGAGAAGGGCACTTTGCCCTTTTGGCCCTGCAAGACATTTTGGTCTGAGCCATTCCACAGACCCAGCACCTGGTGAGGCACTGCTTTGGTACCTACTCACTAGGTGAGGACTCTGCGGTTAGAAGTATCTTTCAAAAGAATATGTTTCTTTTGCTTATGGTTTTTCTGGTGTATACTCTGTCTACTTGCAAATTCCTCACTGACCCACCCTCCTCCCTGTTCTGTAACTAGACTCTTTCATCCCTCTAAAAAGGTCCCAATTGAAGATCTGCACATTGTCAAATCTAATTCATGTAAGGCTGTGCATCAGATGGTGAGGACAGATATCAGAAAGAAACTGACGTTGACGTGCAGGGGTGTTGTTTATATGTGATGTTGCCCAGGCATCACTTCAAGAGCGGGACAGAGCCAACGTGGAGCCGCACAAAGCCTCCTACTGGCATGCAAGGGAATTGCTGAAGAAAAAAAATCTCCTGATCCAGTCTGGTACCTGAAGGTATTCACAAGATGAGAAATCTGTGGTTAGAAATATTATCCACTAGAAAGAGCATTACTGCAGGTAAATAACTTATTATTCAAGAAATCATTTGAGGCATTACACCAATACTGTAGTTCTCAGCGCCAATGTAAAAGAGGCTGAGGGGTTCTTCTCTGCGTATATTTGTAGCCATCACAATAAAATATGATACTTTTGGCAAGTTATTTAAAAATGTTCATCACCTTTGATTATGCATACAACATTGGAATATATAAAACTGCTTCCTTTCCTTGTTTGTCAAGACGTGGAAAATACGAGTCACTCCAGAGTAATAGTTGCTGTAATCTTCTAATTACATTGGCAGAGAAAAAAGACAACACATTTCGACTCAGGGAGGTCTTGGACACATGACTGGTTGCAAATCATTGTGAGATTCAAACTCTTACAACATGCCAAACATAAAGAAGCGAACAATCACAAGTGAGAAGGATCACGCACTCCTTGATTTTCCAAACTTAAGTTGAATCTTACTCCTTTTATGGCATGCAGAAGGGTTTCTCTCTGATCCTTGAGTGTGAAAAACATTAATAAAATAAAGTACCGGTCCCCCACTGGGGTTCGTCCCCTATTATACTGCCTTGTATCCCTATAAAAGTGATTGCATCAAGTTTATTACTGTAAATCACTAGTTGTTGATCAAACTTCAATCTGTATTTATTTTTCAGTGGTGGTATTGGGCCTTCTTCATCCCACCAAATTTCTATTCAAAGTTATTCATAACACAGATTTCCAGAATAAGAAACATCGATTTAAAAATTTTCATCCAATCCCATTGGATGAAAATTAAAAATCAATGTTTCTTATTCAGGAATGTGTGATATGAATAACATTATTATTTAATTTTTCATCCAATCCCATTGGATGAAAAATTAATAATCAATGTTTCTTATTCTGGAAATGTGTGATATGAATAACTGTGAATACAAATTTGGTGGGATAAAGAATACCCAATACCACCATCAAAAATAAATACAGATTGAACTTTGATCAACAACTCTTGATTTACAGTAATGAACTCGATGCAATCCCTTTTACAGGGACGCAAGGCAGTGCAATAGGGGACGAACCCCAGTGGAGGAATGTTACTTTATTTTAAACATAAAGAAGGGACATAATCCTGACTATAGGAGAAATGCCCAAAAATAACATGACAAAATGGATACATACACAAATCTTTTGTGTGTGCTACATCAACATATCGTTTATTTATAAACATACTCTACCTTCCAACCACTGATACCAATCTCCTTATGCTATTAAGGAAAAAAGAATTGTCATTATCATACATAGAGACCCCAAAAGTGAGCAACAAGCGATCACAGAAAACTAAATATAAAAATAAATGCAAAAAATTGAATACATATATACTCTCAATATCAGCGTCTAAACATTGCATATTATGACACTATGCAGTACACTCATCAGAATTGAAGAAAATATCCGAGAACCTGACCTCTAGTGAAAGTACATGTCCTAATTAATTTGGCTACAGTAGCCTGTTTTAAGTTCCTCCATAATGGATCAATCTAACATACAGTTTGCAATACACATAACATTTCAAAGCGACTTCCTTGTTACGCGAACACACAATTTATCTCATCACTCACTTGTTCTCCTATCCTCGGTCAATTTATATCAGCTACCGATTATCTATGAAAGAGATATGTAATCATCATTCAACAGTTGAAAATGCATCTTTCATTTAAATGCCCAAATAAAACAATCTACTAAAAACTGAATTTACACACTTTCCAGGACAGGTTTTGTTCATTCAGGTCAGAAGGGTCTTTTCTATTGATGTATGAAAAGTTCTTCATCAATGCTCATCCCCTTTGGGACCACACTCGTGCCTCCAGGTTATATTTCGACTCTAATCTGCATAATGTTAGCACCTTTTCGTCCCCTATAGAAATCTTAGGGACACTGTCAAATCCGAAAAATCTGACCACCTTCCATTCACCTCCATGTGCATCAATGAAGTGCTGTGCTGTGCTATAGCTTGTATCATGATTGGTTATAGCCCATGTATGTTTAAGGATCCTCTTCTTGATAGGAAAAGTGGCACTCCCTACATATCACTTTTCGCAGAGACAAATGAGCCTGGCAAGGGCTTCAATAACATGGAATTTGAGGGGCTCAAAAAACTGTGAACCAACCTATTCTTAAGAGAGACGTTCCATTTAAATGGTATAGCTGGTCTTTCACTAATCACATCCATGAGGATTTCATTCTGGAGTAGGATGTCCCAACGCCTTTGTAAAATGCCTCACAGTTTTCTTGCTTGTTTGTTCTTTATCAGATCTTGCAGTGTTTTTCTGTTGTTTGGCCCTGTATATGATGGTTTCCCTATCCGCTTTCTCTACTCAGTAGCCAGTTGTAACATTACATTACATTAGAATGTGCAAATTCTCACGTATCAGGGAAGAGGCACATGTCTATCTGACACTTTTCACTCGGAGTAAACAAAACAATATAGATAAAATAGACAATCTTTTTTATTTAACTTTTCTTTATTCGTTTGAAATTATTGTTTTTTGAGTGACAGCAATTCAGTCACTAGCAATACAGCCCTTACACTTGCTTGGTTTTAGTTGAATGCCCTTAAACTTGATCACAAACACATATCAAAACCAAAGAAGGTGGTGTTGTGAGTACATCATTTTGCTTCAGAGCTGTTTGGTGACAATCTTACAGTGCCTGCTAACTGTTCTTATACATTGTATAAACCTGAGAGGTGAAAAAATTAACACTTAAGAGGCTTCCTTTGAATGTTGCTCTATTGTATACACGAGTTTGGGACATATAGCATGGACCTCAGCCTCATTTAATTGTAGCTTTGTGATTTCCTACGGACTGTTGATGCAAGATGTGGCTTTCGCCTCACGCACACTATACCGAGTTATCGCTTATGATGCCTCATACAGTGATGACTTCCTTGTTGCATCTCTTTTCTATCTGGGCCGGCTTTTTAAGTGTTCGTAATACCTTTGGCCTGCTATTTTGTGTTTTTTGATTAATTATTACGTTCACTCTGGTAACGTTGTGGCACTAAAAGATGTGTTGCGGCACAATTAGTTGTTTGTTTCTGTGGTTGCTAAATGTAAAAGATGTTGTGCATGATCAACAAAAGCATGCAATATTCGTAAAAACAGCGTTCCTATAAAAAATGGTCCAGCCATTTGTCCGATGTTCAGATCGTTCATCAAAAGTTGTCGTTCAAGATCAATTTTGGATGCAAGCGGATAGGTGTTGGGATTTTTTTCACTCGGACTTGGCCAATCAAAAATTCTTAACAAAATTATAGGTAATCAGCCCATCGAACAGCTGCATTTTAGCTCTTGTCTCAAAAATATCTGATGAGAAAATTCCGGACACTAGCATAAGGTACTGCATGAAACAAGCCATTTTGTGCCTGCCAATCCTGGTGTACATGTTCAGTCATTCCTGAGTTACTTGCAAACACATTAGTAATAAATTAAACCTTTTACTGTGAAATTAACATCAATCTTCACTACGGAAGTATAAATACTACATTTATAATATGTGTGTGTACACACATAAATACACATTCATATTGTATATTTATTTGAAATGCAAGTCAAACTAGGTGTGACACTATAAATACAGTAACACATATAATTGGGAACTCTACTACAAATAAACCTCAATTTATACATACATTTATTACTACAGTGTAAAGATCAATGTGAATGTTTTTATCATAGTACAGCCAAATATGGAGAAAAAGAAATTGCTTACTGCCTCACAAATTTCTGCATTCTTCACATCCTCAGTTTCCCATCTCTAATCCTAAAAGACAGGAAGGAAAATACCCCGTCCTGCCAGATTGCTCTCTATTGTGATAGTCCTTATTCATTGACTACAGTTTATTTTCAGAATCACATTTTGCGAATAAGATCGGCTATGTGTATAAAATCTTTGTGAATCACACCCATGAGGATTTGTGAAGTGCTGCCAGCTCCTTGAAGGTATCAGCTTGTTTTATCTGAGTGTTGTACTTAGCTTTTTTCTTCTGACCCTTAAACCAAGTAGCATGATACAGATGTAGGACTTATGAATGTGTTACAGTGATGTTACTGAGTGCACCCGTCCAGGTGCCGCATAGGTTTCCTTCAATATAACTCTATTGAGCCAGCTCAAAGCTGAGTGGAAGCACCTCTTGTCCTAGTGTTCCAATATCAGATATAGGGTCGCTTTGTGCTGATTTAGGTGGGACTAGCAACCTCCTTTTCACATTTTTACATGTTTATCTCTCTTGGATTAACTCTTCTTAACTGGAGGCAGAAAGATTGAGAGCGATGGTCCATCAGTCCAGGAAAAATGTGAGGAATATTATCACTCTCACCCAGTGTGTCTGAGCTGTGACAGATGCAATCAAGACGACCTCAGTCAGAAAGTGTTATTTAAAAAGAAACTAATATTATTGTTTTATTATTATTCTTCACACAGTTCTTGCTTTTTATGACTAATGAAGTTCAATGCTTGTGACTGATGTTTTTCTGGCTTGTGTCACCATAAATAAAGTTTTTATGGGTCAACATATTTAAGAAATGCTTAAACTTATTTTTGAATGAATGCTGATAAATGTGTTTTGATTAATGCTTTCAGGGAAGAGGATGATCCCTCAGCATGTGCTGTTCCTATTTCGACAAGTCTTATTAAGCAGATTGCCACCAAGACTCCTCTCGATGGCTCTCTGACCTCGCTCATCTCTGAATTCTATAAGCAGGACATCTCCTCGCAGCCAGTATGGCCTTACAATAAACAGGTGTCTGACAGGTAATGGTGGTATGCACTTATCTTCCTTCAGCAACAACCATGCTAAGAACGGTGTATATAACTGTAAATATGGACTGGAAATTAAACGCTTGATCAATTGAGTGCTATTTTAATTTCAGCTGTTTATAATATATGTTCACAACGCTGTGATGCAGTACTTTTTGTTGTTAGTTGTTGGTAATAGCTATAATCATGGATGTAACACCTTCGCAGAGCAGCTACGTCAGAATAGAAAGTCTCTGGAACTCACTGTGTGATCAATTTAGCAAGAGCTGCAATCACATGAGCGCCTATGAGTTGAAAAGCTTGATAACTGAAGATAAAGTGTCTTTATTGTACGAATGCGTTTATGTATGTATGTTGTGCAAACCTAGCAGGAGAGCAATAGTGCTATACATTAATATAAGGGAGGTTTCTGAGATGATACAAGGTTGTGGAACTCAAGTGAGGGATTTAACGATTAAAATTACATTATTGCATTCATTTTATTTTCATTTGGTTTACATTACTTTTCACATATTCATAATTTTCGGCACTGAGAAATAAAATGAATCGCCCAGGCTCGTATGCCTTTTAAATAAATACCAAAGGCAGCAGTTCAGTTCAGTTCAGTTCAGTTTAACTTTATTCGGATACCATAGTACCCATAAAAGCACAAATCCATAATTAATCTCAAACAATCCATACAAGTATAACAATTCATATGTCTAAAGTGCAAAGTCATAAATCCTATTTAAAAATGTAATAAAAACCCATTTTTACATAAAAACTATTAAAACATTTCCCAATTATATCTCAAGTAATCAGGGGTCCAACATAGACCTGTGTATTCTTATCGCAATTCTAAGGAAAGTGCTAGTGCGGAAGATCAATTCTACATCGCCTAGAGCTAGTATACACTGATGGGCCACATCCAAACTAATCGGTCTTCTCTTTTTAAAATAGGGATGTAGAAGCCACTTGGAGTATTTAAGATAATACTTACATAAAAATAAAAAGTGTATAATAGATTGGTCACTCCTCCCATGGCAGGGACATGGACTTTGGTTAAGATTTGGGTGATGGCCAAAAGGGAAACAAAGTGCAAATCTGATTGTGCCTGCTCTTAATCTGAACAATAGGCTCCTCTCCCATCGGCTCATTGCTAAAGTTAAATATATGTGAAGCTGGCGACAATGCTGTTCAATAGACATATAGTTGTGCACGAGTATTTACCCTGATTTCAAGACATCCCGCTCTCTGTTATATAGGGAGTATAAGGCTTCCCGCAGTTCCTTTTTTGGGACTGCTTCCACTGAGGTGGGATCTAGGAAAAGATTCTCTTTATTGACACTACGCAGGCTTTGAAGCACGCCTCTTAGCCATGGGATTATGGGATTTCCAGCCCTTTATCACAGTTTAGGCAATCGATAATAATCAGTGTCAGAGATGCGGCTTGGATCTTCCACACTGATAACCAAAAAAGTGCAGATCGTGCACGGATAAAATCAGATATAAAATTAATGTTAAGTTCCTTGTGACATATATATTGAGGGGTCAAGATTGGGGTACACAGTAATTTCCTACAGAACCCGTTTTCTTCCTGTTGGATACCTAAGGTTTTCTTTATGGCCAAATCTCGGCACCTTATGTTGCCACCGGAATGCACTGAAGTTTGTAGATTTTCTGTACAGCTAAAAGAGGACCAGTAGTCTTGGGACGGGGCAGGCTCAGGATCGAATTGTTGGCCTTTGAGAACTTGCTCCTGGAGTGGGCTAAATGCTCACTCCAGGAGCCGTTCGCAGCAAAGACCAACCCCAAGTAGACAAATGATCGAATACAGGTCAGTTTTTGCATGTCTACTGTAATGGTGCCTATATCACGCTTCCCTGGTCTACTACACATTAAAAACGATTTCTTAAAATTTACCCACAGGTCTAACCCATTCATGTACTTATTAAAAATTTGGACCAAAATGCGCAGAGAATTTGGGGTGCGGCCTATGAGGACTGCATCATCTGCGTATAGGAGCACGGGGATGGGGTTCCCGTTTATGTTGGGGACATCCTGAGTAACTGTTTTCAAAGAGCTATTCAGCCCATTGATATATATAATGAAGAGTAGGGGGGCCAGAACACAACCTTGTCTGACCCCCCTACCTACATCAATTGTTCCCGAAACCTCACCTCCCATACCAATCCTTACTTGAGCCTGGAGATCTTTGTGTAGGTACGCTAAAAAGTATACCAACGGCTCATCCAACCCTCCTGCCAGAAGGATTGTCCACAGCTTCGCCCTGTTCACAAGGTCGAAAGGTGTGGACAGGTCCATAAATGCCATGTAAATCGGGGACCTCCGTGCGAAGGTATATTTTCAGACAATCAAATTAAGGTAGAGACATTGTTCAATTGTTCCAACCTTACCCCAAAGCCCAACTGACATGGGTCTAAAATGTCATTTTCTTCTGTCCATGCCAACATTTTATTATACAGAACTCGCCCTAAAATTCTGAGGGTGTTGTCTATTAGGGATATAGGTCTATAATTACATGGAAGGGATCTATCTCATTTCTTAAAAATCGGGACTATTATACTCTTGGCCCAAGTGCCTGGTAAATTTGCCAGAGTTAGACTATTAAAAACATTCAATAACAATGGGGCCCAGAAATCAGGATTCCACTTGATTAGATCATTAGGGAGCCCATCTGGCCTCTGCGCTTTGTTGCCTAGGCTCTGATTGATGGCTACTACAACTACTGAGATACTTATCTCTATGGGTACTGGGCTGCCGGGAGCATTAGTTTCCACGCCTGTTAACGGTATGGCATAAATATCGGGAGCTCCCAGGTGATTTTATGCGCTACCGGGCGTAGGAACAGCGTAGGCGGCGTCCTGGCCGCAGGTATTGCCGGGAATTGTAGTCCCCGGATGAGGCTGCAGCAGCACTTAGTGTCCCAAAGCTCCGGGCGGCTGGTCAGCAGCAGGTCAGTGGCGGCGGCGATTTCCAGCAGTAAGTGCCCCCAACATTACTCCGAGGCTCCCACTCCACCGGAGCTCCCAGGTGATTTTATGCGCCACCGGGCGCAGGAACACCGTAGGCGGCATCCTGGCCGCAGGTCTTGCCGGGAATTGTAGTCCCCGGATGAGGCGGCAGCAGCACTAGTGTCCCAATGCTTCGGGCGGCAGGTCAGCGGCAGCGGCGATTTCCGGCAGTAGGTGCCCCCAACAGTTCTCCGAGGCTCCATTATCACACAAGTCCCCTTGTGCCACACTCAGTAACTCAGCTGCTGGACCACCAGAGGTCCTTAACGAGATCACTCTTCTAACTGAGGATTGAAGAGTGACTTTTGTATGATACGTCGTCATTATAACATAAGATGTGCTTCATGGGATGAAATTTAGTGGGCAGTCAAAATAGAACTCATCGCTGTCCTCAACCTATTGCCCCCTTATAGCGCTCTTGCAACAGACACTAACTTACTGCTTCAATAACTGCTGAAGACTTATGCCATTTCTAAACTAGCAGGCCCAGAATGTCAGACAATTCTCGAGGATCACCTCAGACTCTGAACCCCAGATGAAAAAGGAGCTTAGTGTGCATGAGGAGTTTTGTTACATCAAAGCTGTATTTATGTTGATTTGAATACTGAAGGTTCAAGGTGTCCCTCAGTTAGGTGCTTGGCCACTACAGATCGGTTCTGAGAATGCTGAAGCATCTACTGTAGCAGAATTGCATCGTTCAACTGTACTCATAATTCACCAATTGGAGATTAAAGGGTACATCTGGCGTTTCAGGGGCAAGCAGTGAACCGAGAAAGACAGCACGTGCACCAGCTCGGAATGCTTCATCCGTATACCACAGGCTAGTGATTTTTTTATATTGGGACTGAATCAAACGTCTTCTACGAAGACTGTTTAGGAAAGAAACGATACTTCTGATGTAGAATTGAAGCACATCTGGTACTGGTATTATCACCACTTGGTCCTTATAGCCTTAACCCTGTAACGTTCGTAGCAACTTACATTGATTAATTTTATGATGTGGCAGGAAAACCTCTCGTCGAAAGCATTCCAGTTAAATGTAGTTGCAGTAAGTCCACTATGGCATTGTTCATACATATGGCTTTTGTGGAGTTTTTTTGTTACAGCTGTGGCCTTCTTCATCCCACACTATCTCTGTCTCTATTCTGCTGCAGAGACACTAACTCAGGCCAGACTGTAACTCAGGAATAGACAAACTGAAGTGCAGACAATCTTTTAGATTGAGTATTTTTCTCATATAATCTCAGCCATTTTCTACCGCAATACTTGGAATTCCATTTTGTGTGTTGAATTATTTTGTAAAATGCCTTGCCTAACTATTAATGATGATTCACTTCATAATATGTGACCTTTTTGAATTTGCATGACCCATCTCCATGGGCCTGAGGCTGGACGGAAGTTTATATTGCTTAAAAGTATAGCTCGGGTGTTGTAGTACTTGGGGGCTAGTTATTGGCCGATGTAGGCTGGTACATTTGCCTATCTTCAGTATCTACATTAGCTACATCAAAGGTTCTATTGTTCTGCTATGGAATAACAGTATAATGGACGAGTATTGTATGGAGAATTTGTATTGCCATTCGAACTATTACAGCATAAATACCAAGTCAGTTTTTATGGCCTGGCTTGACAGCGCTGCTGTCGCCAGACAATTATGTGACTACCACTAAAGAGGGGCTTGACTCTGCCCGCATGTTGAGAGCCAGGAGTGCATGTTTTGATTGTGCAGAAGTTGTGTGCTTCAACAAAAAAAAGTGCTTACCCTCCACCAACGTGATTATTTTGCGTATTTATCCAGCTGCATAAGCTTGAACTTTCAGGGGCACACACGTCATTACACTGCTGTAAAAGTGTCTTAGATAACTAGATAATGTATGCTGTTTGTCTTTCTCTGGCAGCAGCACAGATAGGAGGATGGCAGTCATTAACCTACATGGATTTTTAGGTCTGGCTTCATAGTGCAACTGTCACCTTTTAACCTACACCAATATTATTCTATAGTTCTTTGCTTCCACACAAATACATATGCTATTTATTTGTAATGCTTCGCCTTAGCATACCACATTCCTTTAAAACAAGAGCTATTGAAATTCCGAATGCCTGTTTATGTTTATCCACAGTAATGATCGAATACCACGGTGCCATTCAGCAGAAATTGTTGGAAATTGGCTAATTGGTAGGAAATGGCTGGTGAATACATCACTAATTCCTTATATTTAGCCACTTATCCTTACAGTGTCAAAAGACTGCCTCCTCACAGTGTATGGACATGATGTATCCATTAGGTATTTGAGTGACAACTTGATCATTTTTATGAAAGTAATGCTTGTCATGTCTTAGTGGAGATGCTTCATCATTGCACAGAGAGAGCATGCTGGGGTTCCCATCATTGTCTATTCTTACTTTCAAGAACTGTGCCCAAGTGATGTTAGGAGGCATAGTGCAGGGAATGGAGGTTTTTGTCTGAAGGAAGGGCATTCTTACCAGTTAAGGTGCCAGCACCGACCAAGGCAGTGAGGGCGGAGCCACATCTCCGGCTTTTCTCTCCATTATATAGTGAATGAATGCTCTTTCAAGGGAGAGGCTTGTGCAGTGTTAGTGCTTCCTGCCCTGCTTCCTAATGTAATTCAACTGTTGTTATGTAAAGCGCTCTGCATACCCGATGCGGGTCAAGTTCGCGCTCTATAAAACGCTGTAAAAAAAACAAAAAAAAGAAGGATCCCTGCTGAATATGGCTGCTCTTCTCACCAAGGACCTCGTTTCACCTCTGTGCAGACACTGTCACCTGATGTTGCTAGGTTTTTTAAGGGGGTCTGCTTTCTCTGCATTGGGTTCATCTATCAGCTTATCTTTTTTCTTTCTCTCTCTGCCTTTTGTTGCCTGTTACCTACAGATGTGCTCCACCACTGGAATTTGGTTCACTTGAAGGTACTGCAGACAAGGGAATCCCCAAGATTCCTGTTTTATCAGGAAATGTTATCCTAGGGATTACCACAGTGCCTTGTATCGAAGAAGGAATCGGATGCATACTCAGGGGCTATAGTCAGGCCAGAGGTTGTGGGTCCTACTCCACTGCTATCATTCCTCTGCCAGGTAAAGTGAAGATCAGACTGCCAGTACCTCCACCTGATTCTTGCATCATAGATGTCTGGAAGGCTATTGCCTGGAAGGAGGCAGAAATAACACCATACGACTGCTGTTGTACCTGCTTTTGTAACTGGTGGGTAGACTATGGTGCATTGATGGAGAGAGACCTCTTCCAAGGTTTAACCTCTTGGCTGCTAGGCGTTTTCCCCCTCCTGTGCTGGGAATTACCATTTTGCTGTTTGCATGACGAGCTCAGCTCGTCATCAGCACACGACACCCGTGGGTGATGACGAGCTGAGCTCGTCATCAGCATCGAAAGGGTTAAGTAGAGGTCTGAGTAAAGCTAGCACTACTGCTGAGTTTGAGGAAATGTGCACAGCTGCTGACACCGCTCTGTACCAGTGCTTTGTTTATGTGAATATATTTGAAAATAGTTTTTTATTGAAAGTTCTGTCACAGAAAGTCAAATAAAAAAATAATAGCTAGGAATTAAAAAGGGATAACAAGTATTCTTGAAATGCTATTGCTGAAGGTTAGATTGCGTTGTTAAATAATACACATTCTCAGTTCATCGCCTCAGAAATACATTCAATGTAGTACAGGGCCTCCTATATCCCTCTGCCCCCACTTAGTGGACCACTCGGTAACAGGAAAGTTCCATCTTTTCCCTTATCTTTAGGGTACAGCCTGTCTGCAACAACTGCAGATGAGTCTCTTCATTTTCTGCCATCTGCATCATATAGTCTCTGAAATGGACCCATATGTCTCTAGGCCTCGCCTTCGGCACCAGCAGGGATGCATAATTGTTGGGTCTCTCATTGCAGACTATAATATTTAGAGCCACCCCTGGAGTTTAGAGGTAGGTACCCTCAACTAGGCATGCGCCTCAAAGTGGGCAAGTACCAACAACAGCACCGCCAATTTGCTCCGGGAGCAGAGAATGTCCACAACATAACCTAAGAGCCTCAGCAGTGGTGCACAGCTCAGATAGATGTTGACTACTGTGTTAATCATTTGAACTACCTCTGACCAGAAGTCATGTATGGAGGGGACAGTGCCAAGCATGATGCAAAAACTGCTGGATCTGTAGAGCATCTTGGGCAGTCAGAGGAGCGTGTCGCACCCATCAGTGCAGCCGCTCCGGAGTATAATATATTCTATTTAGGAAATTCAAGTATAAATTCTAGGAATTTATAGTTCTCCAGTATTGTGTCTTTTATAGATTCACATGCTTAAATCTTCACCGTTGTTATGGTGAGAGTCCCACTGTAACAGTAACATTGTGGCATTGTAGCTTTAAACTCAGTTCCCATTGAAATTCAGTGCCCTTTAGCAACCTATTGTTATTGTTTTAAAACATCCAAACTTCAGCCAATCAGAGCATAGACCATAGAGTCTACATCCCCTGCAGGGCCACCATATCTCAGATTTCTTACCACACTCCGTGTGTTAGGTGGTCTCCCTGAGCTCTGCTCAGTCACAGTGTTTCTACTTTTACCGTTTTGAAATCCAACTTACAGTTCATCTCTTCGCCTCATCTCTTCATTTGAGGTACGGTTCGGGAGTGTGTTTGTCTGTTTCTTTCATAATATCTTTTGAGTCTAAAAAAGGGTTATTTAATCCCTGCAATACTTGTGGAAATTCCGGACTTTATTCTGGGAACTCATATTAAGAGTGTCTTTATAGCCTGTATCCAGGCCATAAGTACAGAGAATGCAAGTACTGTCGTACTTTTTCCACAAAAACCCTCAAAGACCGTGAGGGTAGGCTGCTTCTCTGGCTGCAAAGGAAGATGGCTGTAAGGACTCAGACAATGAAGGTGAGGCGAAGCCCCATGCCTCCTCCAAGAATGAAAGGAAGAAGGATGTTCCTTTTCAAATAGAGTAAGGAAGGTAAGGAAAGACCTGAAGAAAGGTGGGTTATAAACACCAGCCTGGTTCCTCTTCCTCACAGCAAAGAGCTGGCTCTGCACCACCATCTGTGCCTCATGCTCCCTTCAGGGATCCTTCATTAGCAAAAATCCACCGGTCAACGAAACACTCACCAGCTACGACCTCCGTCTCCACAGGATCAGGTGCACCGTTGATGCTTTCGCCGGCAACTTCTACTACAACTTCTACTACATCAGCGGTCAAGACGACAATGGCTGCTATGTCGTCGAAGTGATGGTGTCACCGTTGTTGGCAGTATCAAGATTGTCTCTGTTGACGGGGGATTACCGTCGACGGTCCAGCTTGTCAATACACCGTCAGCGAGCATTTCTCTTCAGGCACCGCAGTCAGTTCTGCCGTTGACAATAGCGTCACAATCCCGTTGACGAGGGAAAAATACATTGCTCTTGCAAGGACAATTCCATCTCTTCTGCAGAATTTCTCAAAAATGTCTCCATTGTCTCCTACTTGTCTCTTGGATTTCCAAGAATCAGAAGATGATGGTCTGTATGGCCCTGCATATAGCCCTTGCACCCCAGAGTCAACTGCCAGGACTTTGAGGAGGATGAGCCACTGGATGACCCTTCTACCTATCGAGAGGGCAAATATTCCTTCTCTGATGAAGTACATCCCAGCGATTAACGCTTGAACGCATTTCGCAGAGTATGCCTTAACCATTCCTATTTCATTGGTTACAGACCTACGTATGATGCTCGGTGATTATTACAAACGCTTTCCTGAGGCTAACTCTACTCAGCAGCCACCATGTACACAGGACGTACCGGTCGTCATTCCTGTGCTGCAGGCCGCGCCTATGCTATCAGATAGCAGAAATATACCACCACCTTTGGAAATACCTCTTCAGGTACACAACAGTGATGATCAACAGCTGGAAGAAGCGGAGCTGCAGTTGGACTCGGATGTCCATGATAAATGGGACGATTACGTGGCACCCACACTGCCCTCACCGACTCCGCCTATACCCGGCTCTCCATCTGTAGATATCGGCGTTTTTCAGGATCTCTTAGAGCATGCTTCAAAGCTATTTGATGCCCCAATGCCTGCCAATCAGACGGAGTGTTTTTTATATGACTTTAAGGCTGCTACACAGGGCACCACCTGAGTCATTCCCATATTGGATTACTTATGGCAAGAGGGCCTGAAGCCAATGAAGATGAAAGCCTCTATTTCTGAGGTTGTCCTAAAACTGGACAAAAAATACAGGGCACTTGAAGACTCTCCTACATGCCTTAATGGCCATCCTCGGCCTGACTCAGTTATCATGCAGGCCTCTCAAAGAAGATCTAAAAATCCTTCCTCGCCATGTGCAACTCCACCGGACAAGGAAGGGTGCCGGTTGGACAGTATTGGCAAACGACCTCCGCGTTGGCAGCCACTGCCATCAAATCCTCCAACGCCAATGCTATCCTCGGAAGATATAACTCCTTGTTGAAATATCTTCCCGAGGACAAGAAGAAGGAGGTGAAGGACGTTCTATTGTAGGGTGAGCGAGCTTCTTCTGAGATTATTGATGTGGCACTAGACATTTAATCTACTGCTTTCAGGCAGATGGCAGGAGCAGCGGTGTTGAGACAGCAGGGATGGCTAAAAACTACAACATTCCGCCCAGAGGTTCAAGCTAATGTGCTGGATATGCCGTTCGACGGCAAATACCTATTTGGCAAGCATGTGGATGACTCACTGCAGTCAATAAAATCAGACATGGACACGTCAAATTGCTGACCAATTTTCAAGAAAGGAAGTTTTCTTCTTTTCGGGGAAGAGGTAGAAGTCAGTATCTCTCTCGACCTCTACTCCAGCCGTGTTTTCAACCCTACTACCAACAGTAATTTTGATTGCACTACTCTGCACTACCCTTTTGACAAACTTCAACACCAGCCTATCCTAGAGTATCAGCACATCGACACCCAGCATCAGGAGGAAGATCTCATGACACCAACTAAAGGCAATGAGGATTCACAGGCCCCTGCCACCGCAGTCCGTCTTCAATTCGGCCAGCTTGCTCCAAATTCTTCAGTCAGTGGTAGCTCATATATTCCGACAAATGGGTGTAAGACGTATTCCACCTTGGTCACATCCTGGAATTTGTTCAACAGCCTCCGAATTTACCTCCAGAGAATAATTCACATCATCATCTGTCAAAAAAGAAATCAGATTGCTCCTCTCTAAACAAGTAATCGAGGAGGTACCACACAGTCAGCACAATCTGGGTTTCTATCTCATTTATTTTTTGTTTGAAATCAGTTTAATTTTCGAAATCAAGAGTAAAACATAGGTCTATAAATACACAGCGTTAAGCCCACAACCCATTCAGCGCCGGCTTCGTCCCTTTCAAGTGCGTCCCACGGGAGAAGCAAACAGTAATAGGCTAATTGGAACACAGCATGTCGCCTACAACCCCTGTTGGACCGGCTGCGTGATCTAGTACATGTAGCAATAGTAGCGCACAGTGGGATGTTTCTAGACCTATTAAAACCAATAACATTATGAACAGGGACTAGAGGCCCATATAAAGTGGATAGCGGTAGATGGATAGGAAAAGGTCAAAAAAAGAAGAGATATACAGCTGCATGGGTGGTTGGGTAGACGGTTGGTAGGTGGTGTGTAGCTGTGCCAGGCGTAGGAAATGGAGGCCTTAATGTTTTTTGAAAGGGCGGGCGGGCATGAATGCTCTGATTATGCGAGGAGTCTATTGGGATCTGGTGGGAGTATGGCATCCTCAAAGAGTCGCAGTGCTCTAAGCTTGAAGGGTAAATGGCATGCATGTTCTATTTTACAGAGGTATTGAACTAGGAGCCCCTAGACAGCATTGAAGCGGGTGTCATGTGATTGCAATCGCTCTGTGAAAAGTTCCATATTTATTACATGCCACAGGTGCACAAACCAAGCAGCAATCAGGGGCGCCTCTGCCTTTTTCCAGTATAGCGCTATAAGTTGTTTAGCCGCCCCAAGCATGTGTGGTGCTATAGTCCAGTCGCTGCGGGTGAGCGCTTTTAAGTTGTCAGGTTTAATCCCCAAAAGGATAGTGGCTGTGGATTCAGGCAGGGGGGAAGCCCTGTACCTCCTTAATGTGACTAAGGACTTCCTTCCAGAGCAGGGTCAGGAGCGGACAATCCCACCAAATGTGAATGAAGTCGCTACAAGCATTCAAACACCTCCAGCACAAGGAGGAAGTGACAGGGAACATTTTGTGCAGTCCAGCGGGCGTGTAATACCATTGTGTCAAAATTTTGTATGCATTTTCCCTCTGTGGGGTGCCACAATAAACCCAAGGTATGTCTCTCCATAGGTGACTCCACTGCGTGGGTGTGATTTCCGTGTTGGATGTCAGCTGCCAATGACGTTGATATGGATGCGTAGTTAGCACCGGATTGTGTTGTAGGGTCTGGTATGTCCGACATATCAGGCCTTTCGAGTCATTAAAGGAGTGGACCAGCCACTCAAAGGGGGTATATGGCCGGGTAGCAGCCTGCTGCATCTCAATTGAAGACACCCAGTGCCGCAGCTGTGCATACTGTAGACCCGCTCCCAGCGAGAGACGAAATTCTTCTCTGCACTGTGCAAACGTCTTAAGGGTTCCCCCACCGTACAGATCTCCGATCACTCTGCAACCCCCTTGTATCCATTTGGTGAATGTTTGTGAATGGAGGGATGGAGGGAATAGCAGGTTGCCTGCTATGGGAGTGTGAGGGGAAGGTAGTCAGTCCCTTGCGCACGGCTACCTTATCCCATGTATCCAGGGCCATTTTAGTAGGCACTGCAATATAGGCACTACGGGAACGCGCCGCACGGTGGAGCCACATGAGATCCCAGATGGTACGCCCTGTCACCATCCTGTCCATATGAAACCACACCTTTTCGCTTTCAGTGGTTGTCCATTCCGAGACAATACGGAGGTGCAATGCCCAAAAGTATTCCAAAAGGTCGGGTCACGCTAGTCCCCCTCTATCTCGTGGTAGCATGAGGATCTTGTGGGAGTACCGTGGTCTACATCCACCCCATATAAAGTTAGTGATATCTTGGAGGCCCTGTATCTGGTGTTGTGGTATAGGGGTAGAGAGACATTGGAATAGATATAAGATTTTAGGGAGTATCGACATTTTGATGGCATTAAGCCTACCCAGCCAAGAGATAGTTATGGATTTCCACCTCCGTAAATCCTCCAGGACGGTTTTCTTGCACTCTCGCCAGTTTACCTGAGTCCACGTGTCAAGGGAGGGGGTTAGTTGAAGCCCTAGGTATCGGATATGATCCGTGGTCAATTGATAAGGGGCAAGTGTTTTCAAGGCTGGTAACTCCTCTTCCGGAATCGTAAGGTATAAATCCCAAGATTTGTCATGATTCATTTTAAGGCCTGACGCCCTTTCAAAGGACTGTAGTAGAGTGTGGAGCGCCGGTAGAGATATATGTGGGCGCGATAGCGTAAGGATTAGGTCATCTGCGAATAGTGCTACCTTGTTTTGCCGACCTCCAAAGGTGAGGCCGTGAATGTCTGCATTCTGCCTGATCATCTCTGCTAAGGGCTCTATCACCAGTGCAAATAGCAGAGGGGACAGAGGGCCGCCCTGCCGTGTACCCCTATGTATAAAAAAGGGATCTGTAAGCTGCCCATTAACCCGAAACCTCGCTTGCGGAGTAAGATAGGGGGCCATGATCATAGAAATCATGTTGCGTCCCAGTCCAATCTTGTGTAACACTGCTCGAAGAAAACCCCAGTTCACCTTGTCAAACGCCTTCTCCACGTCAAGCGACAGAAGGCAGGCCGGTATGTTCCAGTGGTGTGCCTTCCCCACCAGGTGTGCAATTCTACGCACATTGTCCGCCCCCTGTCTATTGCGGATGAAGCCAACTCCACAAGGCCAGACATGTGGGAATCTAGGCGTTTAGCTAGCATTTTAATGTACATTTTGAGGTCAGTGTTCAGCAATGCGATAGGACGGTAAGATGCACACAACGTGGGATCCTTTCGTGACTTGGGGATAAGGGCTATTTCTGCCATAACCATGGAGGGCGACGTCCCCTCCGTGTCCGAAAAAGAATGATATAATCACAGTAGGTATGGCTGGAGTTGTGCTATGAACATACTGTAGAAGGCCAACAGCAAGCCGTCCGGGCCTGGAGTCTTCCCAAGGGGGAGGTCTTCAAGCGCTGCCATCAGTTCCTCTGCCGTGAGAGGACCGTCCATCTGTTTAGCGTAGTGTGAGTGTATTGAGGTCCAGGGGCACTGGTTCAGAACATCATTGATATGAGCTTGGGAGGGCGCAACTGCCGCATAAAGGGTAGTGTAATAGGATCTAAAGGCCTCGCATTTAGCTCACTCCGTGGTGACCCGTCCTCCCTCCCGCAATTGGATATTCGCTATCTGGGCCTTCGTTGCTCGTGCCCGCAGTCACTTCACCAATAATCTACCCACTTTATCCCCCCCTCGAAATATTGTTGTTTTAGGGCAAGCAGGGACCACTCAGCTTTATTGGTGCGGAGGGAGCAAAGCTGACCCCGGAGGTTTGCAAGTTTCCGCTGGCTTGCGAGTGAAGGATGCTCCTGATCCTGCTTCTCCAGTTTCTTAATATCCTTGGAGAGGTTTTCATGCGGCGGGCTTCCTGCACCCGGGCGATCGCTATAGATGTGATCTGTCCGTGGATTGTCGCCTTAAAGGCATCCCACACCACAGGGAAGGGGGTCTTGGGTAGATCATTCCTTGCAAAGTAATTTCAATGGCAGTCCGTATAGTCTCCATGTTGGCTGGATCCCACAAGATATGCAGCAGCAGGCTCCACCGCGGCAAACGGGTGGGGCAAGCGGCCGGATCCTGCAGGAGAAGCTCAACATGATCGGACATCGAGATGTCGGACAAAGACGTCGCCAACGTATCCCCGATAAGAGCGTGCAATATAAATAAATAATCAATATGCGAGTACGAGCGGTGGACATGCGAGTAGTACAAGTAGTCCTGCACCTCAGGGGAGTGGTGTCGCCAGGAATCTATCAAGCCAAGGCCTGTTATCTGTTTCCGTAGTGCAGAGGACATGGCACCCGACCCGTTCGAGGAGGCTTCACTACGATCCAGCTTAGGATCCCACACCAGGTTAAAATCTGCCCCCAAAATCAAAGATGGGTCACCCTGCGGCACTTGTTTCCTTAGTAGTGTTCGGAGGTAGGGGTCCTGCATCTAGTTGGGTGCGTAAACGTTACGCAATGTGAGTAGGCGTTTCCCAACTTCCAACCCCGCTCTGATGAAACGCCCCCTTCTGGACTACGAATGATTTTTGGTTCCCCCTGCCTGAGACCAGTTCTGCATAGGATAGCCACTCCAGCTGTTTTGGTGTCAGCTGCGGCCCAGAATTGGAGGGAATATTTAGGGTGCGCCATGCGGGGGTGGAGGTCTGCCAAACAGGTGGGTTTCCTGAAGAAAAATTATGTCTGGGCCTTATAGTAATAAGTAGCACCACTCTTGTTGGGTGAGTTAAGCCCCTTGACATTAAGGGATAGTATTTTTAATGGGTCGGGAAGAGCTATAAACACATCCGATCACAAGTTAGGTCATCATGCCACCGTAGAAGACATGCCAGTACAAAGGGAGGGGGGATCAGGAGCGGGTCCTCCCTATGGTCAGGGACCCACCGTAGCCTTGTAATCTCCCGCCGACCATACCCAGTAGACAGAAAGAAGAGGAGAAGAGTTAGGTAAGTAGGAGGAAAGGAGAGAAAAAAATGAGCAACCAACATTGGCCAACCGGGCCACATCGTTCTGTTCCAGTCGCGGGCCAGCCTGTACCCTAAGGTTTGGGTGGGCCCAGAGACGTCACTCTCTCAGGAACAGATGGGGGTAGGTCTTCTGCTGCACTCGAGTTCATCCAGGTGGGAGGCTCCGGCACCAGCTATACTGCGTAGGGGGAGTTGGGGTGGCGCCTAAAACACAGCGGCAAACATTGAAATCAACCAAGTGAGGGCCATGGTCCCCGATACAGGTTTCAGAGTTTATTATGCACACATGTGCCGGCCATCAAGGGACTGAGGAATCCAGACCTGTCTCTGATTTGTCCCCCTCCAAGGACCTGATGTGCTCAATAATGTCCTGCTTAGCCTGTGAAGATGTTTGCTCATCCAGGGACGGTGAGCGTCTACGCTGACGCACGGTGGACCAGGACTGCTTGGCAGGCACTCGTGCAGGAGGCGGAGGACGGGTGGGACTGACAGATCGTGAGGCGGAAAGTCAGAGTAGTTGAGCCGCTTCTTGGTAGGATCGTATCACTCGACGCTTAGACTTCCATGGAAAGATATGGACGAATGGGTGACCCCACTGGTACGAAACGCCCAGGCTCTGCAGTTTGTCAGTTACAGGTTTAAAGTATCGGTGGCGTCGCAAGGTATTGGGCGCTAGGTCCTGGAATATCTGGATCTTGTCATATGTGAGGTCCTGCTTGGCTCTCGCCTCCCGAAGAATAGCTTCTTTCTCCGTGAAGAAGTGGACCCTGGTTAAAATGTCTGGGAGGAGTTCCGACCGGCCCGCGGGCCCAGAGACCTGTTGACCCCGGTCCAAAGCCAGCGGGGAGGCGTCGTCATCCCCCCAGACCAGTCATTATGTCCTTTCCTTCCTCCCCAAGAGGGACCCCCCCGGATACGGAGGTTGTTCCGGCGACTTCGATTTTCCAGGACCTCCTGCTTCAGCTGCAGCTCTGTGTGTTGGTCCTCCAGGGTGGCAAGGCGCTGCCAGAGATGCTCTTGATCCTCTGTGCGGGCGTCCACTGTCTTCTCCAGCCCGTCCACTCGCTCGCCCAGATCAGTGACCTCCTTCCTGAGTTCCCAAATACAGGAATGGACTTTGGTGCGTAGGGAGCCGATTTCGGTTTTCAACTCGGACATGAAGGTGGACATGAATGCTTGTGCTACCGGAGGCGAGTCTCCTTCAGCCAGCGGGGTCACCTCAGCGGGAGTAGACTAACCCGTCTTGCCCCACATTGCTACCACAGTGGTATCTTTAGAGGTTGTTGCTGGAGCGTCCTTGCCTCTGTTGGTGCGTGTCATTTTTGCGTCTGAGGTATTCTACAAAGTGCCAGGTTCGAGGGGCAGCAAGGAGCCATGTGATAGCTTGCAGGGCGCCTGACTGCCAATTGGGTCTCCCCCCACTTCCTACACTGGCTCGCTGTCCGTGAACGCGTCCAGTTTAAGCTTGCTTCTATCACCTTTCAAGCACGACTGGGCGCGGCCCCGGCCTTTATCACATCTGAGATCGTTCCCTATGTTCCAACTAGGGAACTACGCTCATCCACCCAATCCCTGTTGTCAGTCCCCCGTTTCCGGAGGAAGAAATGGGGAGGATCGAAGTTCGCGACCCTTGCCCCAGTCCTGTGGAATTCCCTGCCTTTAGAGTTTAGATCTCTAACTCTTTACCCTCAATTCCGAAAAAAACTCAAAGCCCATCTATTTGCTAAATCCTTTAACTAGCTCACCTGCTGTTTTGCTTTCTTTCCTCTTTTTTCTGTCACTCCTCCTCTGGGGATCTGTCTGTTGCAGCGCCATGAAACCGCTGGTGAAAGTGCGCTATATAAATATTTTAAAACTAAACTAAACTAAAACTAAACTAAAAACTCCGTGCACGTTCCCAATAAAGATAGCAGGTACTAGGATGTTGGTCCCCTGGTCCCTTCTGGTGCGAAGCAGTCCCCAATATCCAGGTCATGGTTGCCTGTTGTAACCGCCACCGACCCACCTCAGCTCTCGAGGGCCCAACAAAGGGTGGTCCAATCTCCCGACAACCAAGGCCCTGCACCGGGTCCCAGCCGTATCCCAGTCCGTCGTGACCAGCACAGGCCGGGGAGGCTTCGGAGGGGCCACCTGGCAGGGACCTCTTCAGATCGCTCAGGAGAGTAGCTAGGCACTAAGTCCGGGCGTGTAGTCAGGGGCCGTTCCGCTGGGGCAGTAACAAATGCAGTCAGTATAGTCCAGTAGGGCGGTGGGGTGTCCAATGGACCTTTGCGCAGAAACATCCTTAGGCGGGTGCGGAGGGGCCGTCCAGTGAGATGCATAGCCACACCAAAACCTTGCTCACTGGAGTAACAGCGCGTCTTACAGGGGCAGTGCGGTAACAAAGTACAGCCGGTATGCTGGTGGAGCTCTGGGACGTATGTGAACACTTTGAAACAGGTATTCCATTTGATGAATACATCCTATAAAAACTTTTACCAGAGCTACAGTGTCTGCCGAGAAGTATCAGATAACTGCAGGATTCGTACAGAAAAATATTATATTTGGGTAGCAGAAATAAGAAGTATATCGGGATCTACCTTGAAACATGTATGAAAGGTGTTCTGCACATAAGAGAAAGTGCATTCTGTTGAAATCCTCTTAAGCCGATACTCTACAGGAGCCTATAGCACTGTTCTGACTGGGTCCGCTACAGTCTTTTGAATGTGAAGGACAGTTGGGAAGCTTCTGTCCTTGGGCAGCTAATGAAAATGGCCTAAAATCCTTGGCTTTTAGTCGAGGAATGAAGGAGTAGCGTACTGGCACGTTGGAACATTACATTTTAACAAAGAGACACTAACTCCAGGTTGCGAGACACACTGTTGAATTTGCCCCTGGCTGGTCCTGATGAAGGTGGTCTCCATTGCAGTTCTCCCACCGAAACGCGTTGGCCCTCTCTTCTAATTAGATCCAACCTTTGGTTGTACAGAGGACAAACTGGCGCAAAACAACGGGGTGTTTTTTCGGTTGTAGTAGAGTGATGTATGACTAGGATGTGTGATTGAGTGGATGTGTTGTGTTTGTGTTTCTCGACCTGGGTCATAATAACTGTCTCGTTATTTTTAAAAAAAGATATGTTTATCTATTCTGATTTTGTAATTATAATATGAATTTTTGTACATGTATTTAAAGAAAATCACATGAAATACAGTGAATAATCACCTGTTTTCAAATAAGAAAAAAGAAAAAATGAATTTTTGAATGACAAAAAAACTCAAAAAATAAAAATGAATAAATAACTTAAAAGTTGAATATGTGGTTTATGTATGCCCGTGTTATTGGAGGCTTTCCCCAATGATAAAGTGGATATAGGTCAAGAGGGAGTTTCCTTTCTTGTTTCCAGTGCAGGGAAGACAGTCTGCTAGCGTGGTCGACGAAGTCTCCGGCGGGCCTCCACCTTCGGCAGCCGATAGGCAGTGGCACACCTATCCCACAGAGTTGGTGCAAGAGTTGGTCCTCACCGGGGCAGCACAAGAGCGCCTTCAGCCCAATGGGTCCAAGAAGGCTTCCGGCGGGCCTCCTCTCTAAGCGATCGCTGGGTAGCCCTGGGGAAGCTGACAAGCGCAGAAGCAGGGCGTGAGGTCAGCACAGCGGTCCTCTTCTCAGGGGTAGCGATCCTTTACCCCTTCGCCGCTATTTACAAGGCCAAGGTGCGTCAGGGAAAAATCAGGACCTGGCCCACTACATTCGGGCCCTCTATTCTTCTTTTTCAGCCCTCACCTGCATGGAGTAGTGTCTGTGTGCCAATGTGAGGGGGCAGTCTGGCAAGTCGCATGCCTACAGCGACCGTCCACTCTTCAGCTGGCCGCTCAGAGATGGTTCCTCCCCGGGGCAGCGTAGGGGCGCCAGCAGGGTTTTACTTCCGATGAGCCCTCTGGTGGTTCCCTCCTCCGGGCGAACTTCGGACATTTGGACGGAGGCCGCCGGGCATAGGGGCAGGGCACGCAAACAGAGCAGCGGCCTTCCTCTCCGGGGTAATGGTCCCACTCTCCCTCAGTGAAGCCTCTGCGTGCCAAAACCACAGCGCACTGGGGGAGGACCAGCGCCGGGGCCCTCACTGATAGTATCCGCTGTCCACTGCTTCCAGCTAATGTCTGCCCCTCGATTGTGCCACTCACCGCCTCTCCACTCCAGCGCTGATCGCCCGCCCCTCCAACCCTCCGCCTCTAGGCCAGCTCCGCCATCGCAAGATGGCGGCCAGCCTGTACTGCTAAGGGATGTTCAGGCAGCTCTCAGCGCCGCCAGCTCATCCGACGCTTCAGGGGTGCCTTGCCACTCTTGTCAGGGCACCACTACAGCGGTGGGGCCCCAGGCCGGTCAAAGCAGCGCTCGTCTGTTTCTTGTCAGGCGCCAGACCTGGAGATCGCAAAATGGTGGCCGTCGCAGTCAGCAGGGGGAGGCCGGGACCGCTTGGCAGTTTCCCTTCAATCGGCACAGTCTCCGCGCCGCCAGCTCACCAGGAGACGCTCCTCATCGTTCGCCACCTCTGCGCCCCAAAAAGTGGCTTCAATCGGGCCCCAGCTCCGCTTAAAATTGCTTATTAAGGCAGCGTATGGCTGGAGCTCCCGCGGCGTGTGTCTCGCCTCATCTGCAGCGAGACCACGCCCCCTCTCATTTATTTTTAATACAGAAAAGGACAGGCAAAAGGAGGCAAATAAGGGACCTTTTGGTTGCTTTACAAGTCCATCAAAAGGCAACCCTTCAGGATGTTGTCATTCCAGTAGAGTTTGCTTCTCATGGATGTGGGGATTATATGTCCTCCCTCAAACTTCTGGATGCGTATTTCCATATGCCCCATCATCCGTAGCACCAATGTTTTCTCAGGTTCGAGGTGGCAGGGTGACATTACCAGTTCATAGTGCTGCCCTTCGGGCTAAAGTCGGCCCTGAGATTTTTTATCAAGTGCTTGGTGCCAGTGGCGGCTTATCTCTGACAATCAGGTCACCAGGTATTCCCTTCCCTCGATAACTGGCTGGTCAAGGCCCCATCCTTCCAAGACACCAGATCATCTACTGAGGCCTGTGTTCAGATTTTTTCCATACCTCTATTGTTCTTCTATTTACACTTGTGCTCAAAATCTGAGGTATGATGGCCCTGCAGAGCATGGTATAGTCTATCCTCTGATTGGCTGAAGTTTGGATGTTTTAAAACAATGATAATAGGTTGCTGAAGGCTATTGAATTTCAATGGGAATTGATTTTAAATCTTTAATACTATTTTACTGTTAACGTGGGGCTACCACCATGATGAGGGGGTAGATTCAACCATGTGAATCTATAAAAGATATCAATACTGGAGAACCACAGTGTACAGGTAACTTGTTTTTTCCATGTTCAGTTTGCTCACAACAGTAAGTCCGTAACTTCCTAGAGTGTATCAACCCCAGGTCCGCCTCCCATTTTGTTTTGGCAGTATTGGTGGACGGCGAAAGCAGTTCATCCATACCCTGAATAAGGGAACTTGCACTTGTGCTGCCCTTGCTGTGGCTGTGCTGTGTATTAGTTAAGCTTGCTAAAAGCATTTTCGTTTCAAAATGATTGTCATTGTGAATGGTGCTTTCACCTCTGCTGGATTTCCCTCATTAGCTGACTGATATACTTGGGGCTAGCAAAGACACGTTGATTGTATCAGTAAGTAAACAAAATGAACAACATGTATTGAAAAGCAAAGGTGCAAGTCACCTTGTGATATGCTACAAATGTAGCATGGGTGCCTTTCACAAAATTAGTGCAAAGGTGAGAAGAATCCTGTAACTGCTCATATTTTCTTAGTCTTCTGGAACATATTCCTAGGCCCTCGGGCGGTGGTTACTGAGACCCATGTAGATCATTATATACACGAAAAAACCTACAAGTGCGTCCTGTAGCAACAGTTCTTTGAAACAAAACGTGAAAACGGTTCTTGCAGACGAAGGCATATTTTGTGAAATAATAAATGCTGTGATTTATCTTTTATGAAAAAACTAGTTTGCGCTGTAATAACCTATAAGTCTGATTTGCACCTAAAAGTTACACAGCAGTGCGGGTTCATTCCGGGCCGCAACACCGCCATGAATCTCCGGCCTCTGAACCACGTTCTACATGAGGTGCGCGATAGGGAGGATCCTCAGGTCCTGGTCTCGATAGACCTGGCTAAAGCTTTCGATACAGTTAGCTGGGGGTACCTATTGGAGGTATGCTGGTGGAGCTCTGGGACGTATGTGAACACTTTGAAACAGGTATTCCATTTGATGAATACATCCTATAAAAACTTTTACCAGAGCTACAGTGTCTGCCGAGAAGTATCAGATAACTGCAGGATTCGTACAGAAAAATATTATATTTGGGTAGCAGAAATAAGAAGTATATTGGGATCTACCTTGAAACATGTATGAAAGGTGTTCTGCACATAAGAGAAAGTGCATTCTGTTGAAATCCTCTTAAGCCGATACTCTACAGGAGCCTATAGCACTGTTCTGACTGGGTCCGCTACAGTCTTTTGAATGTGAAGGACAGTTGGGAAGCTTCTGTCCTTGGGCAGCTAATGAAAATGGCCTAAAATCCTTGGCTTTTAGTCGAGGAATGAAGGAGTAGCGTACTGGCACGTTGGAACATTACATTTTAACAAAGAGACACTAACTCCAGGTTGCGAGACACACTGTTGAATTTGCCCCTGGCTGGTCCTGATGAAGGTGGTCTCCATTGCAGTTCTCCCACCGAAACGCGTTGGCCCTCTCTTCTAATTAGATCCAACCTTTGGTTGTACAGAGGACAAACTGGCGCAAAACAACGGGGTGTTTTTTCGGTTGTAGTAGAGTGATGTATGACTAGGATGTGTTATTGAGTGGATGTGTTGTGTTTGTGTTTCTCGACCTGGGTCATAATAACTGTCTCGTTATTTTTAAAAAAAGATATGTTTATCTATTCTGATTTTGTAATTATAATATGAATTTTTGTACATGTATTTAAAGAAAATCACATGAAATACAGTGAATAATCACCTGTTTTCAAATAAGAAAAAAGAAAAAATGAATTTTTGAATGACAAAAAAACTCAAAAAATAAAAATGAATAAATAACTTAAAAGTTGAATATGTGGTTTATGTATGCCCGTGTTATTGGAGGCTTTCCCCAATGATAAAGTGGATATAGGTCAAGAGGGAGTTTCCTTTCTTGTTTCCAGTGCAGGGAAGACAGTCTGCTAGCGTGGTCGACGAAGTCTCCGGCGGGCCTCCACCTTCGGCAGCCGATAGGCAGTGGCACACCTATCCCACAGAGTTGGTGCAAGAGTTGGTCCTCACCGGGGCAGCACAAGAGCGCCTTCAGCCCAATGGGTCCAAGAAGGCTTCCGGCGGGCCTCCTCTCTAAGCGATCGCTGGGTAGCCCTGGGGAAGCTGACAAGCGCAGAAGCAGGGCGTGAGGTCAGCACAGCGGTCCTCTTCTCAGGGGTAGCGATCCTTTACCCCTTCGCCGCTATTTACAAGGCCAAGGTGCGTCAGGGAAAAATCAGGACCTGGCCCACTACATTCGGGCCCTCTATTCTTCTTTTTCAGCCCTCACCTGCATGGAGTAGTGTCTGTGTGCCAATGTGAGGGGGCAGTCTGGCAAGTCGCATGCCTACAGCGACCGTCCACTCTTCAGCTGGCCGCTCAGAGATGGTTCCTCCCCGGGGCAGCGTAGGGGCGCCAGCAGGGTTTTACTTCCGATGAGCCCTCTGGTGGTTCCCTCCTCCGGGCGAACTTCGGACATTTGGACGGAGGCCGCCGGGCATAGGGGCAGGGCACGCAAACAGAGCAGCGGCCTTCCTCTCCGGGGTAATGGTCCCACTCTCCCTCAGTGAAGCCTCTGCGTGCCAAAACCACAGCGCACTGGGGGAGGACCAGCGCCGGGGCCCTCACTGATAGTATCCGCTGTCCACTGCTTCCAGCTAATGTCTGCCCCTCGATTGTGCCACTCACCGCCTCTCCACTCCAGCGCTGATCGCCCGCCCCTCCAACCCTCCGCCTCTAGGCCAGCTCCGCCATCGCAAGATGGCGGCCAGCCTGTACTGCTAAGGGATGTTCAGGCAGCTCTCAGCGCCGCCAGCTCATCCGACGCTTCAGGGGTGCCTTGCCACTCTTGTCAGGGCACCACTACAGCGGTGGGGCCCCAGGCCGGTCAAAGCAGCGCTCGTCTGTTTCTTGTCAGGCGCCAGACCTGGAGATCGCAAAATGGTGGCCGTCGCAGTCAGCAGGGGGAGGCCGGGACCGCTTGGCAGTTTCCCTTCAATCGGCACAGTCTCCGCGCCGCCAGCTCACCAGGAGACGCTCCTCATCGTTCGCCACCTCTGCGCCCCAAAAAGTGGCTTCAATCGGGCCCCAGCTCCGCTTAAAATTGCTTATTAAGGCAGCGTATGGCTGGAGCTCCCGCGGCGTGTGTCTCGCCTCATCTGCAGCGAGACCACGCCCCCTCTCATTTATTTTTAATACAGAAAAGGACAGGCAAAAGGAGGCAAATAAGGGACCTTTTGGTTGCTTTACAAGTCCATCAAAAGGCAACCCTTCAGGATGTTGTCATTCCAGTAGAGTTTGCTTCTCATGGATGTGGGGATTATATGTCCTCCCTCAAACTTCTGGATGCGTATTTCCATATGCCCCATCATCCGTAGCACCAATGTTTTCTCAGGTTCGAGGTGGCAGGGTGACATTACCAGTTCATAGTGCTGCCCTTCGGGCTAAAGTCGGCCCTGAGATTTTTTATCAAGTGCTTGGTGCCAGTGGCGGCTTTTCTCTGACAATCAGGTCACCAGGTATTCCCTTCCCTCGATAACTGGCTGGTCAAGGCCCCATCCTTCCAAGACACCAGATCATCTACTGAGGCCTGTGTTCAGATTTTTTCCATACCTCTATTGTTCTTCTATTTACACTTGTGCTCAAAATCTGAGGTATGATGGCCCTGCAGAGCATGGTATAGTCTATCCTCTGATTGGCTGAAGTTTGGATGTTTTAAAACAATGATAATAGGTTGCTGAAGGCTATTGAATTTCAATGGGAATTGATTTTAAATCTTTAATACTATTTTACTGTTAACGTGGGGCTACCACCATGATGAGGGGGTAGATTCAACCATGTGAATCTATAAAAGATATCAATACTGGAGAACCACAGTGTACAGGTAACTTGTTTTTTCCATGTTCAGTTTGCTCACAACAGTAAGTCCGTAACTTCCTAGAGTGTATCAACCCCAGGTCCGCCTCCCATTTTGTTTTGGCAGTATTGGTGGACGGCGAAAGCAGTTCATCCATACCCTGAATAAGGGAACTTGCACTTGTGCTGCCCTTGCTGTGGCTGTGCTGTGTATTAGTTAAGCTTGCTAAAAGCATTTTCGTTTCAAAATGATTGTCATTGTGAATGGTGCTTTCACCTCTGCTGGATTTCCCTCATTAGCTGACTGATATACTTGGGGCTAGCAAAGACACGTTGATTGTATCAGTAAGTAAACAAAATGAACAACATGTATTGAAAAGCAAAGGTGCAAGTCACCTTGTGATATGCTACAAATGTAGCATGGGTGCCTTTCACAAAATTAGTGCAAAGGTGAGAAGAATCCTGTAACTGCTCATATTTTCTTAGTCTTCTGGAACATATTCCTAGGCCCTCGGGCGGTGGTTACTGAGACCCATGTAGATCATTATATACACGAAAAAACCTACAAGTGCGTCCTGTAGCAACAGTTCTTTGAAACAAAACGTGAAAACGGTTCTTGCAGACGAAGGCATATTTTGTGAAATAATAAATGCTGTGATTTATCTTTTATGAAAAAACTAGTTTGCGCTGTAATAACCTATAAGTCTGATTTGCACCTAAAAGTTACACAGCAGTGCGGGTTCATTCCGGGCCGCAACACCGCCATGAATCTCCGGCCTCTGAACCACGTTCTACATGAGGTGCGCGATAGGGAGGATCCTCAGGTCCTGGTCTCGATAGACCTGGCTAAAGCTTTCGATACAGTTAGCTGGGGGTACCTATTGGAGGTGCTTCGGTTAGCGGGGATGGGGCCCCTTTTCTGCACTTGGATTCGTATCCTTTACAGTGCGCCTACGGCCAGGGTCAGGCTCGGAGCGGCCGGCTCGGAGGAGTGGAGGTTGGGCAGGGGCACCCGCCAGGGGTGCCCCCTGTCACCGCTCCTGTTCGCTCTGGCGATTGAGCCCCTTGCAGTGACACTACGCGTGGAGATGGCACCCTGGGGAATACGAGTGGGGGATGTGGTACACCTGGTTTCGCTTTATGCGGACGATGCGTTGTTCTACCTGACCTCCCCGCGGGAGTCGCTGCCGATCCTGCTTTGCCACTTGGAACGCTTTGGTGCAGCTTCTGGGCTGCGTCTTAATCCTGAGAAATCCCTGATCTTTCCCCTTGCGGGATGCGGTGAAGACCCTCGTGTGGGTTTCCCGCCCCTGGGGCTGCGGTGGGAGATGGAGGCCTTCCGCTATTTGGGTATTCAGGTGGCTGTCTCTGATGAACAATTGCTGGCCCGCAACGCCGACCGTGTGCTCAGTTCCCTACAACAATCTGTGTCCTTTTGGAATACGCTTCCTCTCTCCCTCATGGGACGATTGGCCGTCTCAAAGATGGTGATGCTGCCTAGAATATTGTATATCCTACAGAATACCCTCTGTCCTCTTCCTCCTCGAATCTTCAACAAGCTTAACACGATGCTTACCTCCCTACTCTGGGCAGGCAGACGCAGCAGAGTTGCGCTGCACACGATGGTCAGGCGCTGGGAGGAGGGGGGCTTGGAGGCCCCACGCTTTGATCTCTACTATTACGCGGCCCAACTTATACCGGCTGCGCGCTGGTTCGCGGGCGCGGAAAATTGGGAATTGCAACTCCTGGCTGGTAGCGCAGATGAGAGGGCGTTGCAATTGGCTCTGATGCGTGGCAGAGGAGCGGATGGCAACCTGCCGTATATTGTTCGGCATACTGCGGGGATCTGGCAGCGAGTGGTGGAAAGAGTGCTGAGACGGGCCCCTTTTCATAGGGAGCTGCCGATATGGATATTGGCACCGGTCGCTCTAATGGAAGAGCACATGTCGTTTCGGGAGCTGTTGAGGCCTTCAGTCTTACGGGGGGCCAATACCTTCACTATGGAGGCCTGCGGGACATGGCGAGAGCGACGTGGCCACAGTTCCCTGAGGCGCCCCAGGTGTCCCATACGTTGAATATCTTGCTATCGTGCGGCGCGGGACGGCGATTGATAACGCTTTTCTATACAGCGATGAGATGCGACTCGGCGCCTCCGGTGTCTCCGTCCTGGGCGGCGTGGGAGGCAGATTTAGGGGTTGCCTTGGACCCGGGTCAGCGGAGGCGGATAGGGACGCTCACCAAGAAGGTATCGTGTAACGCACGTTTCAAATTAATCCATTTTAATTTCATGCACCGCACTTACGTAACCCCAGTTGCTCTGCACCGCATTGCGGCGGATAAATCGGATGCCTGTCCTCGGTGTGGTTCAGTAGGAGCCGGATTTCTCCATCTAGCTTGGGAGTGCCCACTAGTCGGGGACTTCTGGAGGGAAGTGGTAGCCTACATCCGGAGGGTCACGGGACTGCGTCTTGACCTGTCCCCGATCCATTGCTTGTTAGCCCTGGTCCCCAAGCCTAAGAAGAGGAATCTGTCATATAAAATGCTGCAGCTACTCTTAGTGCTGGCTAGACGGCGGGTGACTATAACCTGGATGGGACAGAGGGCGCCAGATATGACATTATGGCTTCGGAATGTGGGGGAATGGACATTGGCTGAAGAAACGCACATGCAGCATACGCGTAGGGATGAGCGGCTACAGGAGGACTTGCTTGCATGGCGTATGATGTGTGCGGTGGGGTCGACTGACAGCGACTCTGATGCTACTAGTGCTGCATTGTTCTCGTCCGAGGAATCGGGACCTGAGGAAGGGGTGGCGGGGGATGGGGAGGGAGAGTAGGGGCTGGGGTACTACCCTGATGACTACGCACATGTTCCTTATGTCAGTTTCTGTAATTGCACTGTATCCCGTGGATCTGATTCTTGCGTTTCCTGTTCCATCTGCAACTGTTGGAGCCGTCCTGGGGGGGTGAACTGCGTACACATGTATTTTCTATACCTTGATGCCAATTTTTGGGGGGGGACGTATTTTTTATTCTGCTGAAACAATAAAGTTATTTTTTTTCTTCACCCTTAAAAAAAAGTTACACAGTTTTGAGAGGTAAAATGCGTTTTCTAGCCACTGATCCGATTAAAGCATTTTTCTGCGATTAGTTAAGTAGAAGATTGTATTTTGTGTGTTTAATTTCATTCTATAATCCTACACAGTGCAGCCTCCTTTGCCTCTGTGAGTTTATCCTGGAGTGTTTTTCTTTGGCCGAGTAGTGGTGGTGGAATTGTGTTTGGCTCTAACCCTCTTTACAATTGACTCCTGTCATTAGAAGAGCCCGTGGCTCCAGTGGGAGCTGTTTGGATCAATTTCCTTCCCCTTTTCAGTCATCTCTGCACAAACACTTGAAACCCAAACTGCTATTTCATGACATAGGATGTTATGATAGCTTTAGCTGTATCATGTGTACTGGAGTTAAACGCAGTCTGATAATGCTATAATAACACTTTTCCGTCTCTTTTTGGATGTGTTTCCTGGAACAGCAGTGAGCAGTTAGCTCAGTGGGACAGCCCCATGCGAGTAAAGCTGTCGGTCTGGAAGCCGTGCCTGAAAACCCTGTTGGTAGAGCTGCTTCCCTGGGCTCTGCTTATCAACCAGTCCAAGTGGGACCTCTGGCTCTTTGAAGGAGAGAGGATTGTACTCCAGATTCCAGCCGGGAAAACCATGATACCACCTAATTTCCAGGTAAACCTGTACACCACATTCTTACTCCATATTGTTCAAATCAATACCTGATTTCCTCCTCAGGTGAAAGCCTACCAGTTCAAAACATGTTTGTTGGTAATCTCACACTGGGCTTCATTACAAAATGTTCTGTAAGTTGAGATTGAAATACGAAGGCGGATGTTAATGATTCCAACTAGAACACAGGCTCCCATGCACCCTCACTTACTGGGTCTCGGGAGTGTCCGGACCCGGAATCAGGGAACACGTCATGGAATAACTGGGCCCATTCCTACATATACTACTCTGTCTCACTCGTAATAGTGTTCATTGTATGGCACAATCATTACTGCATGAACGGAACACTCCAAAAAGTGTCTTCAATAAATAATAGTATGTTAAATGGAACATGTACACCAATAGTCTGCTGTAAACACAAAACCATCTTACCAACCAATGCCACATCCCAGTTTAGGTAATTCTGCTACTCAGCGATCATCCACTGGAATGTCCTCTGCCTCACACAAAGATCAGACTCCTTCCTATCCACTTACAGGCCTCAGTGTTCAGCTGTTCCAACCGAAGGGCTTGCAACACCCTTTCTCACAGCAGTTACTCAACATATAGGCAATATTTTTTTTGTCACCAACACTCCTCATCACCTAATTGATGTTACCATTCTATGTATAAATGTCAATACTCTTAGACACGAGCTGTGTATGGAATTTCTGCTCAAAATCCTGAACCAATAACTAATCATAAAGACTAAAGGGAAAATCTTGCACTAAAGGAACAATTTCTCCCACCGGGGTAGAAGAATTATTTCTGATATTGTTGCTAAATTGTGCATTGGATGTTTGGCTGTCTGTCAGTTGGGAGTACATTGTTCTTATACTTGTCTTTCTTTTATAGACACAACTCAGTGTTTCTCCACCAACATTCCTCTTAGTCATTCCTCTTTCACTTGTTAGGTAGGATGTGTGAAATATGCTGATGTTCATCTCTTCTTTGCGGAGTGCTTTCACTTTTCTTATTATTAAAATGCCAATGCCTCCATATCAGTTACTATAAAGTAGTTCAGTTTCACTTCTATTGCCTTATTTATTACATATCTCGTGTATTATTGCTTTTCCTGCGTTCTCTTTTCTTAAATGGATTGCTGACGTTGCTCCACAACTGTGAATAATTGTGGTCAAGCATCCACCCTTTAAAAAAGCCAACTCAACAGGGTCCATTTTGCAAAGAAGCTTCAAAATGTGCTACTGTGGGGTTACTCCCAGGCCTAGACCAAATATCCAACATTTTTGTAATTAAGAATTTAAAGATTACTCCTGGGAGGAGGTGAAAGTCACATTTGTAAATGTATCTAGTGTGTATGTATATTAGTGACTACGTGTAACATATCAGTCTGTTTGCACTTGCTCACTTTTTGATTTTCTTTACCTTGGAGAAACACCCTTTCCCTACACTCTCGCCAATTTTTGGATGGTCTCTGCCCTTGTTCCACATTGCAAATGTTTACTTCTGCCCTTGACGGAAATACATTTGTATCTCTTCTAATGGTGGCAAATCATCTGCGAAATATTTGTGAATACAGACAAAAATGTAAGTTTCAGGCTGTTCAGCACTTTTTACCCTGTTCCTGTGAGATTTACCCTAATTGAAAATGACACCGTACTCGTGTCATTTATATGTGAATATATCCGCTTGAAATGCATGAAGGATGCATGTCTATATATCACTTAGATATGCAAATAGCTTAGTGAATCTGACTTATGAATGGCATTTGTACAAAGACAATGTAAACTCATCATCGGCTAGCACAGTGAAAGCCTACAATAGCTCTAATGAGAAAAACTGTGTTTGAGCATAGTAAAAAAGTTCATATAGCTATGCTACTTGCTAACACACGTACATGAGTGCCCACTGGGCATGGAGGTAAATCGCCTCTCTTTGCACTAAAGTATGACTCCTAGACCAAGGCCCATCGCCTCAAGCACATGTGTACCTCACTGACACCCCAACAATGACTCTCTAAGCTGCAGCAGGAGAACGTAACTCGAAAAACATTCGCCAGGTCCGTCGATTCCCTCCGACGTTTTCCGCTGCCTCCTCCTCCGTGCAGTTGAGCCTTACAATCCCCGAGTGCTCAGGGGACCCTCGTGGAAGCCGTGTGCAAGCCTTACCTGCTGTTGGAGTATCCTCCTGCGTGGTTCTGACTTGGGAATCTAACAGCGCCTCGCCGGACCCGCTCTGCGGGTCCCGCACCGCTTTGCCTTTCGGATTGTTGCTGCCTTGGAACTGGTGGAGAGGAGCGCGGGGCAGGCATCAGCGTCAGCGGGGCTGCGAGCAAAAACGCGGGGACTCCAGTGTCCAGGAGTCCCTGCGAGCCCGATTGGAGTCACCTGGGCTGCTCTCCCCGCTGGCCACGCACCCCGCCAATAGAGTGAAAAGGATACCGTGCTACCGGCTTGTTGGGACCCTCGTGGAAGCCGTGTGCAAGCCTTACCTGCTGTTGGAGTATCCTCCTGCGCCCTGCGTGGTTCTGACTTGGGAATCTAACAGCGCCTCGCCGGACCCGCTCCGCGGGTCCCGCAGCGCTTTGCCTTTCGGATTGTTGCTGCCTTGGAACTGGTGGAGAGGAGCGCGGGGCAGGCATCAGCGTCAGCGGGGCTGCGAGCAAAAACGCGGGGACTCCAGTGTCCAGGAGTCCCTGCGAGCCCGATTGGGGTCACCTGGGCTGCTCTCCCCGCTGGCCACGCCCCCCCGCCTATCAGCCTATGTGTTTAGGGTAGTTGGTATAAAAGTGACTCGTGCAACCGCTTCGCGGGAGCGAGCGGGAGCGCGCCGGGAGAAGCCCGGGACAAGGGCGGGACCGTCCAAGGCCGTCATAGGCCGGAGTAGGCTGGGTTGGGCCTACCCTCTTGCGTTAGATACCTGAGTTTTTGGTCTCAATATCCGATATAGCTCCCCATAGCCTATTAGCTATCTTAGGCACAAATGCCTTCACCGTCAAGGGAGGGTACCCCCATGAAGCAGGGAGGGGCAAAAAACAGGACCCTAGACAACTACTTTCCCCGGGCTGCGGGAGATGGGGATAAGGAGAGCACCTTGATCAGGCTCAGGGCGGAGCGGAGACGCTCTATAGATAATCTGAAACACAGGCCCCTCGGTGAAAACTCTACCCAACTTAGTGAGGAGCAAACTTCTATTGACGATGTCCCCCTCCTGCTGAGGGATTGTACTAATATTACACCGGTCCCAAGCATGAGCTTAACCCCCGCCAAGAGCCCAAGCCCTAGCAGGGTGACCATTGACTTAATTTCCCAACCCCCCCCAGCCCCCAAAGCTAGGAAAGCCAAACCCAAGCTAGCATCTGCGCAAGGAGCATTTGGGCCCCCTCCAAACAAACGTAGGAGGAAGTCGAGGGGTGTTCAGGGTAAAAATAAATCAAAAATCCCTCACTCCGTGTTTGGGAAGACATCAAAACTCCCCCTACCTACTGAGAGATTAGCGGACGAAGTACACCCCAAACCCACTGTACAGGTTGCCACTGCTCCCGCTTTGATATATGACACAGGAAATAATATCGCTAGTGTCCCCCTTTCTGTTGTCCCGTTAGGTAATTTGGAATTTTTGCTCAGGTCGCTATTATTACCAATTAGCGAGAGCATCAAAAAGGGCGAGATCAGACTTACCATCCTGGAGGCTACATTAAACAGCATGAAAACCTCGGCTGGTCTCCAGGGAAGATCTCCTGAGCTCATTCCCACTTCCACGGCTTCCCAGCAGCCCCCAAATAGAGCAGTGACCTCTGCCCCCCCACAGGCTGCGAACGCCGAGGCCCCCCCACAACCTCCCAGGACTAACCCTGTACCAGCCAAGCCACTTAATTCCAATAGGTCATCCCCCACTGAAGACCCAGGCCCTTTAATACAACCCGCAGACAGCATTGCCCCAACACCTCTAATGAAGCCTCCCCCCAGGCCACGTAGGCCTAATCTACCTCCAGAGGCAAATGATTACACGGTAGTCATGGCGGGCGTCCCCCCACTTGAAGCGGGTGAAGCTGAGGACTTTTGCTCTCTAAAAAGCAGGGTAATCAAGTGGCTGAACGTGAATAGACCCCTCCCGGTATATTTAAATAATGAAATCATAATGGTTAGAAGGGTGCCTTGGGTGGGCAAAACATACAAATCCATAATAGGGGATTGCATATTGGTGAGTTTCAGGGATGCTGGAACTGTTTCCCATATATGTCAAGGAAAGAATAGATCACGGGAATCAACCATTCAAACCCTCCATGTATCTTTCTTTTTTCCCCCTATCCCTACCCCTGTACACCCGACTCAAACCCATGACAGCTGGACGAGGGTTGGTAGGAGGGGAAGACATCACGAATTTAACCCCTGGCCACTACCCTGCCGCCCAGATCTACCCTTTTATACTCTCAACCGGTTCAGTTGCCTGAATGGCCTTGAGGGGGTTGACTGACAAACGGGCAGGCTTTCCAACTCAGCGGGTACTGTCCCTCTAGGAGAAGGGAAAAAAGGGGCCTTAGCTGGGGAGATGGTGCAGCTAAGCCCCCTTGTACAGCAAATTCCACCTAGCTGGGTTGGGAGGTCCGTGCCAGATGTGTCTATGGTCATAGATATTGAAAGTATAGGAGGAAGACATGGGCTGGATACACAAGGGTTAGAGACAGAGACACAAATGGGGTCCCAAGGGGGAACAGAGCAGAGTTATGAGGCATTGAAAATTATTTCCTGGAATATAGCTGGTTTGGCAGCTAAATTTAATAACAAAGAGTGGCTTGATTACATTAGAAAATTTCACGTAATCAGCCTGCAGGAGACATGGGCCCCGGAGAACAATTTTCACTTGCAGGGGTATAAGTGCTTTTTCGTACCTGCGCAAAAATCTAGATCAGGGAGAGCCATGGGAGGACTATCTATTTATGTAGATTTAGACCTCCCGGGCAGTTGGTCTACCCCAGATTGGAATTCCCAAATGATCCAAGCAGTACGGTTTACTGGGAAGGGGTTAAGATTCACTGTTTTGAATATTTATAACAACAAGGTTGCGGGAGACCACACATCATTTGTAGCAGAATTGGAATATAGGCTGGGCCAGGAAATAACAGCCAAGAAAAAGGGGCAGTCATATGCGCTGCTGGTCATGGGAGACTTTAATTGCCACCTTTGTTCAGCACTGGTCACAACAAATACAGACTGGTCTCAATGTCCCGTGGAGAAGGGGCCGCATTTCTCCCACACGCCGACAGGGTTAGCCTTTAGTATGCTCCGGCTTAAGTATGACCTCGAGCACACTATCAACATGATGGGTACACAGAAGGATGGCACACTCCCACCCACCTTTAAGGGCAGAGGATGCTCATCTGTTATAGATTACATCCTGGTCTCAAGATCCCTGCTAAATAGAATTATTAGTGTAGGGATTGATTGGAGCAGTTTCAGCGACCATAACCCACTTGTATTGGAGCTGATGTACCGGGTGGGTCTAAAAAGCAGAGACCATCGCACAACCACGGAGAAGGTAACAGATCAGGGCAGGAGATTAAGGTGGTCCAAAAAAATGCAGGGAAAGGTTTTACAAGGCCCTTGCGGACGCTGGTAAATCCGCTATTAATGACTGTTTAGACACAGAAGTTCACGGACCGAGGCTACTTGAAGCATTCGATCAGATTGCTATCCTGATTGATGGCTTATTAAAAACTAGTGCGCCCACAAGGAACCATGGGAATCCCCGATGGTTCGATAGAGATTGCTCAAAAGCACTGAGGGAGCTCAAAAGCAGCCTTAAATCCAAACGTAGGGATCCCCAAAAAATTAGGGTGTGTAGGGAGAAATACAAGAAAGAGACCAAGAGGAGGAAACTTGCTCTGCAGGGAGAAGCGTGGGCAGACTTAAGAGAAGCAGGGGAAAAAAAGGATATAGCCGGATTCTGGAGAATCATTAATAAACCTACTTTCCAGGAAAACGACACCCCGGAGATAGGGTCTAACATCCTCCCAGAACAGTGGGTCACCCACTATAGGGACTTGTATAATTACGAGCCCAGTACTTCCGTGGAGCCACCTGAAACCCCAATTCAGGTTTCAACGGTTGTATTTACTATTAAAGATCACTGCTGGGATAGAGGGCCTGACTAAAAATAAAGCCCCTGGCCCTGACGGAATCCCCCCCGATCTGTTCCTGAGCTGTATAGAACTCTGGGCCCCCCTAATGACCAGGGTTATAAACACTGCTATCACCTGTGGTCTGCCACCGTCCTGGTCCAAAGCCTTAATTGTGCCGATTTTTAAGAAGGGCAATAGGGACGACCCTAAGTGTTATCGTCCTATCTCCCTGATTGATGTATCGGCTAAACACCTGGGTAGGGCGATCCTCAATAGACTGTCCGAGTGGACCGAAGAAAATAATAACTTCTCGGACACTCAATACGGATTTAGGACGGGGAGGTCCACTAGTGATCAATGCCTGAACCTTTACATGCTGACTGCCAAATACACTATGGCCAGCGATGAATCCATCTACATGGGATTCATGGATTTGGCAGCTGCATTTGATCACGTCAACAGGGAGGCACTTTGGGACATGATGTCTCGTATGGGGATAGAGGGTGGCTTAATTAACATACTAAGGGAACTTCATAGTGATACCTCGGCCAGGGTTCGATTTAACAGGGAGGGGGGGCTGACCGATTCCTTTCCCTGTATGAGCGGAGTCCGGCAAGGCTGCATTCTTGCCCCTTTTTTGTTCTCCTTTTATATAAATAAACTGGAGCAGTTTCTGTTAGATTTAAAGGCAGATTGCCCAAGGGTGGGGTCGCGTCACATTCCCGTTCTGCTTTACGCAGATGACGCGGTCCTGCTTGCACGCACACCGAGGAGCTTACAAATTCTGATTGACGGATTTGTTAAGTTCATGGGTGCTCTAGATCTCTCCGTTAACCTGGGCAAATCCTATGTGCTCCTGGCTGGTAAAAAACCTTCCACTAAATTTACTTACACAATTGGAAGTCACATAGTAGAAGAGGTTAAAACGTTTCCTTATCTAGGTGTAACTTTTGATGGTGCCTTACAGTTTAATTCCCTGGTTGAGGAGCGTTGCAGTAAGATGATCGCTTCTAATGGGGCTATAGCAAGTTATGGCAGGAGGTTAGGTAGATGGAGTCCGGAACAGGTGATGAACCTGTACAGCTCCATATCCTGCTCTAAAGTAATTTATGGGGTAGAAGTATGGGGCTTTGTTAACACCATAAGAATCCAACGGGAGGAAAACAAATACCTAAAAACCATCCTGAGGGTACCCCCAAGTACTGCTGGCTTCATAGCACACAGGGAACTAGGGAGGCCGCACCTAGATGATTTGGTAAAACTCAGGCCAATTGTGGCCTGGTTAAAAATCTGGGTTAACCCTGATGCGTCTCTAAGCAGAGAAATCTTAAAGGATTGTTTAGAGAGGGACAAATGTATGCGAATACCATGGCTCAATTATGTAAAGAATACCCTAGTGGAACTAGGCTATGGAAATCTCTTCACTAACCCTGCAACAATTGTAGCCCAGCACAAGACGCAAGTAAAGAAAGCTTTTCTAGAACTGAAATGTCAACGTAGAGCTGAGGCTGAAGGGCTTAAAAAGACAGTGAGGGCCCATAACCTGGTCAAGAGCATTGAGGGAATGGAGCCATATTTGTACCTTATGCACAATGCACAGGACAGATTTTTGATGTGCCGTTTTAGACTTAACCTACTTCCATTCATATTGGCATCACCAGCAGGGTTTTCTAACATCAATTGAACAGAAGGGATCCTGCGGCTGCGACAATAGGTCTCCGCAGGATTCCCTTCACTTTGTTTTACTTTGCCCTTTCTTCACCATGCCCAGGCGCAGATTTCTAGTAAAAGTTTTAAAACAAGCCAAACTGGAACACGCTAGTGAGGCACTAGTCTTTTTACAAAAAGCGTCGGACCCTTTCACACTGTGTTGTATAATGAACTTTATCAAAGTGGCGGTCCGTTTAAGGGTAACTAGGGTGGATGAATGATGTGTTCTTGATTTCTTTTCTGTTAAGGTGTTGCACTTTTTCCTTTGTTTTTTGTCCCATGTTAACATTAATATTTTAGCATCAGGATCTTAAAAATGTTTAATGACTTTTTATCCATGTAAATGTTTGTGCTTTTATGGGGATTTTTAATCATCGAATAAAGATTCCTTAAAGTAAAGTAAAGACTCTCTAAGCTGTTCTCCCATGCAGCCCTAGCCAACTGTTTATTTTTTGGGATGTAAATTTTAGGGTGTTTATATGTAAGGCACTGTCCTTTTAATGTGCCATTCATTCCCAATCATCTTCACCACCTTTCTGTCACCTTTGACGTAATGGACCTTCTTGGTACTACGTAGAGCGCTTCTGGTAGAAATGCCCCATTCAGAAACGATTACAAGCAGATACACTTGTTTCTATTTCAGGAAGCCTTCCAGATTGGGATCTACTGGGCGGACACCAATACCGTGCACAAGTCAGTAGCAGTCAAACTAGTTCATAACGTGACCTCTCCCAAATGGAAGGATGGCGATAATGGAGAAGTTGTAACACTGGATGAAGATGGATTGGTTGACGCAGAAATAAAGCTGGGTGCATTCCCAGGTCACCAGAAGGTCTGGATAATTATTGAAGTGTTTGGTGCTGTCTTTGTTTATTTTATTATTGACTTACTTATTTTGTAAGCTTTGTATACCATGTATACAGCTCAAGAGAGATAGAGAGCACTTTACGTAGAACAACAGCAGCATTTTACAGGCTTTGAAAACAGTTGTAGGTGATAAAAGCGTATGCTCATATCTGCAACATGTATATAAAGGGACCTGCAACAGGCATTGTAGTGTGCGAGGCAGAATGAGTCTGTGGATAGAATACAGATTGGAACCTACACAGGGTGTGAGGCAAGGACAGAAAAACCTCAGCTGAAACCAACTTCCAAATTGTTCAGTATGAAGGAAACACTGTTCTGGACTACCAGGGCGCTTAGAGGAGTTACAGAATTAGATATTATTCTTAAGATATTAACCAGCTGGGTTGAACTTGATATCAGTATCTACAGAGTAGCTCCTCGGGGTGGGCGCGGCTGTAGTGCACTGAAGCTGCAGCTGCTCACGTTGCAGATACTTCTGTTAGGTGCCCGCATTGCGCCCCCTCCCGCGCCAGATATGACTGATGGGACACCGCTTCATTTTCACAGATTACAACTGTCCACGGGCCCCGGCCCACCTGAAGTATGGATGTGTGAGCCCTACAGACAGATTCCTGTCCACATATGAGCCCTGCGGGAAGAAACTGCAGCTAGGCAGGTGTGCGGGCTGCACTGCTCTGGTACCCCAGGAGCCGGGACAGGCAGGATCCAGAGGGGAACACGCCGAGGATGACCAGGGGCAAGCAAGAGAAGGGGCCGCCCTGGGTATACATTGCAGAGGAGAGACGCTGATCAACGCACTGAACATAAAAATAAAAGAGCAGCAAGGCGAGGTTCTCTTCTAGCCGCTCAGCGGCTACAACTTAAACTAGAGCTGATCTTGAAATTACAAGCCATGAGCACATTTATGTAACCGAGAACAGCTGTGCTCGCCTCGCCTGTGTCCTCTGACATTAGGAGGCACTCGGGAGCGCATAACATTACCCAGCATAAGCCAGGAATAAATGGCCGCTAATCCGGCTTACTTGGAAGCGTTTCGACCTCGAGTAATTGCGGCAGTTTAAGAAACCCTACAGAATATCGATTTCCTCCGTAATGGTATTAACAGTTTCCCTTCAACGAGGACAATCTGCATATAGATCATATATCTTTAAGACCGAAATGTAAAGGTGAAATTGACGCATGGGATGGGGAGCAACAATAGAGCAGCCTCACTTGCACAACTTTTTAGAAATATTTAAAATAGCCGGAAACACCCTATGTATGGATAGACAAACGTTTTTGCAACCGGGTCAAAATGTTTGTATATTGGCACCGATTATTGCGTGGCAGAAGAATTATGTGAGTCAAAATGCTAAGTAGCAGAGCCAAAAATACATCATTTCTGTTGCTAAGTATGTTTAGAGAAAAATACAAAATATGTTATTTTTGTGCTCACATTTCAATATGTAGATAGTTCTTAAGCCCGTGAAGTTGAGCCAGCAGTAGGGACGCTACACGTACTGCCACGATGGGGTATATCATACTCAATTTATCAGCCGCAGAACGGTAAAAGTCTAGGTGGGCCCTGCCAAGATTTGAACGTGTGATAGACGAGCGTTTAAGTAGCTAGGACATCTCACCAATATTTTGAACTATTACATAGTGAATGCACTCATACGGATTTTCATTGCATGACGGACACAGTGAGACCTAAGGATTGTAAGCTTCGAAGTCTCTTGTTTCGTTGATTATGTGTGTGGTCATTAACGCTGTGTGTGTGTGTTGGGGGGAGGGGGCATGTTGAAGTGCTTCATTACCATGGATCCAGGTCCAGGGCATCTGAAGTCCCCTGAACTTCAGATCAAATATTCATAGTACTGTCCAGTTACTTACCGGTTATAATCATTACTCTGAGTCGTAGACCTCCCCGTCACAGTCCAAACCACATGAGCATAGCTCCTCCCCCCAGAACTTCCAAGCTAAACCCTTAGCCCAACCCTTCCCTCCCAGCCATACCAACATCCTGTGGCATTTAACCTATGACCTCCCTATCCACATCATGTACCCCCAAGCACAAGAAGCCGAACAGGGAGGGAGGGATGGGAACCAGTACTGTGACGGGGAGGTCAACGACTCGGCAGGGGCGTAACACCGGCCCCCGCATACCCTGCGGTGCAGGGGGCCCTGAACTGCAGGGGTCCCACTAGCCCAGTACTTAGGCCATAAAGCTCCGGATTAAATCCAGAGTGGGGCCCCTTCCGTGTACCTTGCAGGGGGACCCCTCAGCTTTCGTTACGTCACTGCGACTCGGAGTAATGTATATTACCGGTAAGTAACCGGACATTACCTCCTCATCAGACCTCCCTGTCACAGTACGAACCACATGAGCTGCCAAAGCAAGAATCGGCTCAGTAGCACAAGCAGAAAATCACACCACCGGAGCACAACGTAACACTGCGTCCCCAAACCCACCAGACTCAGTCCCACCCACCACCAAACGATAATGGTACATAAAGGTGTGAGGGCAACTCCCAAGTAGCAGCCTGCAGATCTCGGCCATGGAAGCCCCCTGAAAACAAGCCCAGTAAGCAGCCACCCCAAGTCGATCTCCCCTGACCTGACCAGGTGCCAACACACCACAAGCCTCATACGCAGCCCCGACAGCCCACCCCAGCCACCGACTGAGAGTAGCCCCAGAAGGCTTCACACCTTGACCAGCCAGCCCAAAGGTCACAAAAAGTGAATCCACCTTCTGAAAAAGTTTAGTGCGCAGCAAGTACACCTCCAGAGCCTGCCGAACATCCAAACAGTGCAGCCGCACCTCAACCTATGGAAGAGGATCCAGACAGAATACAGGTAAAACCAGATCCTCCGAACAGTGAAGCGAGGAAGGGACCATGGGAATATAGGAAGGATCAGACCGCAGAACAACCCGATCCAGAAAAAACTCAAAAAGGGCGCTGAACAAAGTAAGGAGCCTCACTCTCCAATCCTCCGAGGTAATAGAGACAAGAAAAAGCACCTTGATCGTCAAAAACCACAAAGACACCTCACTCAGAGGCTCAAAAGGAGCCCCAAACAACTCCTTAACAAACGGGACACCAAGGGAACCACAGGCTCACAGTCCGAACCCCTAAAGGCCCTAACAGCCGCCCACTGAGCCCTCAGAGAGGACACAGCCAGCCCCAAGTCGAATCCATCTTTCAGGAAATCCAAGATATGTACACACGGGATCCACCTCCAACGCAGACCAACCCCGAGCCGTACACCAACCCACAAATGACACCCAATGTCTGGCATAGGGCTTGAGAGTCGAAGGGCGCCTGGACTGCTGAATAAACTCAGCCACAGAAGAACAACACCCCAAAGCCACCAGATTTAGCATCTCAACAGCCAACCCGCAAGCCGCAACAGGACCAGACAATCCTGGGACAGAGGAGGAAAGGACAGGGGACAAGGAACCACCAGAAACCGCCAGCAAGGACCCACCTCCAACTTCAACAATAAAGGGAACCAAGGCCTCCTGGACCAATCCGTAGCCACCAGGACAACCGAGACCCGATCCAAGCTGACCTTCAGCAGGACCTGCGGAATTAGAGCAATTGGGGGGAAGGCATACATCCGGTCTCCCTCTTATGCTGTTTTCTTAATAGAGGCCTCCAATGGCTCCCCAAACAGTTCTGAGCCTGTGAAAGGAATCTTCATCACAGCCGCCTTCTGAGCCGCCTCTGCCTTCCAAGGCTTAAGCCACAACTGTCTCCTAGAAGCCACCGTAGCCCCAGCTGCCGCACTAAGGAAATCAAAGGATAAATCCACCAGGAAGCGCAACTGTTGCTCTAACATTGACAAAGATTCAGAGGGATACTCATCCTGTAAGAGCTGCTCAGAAATACCCTGACAGTCTTTGAGAAGCGACAGGACCAGGTAGCTAGTGTAAGCCGCAAACCAAACTGCAAGATTAGAGGCAGCAAAGGACTGCTTCAACACGTTTGTCCTCAGGATCAGAAGGAACCGCATCCTCGGACACTACCAGGCTCTGAGACGCAATACCAGCCAGCAGGGAATCCACCTTCACCACAGATGGAAATTCCTCAGCGAACCCCTGTAAAGGATACCTCTTAGCCAGAAACTGAGGAAAGGTATGTTTGTCAATATCTTTTCACTCCCCTTCTAGCACATTTCTCACAGATTTATGAATAGGAAGGCACTCAGGCTCCTTCTTCTGGTAATAAGGGACCAGGGAACCCCAAATTGTCCCGAACATGTTGCAGAACACTGTGAAGGTCCGCCCCCTGGACAAAACGACCCTACACCTTCTCATCCGACTCCACGTCTGGATCAACATATGCCAAGGCATCCAACTTCTGCCTCTTAGGTCACTTGGGCTCTCGAGCCATAAAGGCCGCAGCCACTGCGGCTTCAATCATCTTCTGCACATCAGCCAGGTAAGGAGCATTGGAAGACCAGCAACCACCCCCTCCTCCTCACATCTGAGCTCACTCACGTCTGAACTTCTACCCTCCATGATGGAACAGGCTATCAGAGTACCCACACCCACAAAAATACCCCTGACAAGTCAACTAAGTCCCGCAAGGGCCAATCAGTGACCGCCTCCAAGACCCACAGAAAGCCAAAGCCGCCGCAACTTACCTCCCGTCCCTTCCTGTGTGTTCCCACTAAAGCAGGGAATGAACCCAGGAGAGAGAAAGCCACATCAGGCCCGCCGCCCCCCGACCAGAACCAGGAAATCCGGCCCATAAACCTCAGTCCCGCTAAAGCAAGGACTTGAAACGCACCCAGGCAGGCATGCAGGTATTTCAGCGGCGCTAATGCAGACCGCCGCACACTTGCCGCTCGCAGGCATCAGGCACCCCCCACTTTGAAAGTTGCCCGGAACAATTCCAGCAGAAAAAAACAACAGGATGTGAATAGGGAGGTCAAAGGTTATATGCCACACGTTGTGGGTGTGGCCTGGAGGGAAGGGATAGGCTAAGAGTTTTGCTTGGAAGTTATGCTCATGTGGTTTGGGCTGTGACGGGGAGGTCTGATGAGGAAGTAATGGAGACTTCAGGCTGACAATCAAAAGGATTGTTAGAGACCGTGTATTGTGTGCATGGAGCTGCACCCTGAAGAGCTCCCGGTGACATACCAGCGCTACATAAAACACTACATTAAATTTTAAAAATGCGGCTGAATGGCTGTGTGTTTTTGTGATCTTCAGTGCACAAAAACTATGCTCGCAGAACCTGCTTGTGCCTTTATTCAAGCTAAAAAGTCTTTGAAGAAAGGCTAGAGAGATCTGTATGGTACACAAGTGATTAAAAGGAGTTGTTCCTTTCTAGTCTTACATTGAGGAGTTTAATAGAGCACTAAGTGTTAACCTTCGATCCTTTCAGAGAGCTGAAAGTCAGCTTTAGTTGTTTCAGGTGTGGAGTGGAGCAGGGTGAGAAGGACAAAAAGCAAAGCCAAGGCAGTTCTATCAGAGCAGCAGGTTGACAGCGATACATAGGTGTAGCAGTTATCAGCTATAGGCCCCCCCCAGTTTTGCCATAAAAAAAGTTTTGTAAACCTGCCAGGCTTAAATTGTGGATTTGAGAAAAGTGGCAACTCTATTCCACTATGTTTTTTATCTAACGTGACTAAAGTCTGGGACTTATTCTCCACCCACAATTACCTCAGGATGTCTGGGAAAATAAATTATAACGTTCTGGACATGTGAAGCAGTTAGATTCAGTCATCTATGAATGACCGTGGATAAATCATAGTTTACCATGCTTTGCCAATGGGCATTAAAAAAAAAAAGAGAAATTGACCCCTGTAATCAGACCCTACATGTATGATGATCCTACCACTAGGAGCCTACACATGGTATATACTTTCAGGGCCAATCTGCGCTTTTGAGAAATTTTAGTGCGAGAGAGTCTGGATATAAGTGCTGAAATCAAAAGCACAACAAACAATAACAACAGCATAATGAAGGCACAGAAGATTGTATGTGATTAGTAGTTGTCGGATTCAGAAATTGAAAGCCGGGTTAAAATTAAGTGACGAAGGTTGGCTGGTGATGTGAGTGGTAGCTTTTATTCAAGAAGGACATGAGCGATAGCTGCAAAAAGATGCCTTGCTTGCATGAGAAAGTCTAGGAATGGAAAACACACTTGCTCCACTGTCACTAAAATATGTTTTCCCCTCTTGGTGGCCTGCTGAAGTTGTCTCAGTTCTGCATCTCATCCATGGTTCGGTACGGCATTCAGATTTTGCAAATTGAAGACAAGACAACTGTCGTCAACAACACCTCATTTCAGATTTATTACAGCCCGCAGCTTTCTGTCCCAAGACACCAGGGTGGAGATGAGGTAAGACTCTTTTTACATTTATGTTTTGCGTTAGACTGCTGCTAGAATCAGCACACGCCGTTCCTCACCCAAAACAATATGTGGTCTGGTAAATCTGGAAAAAATGCGTAATGTTTGTAGGTTGTGGAAAGTAGAAGGCTTAATCTTTCAATATGGCTTGAATTAAAACTGGAGTCCATGTTAAATGTTGCTCTGATCATTAGCGCTGTGCATGCTCCCTACACATTTTACGATTAGTTGTGCCACGGCTCCATATGTCTGCGACTGTATTGTAAAGTGTTGCAGTTCTGTCCACCGGTGGGCTGCGGAGGCACATCTGCCAGACAGGCTATCATATCTGTCGGCCTGGAATCATGCCACATGTCTGTACGCGGGTGTCAGGGTTTGATGTTCAGAAGATTCACCCAAGAAAGTGGAAGACGGATTCGATTTCCCAATAAAGGACTTGAATCAAGGCAGCACACGTTTTTCAGGAAGCAATGTGTGGTGTTGGACCGCCACTGTTTCCTGTGTACAACGAGGGACGGACAAAATTGTTTGAATTTGTTCTGCCAGAAGCAAACTTCAGAGACTAATCATCCCCTGACGGCGAAATGTAATCTGTGAAACAAAATGCATTTTGATAATGTTCCAAACACTGAGCAGAGGCAGACCCGATGTTAGATTTGCGCCTACTACTTTAATTCCTAATGCACTATCCACTACATTCAGGGTTACTATCTTGGTCAGCACAGAACTGCTGTTCAATCTCGCAAACACTTGCATCTGGATGGTGGTAATGGCCTTTCCATGGCTTCTAGGCTTCCTGCTCGCCAGGGCACGTCACATCCAGGTCTTGAAGAAATTCAATCACATCATCCCCGTCCTCATGGAACTTCACCGGCTCCCTTTGTTGGCTCACTCCTTCTTCAAAGCCAGCTGCATCCTTTACAAAGCCATCATGACCTGCACCCCGCCTTTCTGGCTGACAAGCTCACCTTCTTTGGTCACTCTTTGAACATCCAAAGACACACTCAGACTGGAGACAAACAAATGTAATAAAAAAGGAAAAACAAGACAACAGTCTTTTTTAGTTCGAGCCTACCAGACAGCACAGCTGCCTGGTTGCAAAAGGCCTATTTTGGGTTTACAATGACTTACCTGGACTTATAACTTGAGCATTGCTTTGTTTTATTTTCAATGTCATTTACTTGCTTGCTATGCAATGGCTGTGTGTGTTGCATCTTGTCAATCTTGTGTTTATCCCTCCCCTGGAGCATAGCTACTTTACCATCTCCCCGATTCGTTGACCTTTATTCCCTCCAATGCTGACTTTTAGCAAACTATTTTGTTCTTTTAGATTAAGCACTTCATATGAGAGCATGTGTTTTGCAGCTCTTTCCCTTGTATTTCCTCACCCCACGTCCTATCTTGTTCTCTATTGCTTGTGTGCTTCTCTCCCCAACACACTATCCACATTGCTCTCACTCGCCTGTGGTCTTCTGTCCCCCCACGTGCGCTTGTGTTTCTCCCTCACCTGTGTGCTTCTCTACCCACCAGCTTTCCATGTTGCTCTCTCTCGCTAGTGTGCTTCTCTCTCCCCACCCAAGTTGCTCGCTCTCTTACCTGTGGGCTTCTCCTCCCCTGCATTATACATTTCACTCTCTTGCCCTGTGCTTCTTTTCCAACGCTCATCTTGCTCTCTCTCGCCCGTGTGCATCTCCCTGTTGTTCCATCCCTCATGTGGTTCTGCCCCTGCTCGCTGTAATACTTCCCTATCCCCCAACCCACTCTTCCGTTGAAAGATCATAGAAAAAACCAAACGCTTTTGAGATACTTTTTTTTTATTTACCAATCCATTTCGGATTGGTGAATTAAAACGAAAAGGGTACCCACAACATTTTGCAGGCACATGCATGGATTTGCCTACAAAATGATGCTGCAGCAGTGTGCCTTTTGTTTTTTTCTTCTTTTTTCTTTAGCCATGCTACACAGCATTGGTTATGCTGTACAGCATCGCCAAAAAACATAGTCAAAGCCAATAGATCGCAAAGGCAAGCCCTATTGGCTTTGCCAATGCTTGTCCATCCATGCACCCACCAGGGTCCGGAACAGCATTCCAGTATTCATCAGAACCGGCCCAACTCTTCTTCTAGTGTGGAAAGAGTTAAAGAACACTTTATCAAGATGCACTAAAAGTTGTACGGTGACTATGGCCTAGATGTATCATTGTTCCTATTTGCGATTTCTTAATAGCGATTTTTACCGAATCGCTATTAAGAAATCGCAAAATGGGATGTATGTTTTAAATCGCTATTTTTTTGCGATTCCTTATTATTCCTAATTTGCGAATTCGCAAGTTGCGAATTCGCAAATAAGTAATAATTTCCCATTCATTCCTATGGGCCAGGAGGCCCATAGGAATGATTGCGAAATAATTCTCAAATTGCGAATTCGCAATTTGCTAATCGCAATTTGAGAATTATTGCAAGGGTGCAGGGGTGTCTCACAGACACCCTGCTGCACCCCTGAAACTTACATGTGTGTGCATATGGCGCACATACATGCCCTAATGGCATGTATGTGTGTCACATGCCACCCTCAAAATTGCCAAATTTTGGTTTTTGAAAGGATTTCGCAAATTAACACGAACGTCAAGTTAGTGTTAATTTGCGATTCCTTAACCTGAATTCGCAAATTAAAAAAGCTTCATACATGGCATTTAAGGAATCGCAAAATTGCGATTCCTTAAATGCTTAAGCAAAATAAGGAATCGCAATTTTTTGCGATTCCTTATTTTGCTACTTTCACATACATCCCAAAAGATGCAAAATGTCCGTTTGCGATTCGTTAAGGCCGAAATTCTGCGAATTTCGGCCTTAACGAATCGCAAAATGCTTGATACATCTAGGCCTATGTCTCTGACACTGTACTGTTCCCCACTGCCTTTGGCGAGGTTCACGATATACAGATCCCTCGTGCATATTTTCAGTCCTTGCATGCCATTCCCGCGTTTCAACAAGAAATGCATGAGCAGTCATTTATCTCTAAAACGTTCTACTTATAATATAGTTTATCTTTAATACAAAATCAGAACAATCTCACCAGTAATGCTAGCATCTACACTTTTCATTTTGTCGTACGGTTGTGAGATCAACCAATGTTTGTATTCTTTCCATCAGAATAACTTGTCCCATAGATGCCTAGTGCGAGAGCTAAACTGGAAAGCATTTGGGTTGTGGTTATGAGAGAGAGAAAAGAAATAGGTGTACAGTTTTGTGCACAGAGTTTCATTGTGAAGTGTTTCATTGGTGCACGCATTCATTCACTATTGTACATCTTGCGGTCTGTTGTCTCTGCCTTTCCCCCCAGAATGTTTCACGTTTTAAAAATATTATAAAGCCTACTTCTGCACCGCATTTTAACCCTAATAGTAGCACTGTCTGTAAGACTTCATCTCCTCGAATTTAATAAATGTGAGCGTTGTAAGCTCAAGAGCCCACTGCTGGCGCTGCTGAATGCCAGGTTTGCTGAATACTAAAGCTGCCTTTCCTGGATTCCACCTTATGCCTCTTTTTTCAACCACACTACACCTCCTGTATCGTTAGCTTTTTGTCAGGTTCCTTTTTATCCCTTCCTTCTTCCTTTGTTATTCTGTCGTTCTCTCTCTTATCCTTCCTTGCTTTCTCCTATTCACTCTGTGGTTGTGAGTAAAAGTCTGATGATAAAAAGTAGGTCCTGGTGCTCAAAAATGAGGGATTTGCCAACCACCTGCACAAATAAGGAATCAGGGGGCACATGCATCATTGTTTCATTTTGCACTTCCTAATTTGCGATTTTTAGGGAATCGCAAATTAGGAAATGCAAAATGGGATGCATGTACATTTTCTCAAAATATTTGAGAATCGGTAAAAATCGCAATTTTTACCGATTCTCAAATATTATGCGATTAGCAAAGTGCGAATTCGCAATTCCCATTCATTCCTATGGGCTAAAATGCCCATAGGAATGAATGGGAATTGCGAATTCGCACTTTGCTAATCGCAAATCCTGATTGCATTTCAAGGGTGGAGAGGGGGGTTCAAATGACCCCCCCCTGCGCCCATGAAATGTTGTTTTCGCATCATGTTGCACACACACATGTCCTAAGGACATGTGTGTCCGTAACATGAATGTGTAAAAAACTGCTTTTGCAGCGTTTTTAACACTTTTTGCAAATTTACCGAGTGGTTCAACCACTCGGTAAATTTGACACCCTAATTGCGAATTCGCAATTATAAAAGTAATCATGCATTGCTTTTAAGAAATCGCAAATTTGCGATTTCTTAAAAGCAATCGCATTTTTAGAAATCGCAAAAATGTGCGATTTCTAAAAATGCTTGATGCATTCCAAAAAGCATTTTTGGAATCGCAAACGGCCGATTTTAAGGAATCGCACCGTTTGCGACTCCAAAAATGCTTGATGCATGTGCCCCATAATCTCTATCCTTGGACTGGGTATTGGTAGGACCATCTAATGGGGTGCAGTTGTTTTCTCCGTATTGATCTGGGCTTTTCAGTAGAAGTAATGTTGGGCCGTGATCTCTGGCAGCCATTACAAAGTGACACGGCCTGCTGAGCAGCTTCACAAATGCACTTCAGGAATGACAAGAAAGTTTTGTTCAAATGGTAGTACTCTTATATAAATGTCTTTTCCATCCGTTTCCCTTGAAGTACCTGCATGTACCAGGCAGTGCTGTTTTTGGCATCGGCCCGGATGGGCAGCAGCAAACCATGCAGTCCAGCTCCGTGCCTTGCTGGGACTTGTTGTCCGACCCCAGCCAGCCGCCGTCGGAAGGACCCCCCCTCCCAAAGCGCCTCCTGCTCAGCCTGTGCCCCGACGTGGCCGTGGAGCGCGCGGAGTGCTGGAGCCTGCCCGCCATCATTAGACCGGATGTCCCCAGGCAGAGCGTGGCAGTGCCCTTCCGGGACTGCGGAGACAGCGGGCTGTGCACCAGGTACGTGCGGGCGACCCCCTTCCTTTGCAGCATGCTGAGATGGGATTAATAACGCATTTACAGCCTGATTCATGAAAGACCCGTTTTGCGAGTCTTTAATAGCGATTCATAAGGAATCGCTATTACAGACTCGCAAAACGGGATTCATGTAGGAATCGCAAAAAAAATGCAATTCCTACATATTCCTTATTTGCGATTAGCAAATTGCTAATCGCAAATAAGGAATAACTCCCCATTCATTCCTATGGGCCAAAAGGCCCATAGGAATGAATGGGGAGTATTCCTTATTTGCGATTAGCAATTAGCTAATCGCAAATAAGATAGCGATTTAAAGGGTACCAGGGGTGTCCAAAGGACACCCTGTTGCACCCCTTAAATGCAAATGTAAACAGGTGTTGCGCACACACATGTCCAAAGGACATGTGTGTGTGCAACATGCAACTTAGAAAAATGCTTTTAAAAGCACTTTTTTAAGTTTTCGCTATTTACCACGAGGTTTGACCTCGCGGTAAATAGCGGGCCGAAATTGCGAATTCGCAAGTTTAAAATGGATGATGAATTGCATTTAAGGAATCTCAAATAGAGATTCCTTAAATGTAATTCCTCGCAAAATAGCGAAATCGCTATTACCGATTTTTGCATTTGGGATGATGAATCCCAAATGCAAAAATCGCACTCGCAAAGGGCAAGATTCTCAGATTCTGGCCCTTTGCGAGCGCAATACAGCATGATGAATCAGGCTGAATGTAACCAAGTCAAGCGTCGCACATGGGCAGCATATGGCAATACACGCATCATGGGGCGAAAATCCCCCGCTTTGATATTGGAAACACTTGTGCGAAATATGGCTGAAGGTTATGAGTGATCATGTAAAGCCTGTGATATGTTACTGTTGCCCCGCCCGCTCTACTGCATGCGCAGCATCATAAAGGAAAGGACCCGTATGTCAGTCAGCGAGCGGGGATTAATGCACGTGAAATGAAGGAGGCTGTTCAGGGTTAAATTAACACTGCTAAAAGCAAGGAGCGCGGTTTACTGCAGAGGCTTTCATATCCGCCAGCGAGTCTTATATGCGACCCCCCACAATCCCTTTATTCTAGGAGCTCTGTCAGAGCCTCAGTCCACTCCACACACCTGTCATTTCATTTTAAGAGTTCCAAGTTATCTTTCTGTATAAAGTGCGCTGCGCGTGCGGCCCAATTCACAAAGTTTTTGGTTGCACTATACAAACAAAGCTGCTCGCTGGATCATGATTGGTGCCAATTTACCTTCACAACGTGCATTCACAAATGCACCCAGCCTGAAAACAAAATTATGTTTACTGTCAAAAGTAGGTAGGTGCAACTGCAAGTGTACCTCTGGTGTGGGACTAGGGAGCGAACAAACTCATGTTAAACTCAAATTAAAAGAGGAAAGGGATTCCCCACAGGATAATATTTTCACTGCAGAGAAAAACAGCTACATGCAAAAATGCACTTTTCGCCCCCACATTTTACCATGTGTAAACTTTACTGTATGCATAAGTTTCCAGTGGTACTGTGGGGATTGTTAGTAAAAGCCATGAAAGTCGAAACATTCCTCCAAATGTATATGTATTTCTAAAATAGCATGTTTCTATTTTTTAACCTTGACTCTTGTGACTTAGGAGGACGCTGCAAAGGGACACATGCATCACTACATTCACAGTAATGAGCTCGCCTAAACAAGCAGGCCTATGGGTGTATTCCCATTTTTGCTAGCAGTAACATCTGTGAAATTTTACATTTCAAACGTGCCACAAAATCTCACAAAGGCCATTACAAAGTCTCACATACAACATTTTATGCACCTGGCTCTGATTTCAGTTACTGTTAATCACAAAAGAGCCGCTCCCAGTGCATTGTAGCTAGTGCTAGTGCTAACTAATTAGTGAGTGCTGGCATCTCACAAAAAGTGAAGGACTGGTCTCACACACCACCTGGTGTCATGCTTCATCATTGACCAGTACTCGCCCTCTAAAAACTTGTTTTGATAGAGGGGGCATACACCTGACAGCAGGGATGCACTTCTAAACTAAGTGGGGGCCCTAAGACAAATAGTGAGGTTAAAAAGCCATTATAGATGTCAAATAAAGTTTTAATGGTGTTGGCATATATATGGTGATTAAAATCAAGTGATATTGTCCCCCTACCAATATCAATGAGGTCGACATTTTTCTGCCAGTGTTTTTATAGCGGAAACGCAGACTGGCGCAGAGAGAAATGTTTCTGAACCTAGATTCAGAAACCTTTCTGTCTACAGGAAATGTTTTGTTTTTGAAGCTAGGGCCCTGTTGGCACGCACCTCTAAAAAGCATACACTCTACATGCCATCAAAGCCTAGCTTCACAAACTTAACATTCCTTGTAGATAGACATATTTCTACACTACTAGGCCCTTCTGGCACGCAACATGCTGCGTGCATGCTTCTCTGATTCCCTTATGTCCCCTACACCCTCAACCCCTCCCTCATACTCCATACTACCCAGAGGCCCCTCAGGGGCGGCTCTAGACTCAAGGTGGCCCTGGGCAGGGAGCATAGGTGGGGGGCCCCGGAAGGGGGGGTCCGGGCGGGGTGGAGCGCCGAGTCCAGTGAAGAGGGGGGAAGTCAGGGTGTTTGGAAGTGGAACAGAGCCGAAGGCCACCAAATCCCTGCCAGGGGTCGCCACGCAAATATGTATCCATCCTCAGAGGAATATTATATTAAGGATATATATTGGCATGGTGGCCCATGAGGTTTGTTGGCCCTGTGCAGGTGCAGAGCTTGCACATGCCTAAGGCCGCCCCTGGGCCCCTGTATACCATTACAAGCTGCTGGAAGACAAAAATACGGCCTCACACAGTAATTCCCCATTTCATTTGGTTTAAGATGTAATTGCACGATTTTGTCATGTCCCCAGCTTCCTACAACTCAGGATGAGGCCCTATATAGGTAGTAGTTGGTGTCCTCTTGGAAGCATTCAAATGCCGGTATGCTTGCGTTCTGTTTTTCATTACCGTGATGCGCATCATGCTCTGATAGAAGCTGCGACTGTCTGTTTGGCGGGCACAGTTGTCCCCTGCTTGGAAACTCTTAATTGTGAAAGGTCTATTGTGAGGCTTCAGTCCTGTGACCTCTCGTCAGGGGCTCTCCACTGAGGTAAAAAGGCATTGGGTAATAGCTGCTTATGAGAAGGGCAAACCTTCCTGAAAGCTACATGAAATATTAATAAAAACAAGAATAAGGACGTGAAAAAATCAGTATCAATAGGGAAATCACTCAAAATCAAGTAGTTGACACTGACGTTTGGCAGCTCTGTTCTACAGTCTTGCCCTAATGACCTTCGATAATACCTAAACAGATTTTTATTTTAATACCGAGGACTGTAAATGCAATTTTCCTATCATTTATTTTTTAATGTGGGTGATGTGTGAGACTAGTAGTCTATTGCAGACATTTTGCAGAGAAATGTGGTTTACGTTTCCTGCAACAAACATCCTTAAGAAAGTTCATTTTTGATCAAAACAGTACCACACATATAAAAAATGGGAGGGCATCACAGAGATTATTTGCATGAATATTAGTGAGCTACTGTTGTGTTGCAATACTGAAAACACACGTCATCCCTATCCATGAATATGATAGATGTAAACACATTTACGATTTTGGAGGAATGGCTGTGCACTGTTAGTGACCTGGTCAAAGAGGGCATAAAACGGCTGAAACTGGTCTGTATATTCAAAGCTGTTCCGAACAGGGGCACCCTAATTACGTTTGGTCCAGGGTCCCCAAAATCCGTAAGAAATCCCTGGTGGTGCGTGCCAGCAGGGCCTAGCTTCAGAAACATACATTTCTATCTTGTATATAGAAATGTTCCTGAAGCTAGGAGCATTGGCACACGGCGTGTATGCTTCAAGCAGATACCTATGTTATCATATGACATTGCTTTATTAATGTAATAACTGCACTTTCTCAATTGCTGTATTAACCATCTGGCTGTCTCAAATTTGCTTGAAAATGCACCATTTGCCCAGTCTTTTTTCAAAATTTTCTCACGGGGCGAACCTTCCCCGAACCCCGCTTTGGTTGTTTGGGCACGCTCTCTCACCACAGTTTACTCTGCAACAAATTTTACGCCCCTCCACTTTCAAATGTCTCCAGTCGCCACTGCCAGCAGTGAATTATGTGAAATACACAGACCATCTCAGCGAGGACTTAACACACCAAGCTACTTACCAGCTTAATATGCAGATAATCTTTAATTGATCATATGTGTTCGTCATTCATTACAAATAAAACAAAAAGGAAGAGAATGAATCAGAAAGAATACTTTTTGTAATAAAGGTCAAATCCGTTCAGGTCACACTGGACCAGCTGCAGCTTAACAAAGAAGGTCAGGAACCAATGTAATACTCACAGAATCTTGCATGTCCATGTTAGTGCAGTTCAGAGACTGACCAAGGCCCAGGGAGTAAGGATTTTCTCCGGTATAGGGCAGGGATGGTGGACGGCTGGTGTGGGAGGAAATAGACACTCTCTTTAACAGCACTGTCTGCATCCACAGTGCTGCAGGCCAACAGCAGTCTGTCACTACTCCAGCCAATCTAGAATCCCGTGCTGTAGGGGAAGTTTTGCTGCACTCAGTTTCAAGAGCATATATGCATACACGTGATAGAGAGGCAGTGACAGGTGCCTCGAAACTCTAGGGCAGATGGGCAACATGGTGCCACATGTAGCCGAAAATATACACATAAACCGAAAGGTTGAGAGGAAAAGGAGAGCTTGCTGATACTTCCTCCCAATGACCATTAAACAAAAGGTATAGCGAAGTTAAAGCAGCTGAATCTTTGGTCGATACAGAAAATGAAAGAGCCCTGACCTACACATTCATCAAGAGTAAGATGACCCCAAATTGCGAGCCTTTCCTTCTCCTTGCTAGTGCCTTAAACTAGACTTCTGAGACCTTACCGGATGAGCTGTGCTACGCTGTAAGCCCTAGACACCCAGGCCACTACAGGCTATTGAGCAGAGGTGCTCACTGATCCTGCACGACGGCCTGTGGGAATGGAGGGCAGTGTTGTTGATGTGGTGACAGGCATGAATGGGACTGTGATGATACAAGCACAACTATAGGGTTTACATAATGAGTGGCAATGTGACCACGAGACTGGCAACACTTCTTTGCCTTGGACGTCGGTCAAATTATTATATTGGAGTGGCAATGACTTGCATGCTGACGAGAATGCCACTTGGTCCAATTCTGCATGCTTGGTAAAAATGAAATTGGAATAGTAGCGATGGTTACTGGGCGTGATGTAGGTGTTGGAACAACACTTGGGCTTTACATCCAGAGACCAACAAGAATATTGTAATGACAATGATGATTTGCATGCTGGAGTTCAGTGAAAGGACTGACATCCCAATTGTGGTTTACACCAGTTGCAGAAGGATAAGCTCACACTAGGCTGACACTGTTGTTAAAAGATGTCTGAGATGATCATTCCTGGCCTTGTTGGTAGATCACTGTTTGAGGAGAAAGCAGATGGCTTCCTCAATGTTTTCATGTGAAAACACTGTGTGCTGGCTTCCACTAAATGCCAGTTGCACCAATGAGATTGTAAGTTTAGAGTATACATCAAGTTGTCACTTTTTAGACTCTGTTTTCCAACAAAGACCTATTATCTCCCCCACAGTGTGGAAGAGGAACAGGGGCAGCTAAAATAAGAAGCAGAGCTCTTTGTCATCCACTTCCAAGTAACCATATCTCTTTAAAAGCTGTATCTGTCATCTGCATGATACCTCAGAAGGTGAAAAGGCATTGAAGGAGCTACTGAAATAGAGAAGGATTATATTAGACTTTTCGGTCATCTAGAATATTGAATTAGGCTGCTTCTTTCCATTTTAGTAGAAACACACACTCTATCCCCTCCAACCCCATCACTAAGCCTGTGAGCACTAGAGGTTCAGAGATCATATGGCACATTTTTTAGTCATGGAGTACACTTCTTGTACTTTCTCCAGCTCCCCAGGGTTAATTGCATCAGGCACAGAAGAGAGAAGGAGAAATATTGGGATCGGAGAGGGAGAAGAGAGACAGAGAATAGATTGATTAAAATTGTTGGACAAGGATGGAAAAAGAGACCGTAGCTAGTTTGAACATTTTTGCCAGGGCTGCTTATAGTTCCCAGTCCGGTCCTGGGGAGAACCAGTCCTTCTCCGACATTGTTCAGGCCTCTAGATGTACAGCTTTAGGAACAGCACCAGGGTTACAAGGAAACTTCAAGACAACACTACCTCTACAGTCCCTAGTCTCAGAGGAAGAGAGAGAGACCCGGACTCAGCAGCTCTATATATGTTTTTTTTCCAGTGGGAACTGACCACTTTAACATTCAGTCCACAGGGAAAGTGAATGTCTGTTCCTGTAAGGCTGGTGTTCATCTTGCAGAGATCTCCTCTTGAATGGTAAATACCCCAGTTTCAACACCATGGGCCAGATGTAGGAGCCCTAATACCGGTCGGTAACGGCCGAATTCGGCCGTTACCGACTGGTATTAGGGTTTCCAGATGTAGAGGCCTATATTTTACCGATTCTGTAAAGTTACCGAATCAGTAAATTTACAGAATCAGTAAAATACCGAATCGGTATATTTACCGATTCGGAAAAACCACATGTAGGTGGCACTCCTAAGAGTCGGTATTCGGTAATCGGTATTTTACCACCCAATCCTATTGGGTGGTAAAATACCGAATTCAGGTGTGCATGCACATCTGTGCATGCACACCTGTGCAATGTGACACACAGACATGCCCTTAGGGAATGTCTGTGTACCACATGGCACACAAGTTCGGAATTGAGGTGCTAGAGGGTGTCAAAGTGACACCCCCTGCACCCTTTCAGGATTCTGTATTTACCGATTCTGTAAATACCGAATCTGTATTTCCCATTGATTCCTATGGGCTTCAAGGCCCATAGGAATCAATGGGAAAAACAGATTCGGTATTTACAGAATCGGTAAATACCGACTCTTACAGATTCGGTAATTTTTTACCTACATCTGCCTCCTTCCAATTTACCGACTCTTAAATACCGAATCGGTATGAGTCGGTATTTAAGAGTCGGTAAATCGGATTTACCTACATCTGGCCCCATGAGTCTTATTGTAAGAGCACATCCCCACGGATGTGAATGTGAAGTAAATGTAAGTGAACATAGAGATTTGTATTTCTGGTCATGCAGCCTTCTTTCCAATAAATGATCCACCCACCATCACTGCACTCGAAACACTTTTAAGATTAGTATGACCTCAAGGGAACATAGAGGTCAGGTTTCGGGCACAGGCGTAGCCATATATGCGCTGTAGCTTCACAAGTGCTTTTCTATGTATCATGGGTTTTTTTGCTGCAAAAAGTGTTTTGGTCTTATTTTCAACTAGGGACCCTGTAGGATCAGGCATACAAATTTACTGTGGAAATTTCTATTGTAATTTTATTATAACACATTATTGAATTGTAATTTACCCATTAAGTCATTTTTTTCTATTTACAGAGCTCTGGCACTTACATATCAGGAGCATCTTGGAGTGATATATTTAACACTTACAGAAGACCCAAGCCCTCGAATCATTATACACAATAGATGTTCAGTCACACTGCTCCTGAAAGAAAACATCAGAGGTATGGATTTTTATTGATAAGACGTAAGAACCATAAAAGCAATGTCCCTGTTCAAGGTTTATGTTTAATTTGTCTTGATCAAAAAGCTTTGTGAGATAATTATAACTCTGCAACTGTGAGCGGTATGCTTGGATCCTTGTTATTTAGTATTTTTTAAATTGTACAGCCACACTACCTTTTTATGCTGAATAACCCCATGCGGGTTTACCAGTGGAAGTCCGCAGGAAAAGTGAAGATAACGCAGATATGTCTGACTTTCAACCCTTTAAAGCCCTCAGCACATTTTGTAGTGGTGCCACTATCTTGAACGGATTTACTCTAAACCAAGCAAAGAAACATCCATAAGTTAAGTTCTAGTTCCATGCCAAGTTTGGTTAATTTCATGAAGGTTTTTTTCTCTAGTGGAGAGCAAAGATTCCTGTGGGTGTTAAAATGGGAACCACTACTTTTCTGGCCACCCTATTAAGTGTTCTCTCCTGACGGATTTGTATGAAACTCAAAATATCAAGAAGAAGCTAAACACGGTATGTGTCTTTCAAGTGCTTTGCGGAGCCATAAAGCTGTGCAAAAGTTATTTCCACATAAATGATTTCTGGTTGATACTTCTGACTACAGATTCCTCACCTCCGAATACTTCCCAGACTGGATCTGGGAATCATTCCCAGCAGTGCTCCCACATGCTGATAGGTGGCGCCATGCGCCTCACTCTTGCACCGTACCGCCCAGAAAGGTACAGAGCTCAGCCGTATTTAATCCTGACTTACCCCTGTGCGCTTATGTGAGTTCTTTGCTTTCCGAAATTGCGCCATCCACACCTCCCTACCTGCATGGAGGATTAAGCAGCAACAGTTTACTGTGTTTCATCTGCAGCTCACAACAGCCATTGTCATCCTTGCTGTCAGGTGCCCTTCCACAAAGTGCATTTACGAATTTACATATTTGTGGCCTGGTGTGGCGCCTGCAAGACAGACCGATAACAAGCTAAACTGTTGCATGTTGCATGTTTTATTGTTTGTTTTGTCTTTAGTCCAGCAAGTATTCTCTACTAAATGTTATCTGTTGGCCAATTAGACATTTTAGTTAGCCAGGCCAACTGTCCTTGTTTATATCACCTAATGTGATGTAGTTTATTGAAGGTTTCACTGAAGTTGCACCCCCATATCCCCGGCACTGGGAAAAGTAGTCCTTATTCAAGGTTTCAATAGTTTGTAACCAGTTCAATAAAACAAATATATTCCGTTGGTTTCGATGCTGTTTAATATTGTTGTAACATCACAATATTTTTAGCGAACTTCAGTTCCCAGAATGCATTATTTCTGGTAAATTTGCTTCATAAAGCCCAAAATTTCTCAATCCCAATGCATTTCGGCCATGAGCCTTCATCGCATTTGTAGTGTGAAAGAGCTAATATGAGCACGACGATTCTGATGCCGTTCTCCACGGTGAGGTTAACTGGCGTGGTTAGTCTTCTGTGGGTATGACAAGTTTTGTGCAGATCCATTAGAGGGGGGAGGTTAAAAAGTGGGGAATATGTTCAAACCATGATAAATGTCTGCAAAGTTTGACGTGGATTTATCAAGTGATGCCAACGTTATTAAAAAATGAACTCTATTTCGACCCCCACAATGTAATTCTGCCCCATTGTCGAATCTGCACAAATATAAATATAACTAGAGTAAGTCAAGTTTAATGTGCATCTCCCAAATTTTGAGCAAATTCGTCACACAGCACTAGCATTTTTTGTGAATCAAAAATACACCTTTCCAACTGTCAAGATATCTATAATTTAAACTATTCATGTCCAGACTAAAATAATTTGTAAATGCAAATTTCTCAAATACTGAACGATGTTACACAAACAAAAGTAAAGCCACTTCCTTGATGACAGAACTACTTTCATGCAATTTTAGGTTTAATTTCATTCAGTCGTTTTTCTGTATCTAGTAGGAAAGGATACTACGGTAGCTGAAATGGAAAAAGTCCCTTTATTGACCCTCTTCCTCCTTTTCTGACTCCTGCTTTATGGATCTGCAGAAAACTTGCAATGGTGAACCGAAAGTGGATTAACTTTTTTTTATTGGCTAGTTGTGTGCAGATTCATCCAACAATGCCAAAGTTATTAAGAAAACTAAAAAAATAAATGTTTGTGGAAACCCTAAACCTAACCATAACTAACAGGCACTAATGCCACCTCTGTAATATATAATGTGATAGGTTTTTAAACACATATGACGTTTATTAATAGTTAATATTATTTAAAATACATATGCCATAAAATTCAATGTGTTTGGAATGCAATGTTTCCAGTTTAATAGTTCATATTTAAATACTTATAATTTGTCTATTTTTTTTTACTCCAATTGGGAAATTTTCTAGCAAATGGAAGAAAGGGTGTAACTTCATAACTAAGTTTTCTTTCTTTGGCTCTCTTAGTCTCAAATATGTCCCTATTTTGTACTCTTTCACCATGTTCCTATTTTATCCTGCCTTACCGTTCCTATCGTATTTGCTTTTCCCCTTATCTTCTACATTTGTCTCCAGGTCATATTATGCCTCAAGCCCTTAAAAAATGTCAACAACAGTCTGTTCCTAGAAGTAGGAAATCTGAGGGTGTGAGACTACGAGGACTGGGTATTTTCCTGCTAGAGTAAAAACATTTTTGCTCTGTACTTCTTCAGACGATTAGTGGCATCCATTTAAGCCAACAAATCTGAGTGTACTAGTGCTGTTTTTCTGAGCCTGTTAATTTAGTTTTTACATCACATGGCAGTATTGTTCAGAGTGGGGCATGTAAGCAATGTTAATCCTTCGAAAGTAACATAACCAAAATGACATCCTGTGTACATGACATCGGATCCACAGACTAACAGATAAAAGAAATAAGTGAAACAAGCAAATATAACAACCAAAAAACGATTGTAACTGTGGGCGACTGGTGCAGGTGAGTCATTAAGGGATGTGTAAAGTGTGGTGATAGCATGTCACATGCCATCTTGGAAAATGTTACAAATGGGGTTTCTGGTTCTCCAGTATTCAATCTTTCATAGATTCACATGCTTGTATCTTCCCCGTCGTCATGGTGGGAGTCTCCCGGTAAATAATAATCATAGCAGTAGAAGAAAAACTGCCTGAAACCATAGAGTAGAGAAACCAGAGGGTAACCTCTCCTCCTCATTATGTGGCCCAAACTACAGCCAATCAGCAACCAGCCCCAGCCTACACCATTCCCAGCAGAGCCACCATACCTCAGATTTCTAACCGCCTTCGTGTGAGAAGGAGTCTCCCTGAGCTCTGCTCAGTTTTTTCTCTCTCTTCACTGAACTTTTGACCTTTGTCAGCTGGATTCAGGTACTGTTTTTTCTTGTTGGAATTACTTCAGTCACGATGTCTGAAAGCTCTAAGAAGAGTCTTTTCAGAGCTTGCAGATCCTGTGGCAAGGCCAGACTTTTTTCTGAGGATCCTCACAAGGAATGCTTGTACTGCCTGTACCCCAAGCATATCCCTAAGGACTGCAAGTACTGCCAGAACTTCCCTCCCAAAACTCTGAGGGATAGGGAAGGGCGCCTCCTATTATGGCTTCAGAAAAGGAAGGTTCATGACTCCGAATCTGAAGGAGAAGCCATGGGACACTCCTCTAAGAAGTTAAGAGGGTCCTCTGAGGAAAAGGGAGATGTGAGGCAAAAAGCAGGAAAATCTAAGGAAGGTGAACCTTCTACTTCACTCCCTCCAACTCCTCTCAAGCCTTCCTCAGAAAAGAGGGCTCCGTCGTCGCTTCCGTCAACGAGATCTGTTAAAAATCCAGTCAGATCGACGACGAGATCGTCGACGACGGCGGCGAAGACCGTTCCGTCGACGATGGCGACGACGACCGTTCCGTCGACGACCAGGACCAGTCTGTCGACGACGACGACAGTCTCGATGTCGACAGCTTCGTCGACGACGATGACAACGACGACTCCGTCGACGGTGAGTGTTAAGTCTTCGTCGACGGCGAGATCTTCGTCGACGAGCATCCCGTCGACGGCCCCGTCGACGGCCCCGTCGACGATCCCGTCGACGACCCCGTCGACGGCGGATAAATCATTGAAGATGTCTTCTCCAACAAAAATAACGTCAACTTACATTTCTGTTAAAAGGATTGCTCCGTCGACGGGGGGGTTGACGAGCAGAAAAGGAGAGTTTTCAACGCCAAAGATATCACCTCTGCTACCTTCCACCATTCTAGATGGCCAGGAATCGGAGGAGGAAGGATCTTTTGGAGCGGCGTACAGTCCTTCGCAGCTCCATATTAAGCATCAGGACACTGATGAGGAAGATCAACAGGAGGACTATGCCTTTACAGACCGGCCGGTCAGGGGCCAAATGAGATATGAGTCTTTCCACCAGGCCTATCACTATGATGATGATGAGGAGGAAGTGGATACGCCTGCACGAGATGAGTCAATGTCGGTGCCAATCTCTTTAATATCCGACTTAAGGAGTATGATAGACAACTATTATCGTCGTTTTCCAGAAGATAATGCTCCTGCGGCCTCTGAGAAAAGCTCTCAACCTGTTAAAGAGGCGCCTATAACTCAACCACCTCCCCCTCCTCGGAAGGAGGTTCAAAACGTAATTACAATTCGTGATGACCTGAATGAGTCGGATCATGAGGAGGAAGAAGGAGAAATTGCTCAGGACGAGGAAGTGGGAGACGAATGGAACCAATATATTGCTCCAACGTCTCCGGCGTCACCCTTGCCTCAATCAAGTTCTCCTCCAGCGGATATAGCCAGCTTTCATGACCTGATGGAGAAAGCGGCTACAAGGTTCAAGCTTTCTATGCCAGTCAAGGAAAACGATTGCTTCCTTTATGACTTTAAGGAGTCCTCCAGGAAGTCGGTAAGAGCTATTCCTATCATTGAGCATATCTGGGAGGAAGGACTCAAATTGATGAAGAATCCAGCTTCAGTCCCAGCGTCCATACCCAGGCTGGACAAGAAGTATCGCGCTGTAGAGAAGGCTCCAGCATGCCTTATTGGACATCCTCGTCCAGACTCGGTGGTGACTCAAGCAGCCCAGAAGCGCTCCAAGAACCCGATGGCCACATGCGTGGCGCCCCCAGATAAGGAGGGCAAGAAGATGGATGGCATAGGAAAACGCTTTGCGGTGATGGCAGCGGCTTCCATCAAAGCTACCAACGCAATGGCTCTGCTGAGTCGGTTCAATAGACAGATGTGGTCGGACATCGCGCCTTTCCTGTCGCACCTTCCGGAGGACAAGAAAGAGGAGGCAACTACCATTCTTCAAGATGGAGCCAGAGCAGCGTCGGAGTCCATAGATGTGGCAATGGACATATCATCTATAGCTTTTCGCCAAATGGCCGGGGCGATAACCCTACGGAGGCAGGGATGGCTCAAGGCTACGTCTTTTCGGCCGGAAGTCCAGTCTAAGATATTGGATATGCCATTCGATGGAGAAAGTCTCTTTGGAAAACAGATTGATGAGGCGTTGCAGGGGATAAAAGCAGATACCGACACTGCTAGATCCTTGGGATCATTGCAACAGGGCCGTTATCAGTCCTTTCGCGGTCGAGGATCCAGAGGACACTTTCAACAACAACGTTCCTCTTATCAATCTAATCGGTACCAACCGTATAACCAGCAGGGCTACCGTCAGTACCCCTCCAACCAACAATATCGGTCCTCAAACACTTCCTTCCAGCAGCAGGGAAGGAGAAAGTCCGCAGCCAGAGGAAAGCAGGACTCTGGGCGCAGACAGTGATGTTCCGCAGGCGCCTCTATTGCCGCTTCAGATCAACCAGTTCCACTACCTCTCTCAGTTTCTCCCGTATTGGCAGTCCATAACATCGGACAGATGGGTATTGGACATTATTACACAGGGTCACACCCTGGAATTCTCGCAAAAACCTCCAAATCGTCCACCCCTTTGCAGAGTTCATCAACACCTAACGGCTCTCAAAGCAGAGGTCTTATCGCTCATTCTGAAAGGAGCAATAGAGGAGGTACCACCAAACCAGCGGGGAACAGGTTTTTATTCGCACTTTTTCCTTATAAGGAAAAAGCAGTCATCGAAATGGAGACAGGTGCTGGACCTCAGAGATCTGAACACATACATAAAAAAGATTTCTTTCCGTATGCTATCCTTGCAGGAAATTCTGCTACTGCTTCGCAAAGGAGACTACATGGTCTCTCTAGACCTGCTGGAAGCATACTTCCACATTCCGATACACGAAAAGCACAAAAAATATCTTCGATTCATGGTGGAGGGGCGCCATTACCAGTTCAGAGTTTTACCTTTCGGACTGAAATCCGCCCCCAGAGTTTTCACGAAATGCATGGCCCCTATAGCGGCGCACTTAAGAAAACAAGGTCTACAGGTGTTCCCATACTTGGACGACTGGTTGATAAAAGGACCATCGTTCCAAGCAACGTGAAGATCTCTACAAAAGTGCATGGATCTCTTCCAAGGTCTAGGTCTTCGGATAAACAAGGAAAAGTCATCCTTTGTCCCGACTTGCGTTCTACAGTTCTTAGGAGCAATCTTGAAAACACAAGAATTGAAAGCTTACCCTTCAGAGGAAAGGATAACGAAAATCTTGAATCTGACTGCATCCCTAGCAGCAAAAAAGTTCACTTCCATCAGGATATTCAAATCTTTACTGGGAATGATATCCTCTTGCATTCAGCTGATCCCCAACTGCCGTTTGCAAATGAGACCGTTACAGGAAGCCCTGGACAAGCAGTGGGTCCAAGCCCGGGGTTCCTTCGACGACAAGCTGGTCATGACAAATCAGATCAAGCGGGCAATGTCATGGTGGGGTATCAGGAGCAACCTAACAAAGGGCCTCACATTCGAACCACAATCACCAAGCTACGTCATGACGTCAGACGCTTCATTGCGAGGTTGGGGGGCTCATCTGCAAGACCTGGAAATTCAATGCCTTTGGTCTCCTCAAGAGGCGAAACGTCACATCAACCTCTTGGAATTGGAAGCAGTCTTTCTGGGCCTCCAGGCTTTCCTTCCCAGAATCCAAGGTTCATCGGTTTTGGTGCGGACAGACAGCACAAAAACAATGTTTTACCTGCGCAAACAGGGCGGAACGAGATCAAAACCCTTGTCGATTCTGGCACAAAGAATATGGAAATGGCTATTGGGTCAGAAAATATCGCTGCAAGTAGAACATGTTCCGGGAGTGGACAACACAAAAGCGGATCTGTTAAGCAGGTCATCCGACATTTGCCACGAGTGGGAAATCAACCAGATCCAGCTGAACCGGATTTTCAAAGTGTGGGGCAAACCAGGTCTAGACCTGTTTGCGACTCTGAGCAACAAAAAATGCAGTCATTATGCCAGCAGGTTCCCCCAACAGGATTCGAGAGGGAACGCTCTTCACCTCAGATGGACAGGGATGTTTGCCTATGCCTTCCCTCCTTTTCCCTTAATTCCCAGACTACTAAGGAAAATGAGAGCGGAACCTTGCCAGATAATACTGATAGCCCCGGCATGGCCGAGGCAGTTTTGGTATACGGAGCTTCTGCAGTTGTCGGTAGAACCGAGAATACAGCTCCCGATAACCAGAGATCTGATTTCCATGAACAGAGGCCAAGTACTTCATCCGCAACTGACCTCGCTAAGATTGTCTGCTTGGAACCTTTTGAGCACGAATTCCGGTCCCTAGATATCACCCCAGAATGTCGTGAAATACTGCAAAGTTCTGTGGCTCTGTCTACCAACAGGACATATGTAGCAAAATGGAAGCGATTCTGTAGTTGGTGCATGACTAAGGCACTGCATCCCTTAACGTCCTCGGCTGAGCAAATCCTTCCGTATTTACTACATTTAGCCAGATCAGGACTGGCACACTCATCTATAAAAGTCCATATAGCTGCAATTTCCAGGTATAGAAGATCACCAGGATGCCCTTCCTTGTGGTCTAATAGGCTAATCAAGGAATTCTTGAAAGGGCTGTTCAGGAAGTTTCCTCCTGTCAAGCATCCTCCACCTTCATGGCAGCTTAACACAGTATTGTCGCAGTTGATGAAAGCTCCCTTCGAACCCATACACAAATCAGAATTACAATTTTTGTCATGGAAGGTGGCTTTGCTGTTGGCGCTCACGTCTGCCAGAAGAGTGAGCGAGATACAAGCTTTTTCTATATTGGATCCCTTCATTCAATTCAAGCCGGATAAGGTGATGCTAAGAACCAACCCTAAATTTGTGCCTAAAATACCCTCTTATTTTCATCTGAATGAGCCTGTCATCCTGCCGACATATTTTAAGAACCCATCCACGGCGGCTGAAAAAGCTTTGCATACTTTGGACATTGGCAGATGCCTAAAATTTTACATTGAAAAGACTAAAAGCTTTCGCAAATCAAACCAACTGTTCGTTGCTTACTCAGGGGTCAGAAAAGGGCTGGCCCTTTCACGTTCCTCCATATCCAGATGGATTGCTTCCGCTATTTGCTTCTGTCATGAGAAAGCAGGAAGACCTCTCGACAGGAAAGTCCGTGCCCATGATACACGGAAAATGGCGACGTCTTCTGCATTGCTGGCAGGAGTACCCCTTCCAGACATATGTAGAGCAGCAACCTGGTCGACTGCTCATACATTCACCAAGCATTACTGTCTGGACACGGAATGGAAAGCAGATGCAGCAGTGGGACAGGCAGTCCTGCGACATCTCTTTAAATAAGGTACATGTTTATGACTTGTATTCTGCAAATTTCTGTTTACTGTATAATATGCTTTTCTCTTTACGCAAATAATTATGATGACAATGTTTAATTGATCATGCCTTGGTATTGTGGAAAGTTCTTTTGTAATAGAAGCAATTTATGGCACACAGCCCCGAGATAGGAAAGGGGTCTAGCCTGGAAACGCTCTAACTACAGGAACTGCTATCTAATCTGATACAAGCATGTGAATCTATGAAAGATTGAATACTGGAGAAAGAACTAGTTACTTACCTGTACACTATGGTTCTCCAGTATTATCTTTCATAGATTCACATGCGCCCGCCCGCCTCCCCGTTTCCTTTAGGTAGACCGCCTTTTATCTCTGGTTTTCCTGTATAGCTCACTCTTGGGCGGTAGGAAATCTGAGGTATGGTGGCTCTGCTGGGAATGGTGTAGGCTGGGGCTGGTTGCTGATTGGCTGTAGTTTGGGCCACATAATGAGGAGGAGAGGTTACCCTCTGGTTTCTCTACTCTATGGTTTCAGGCAGTTTTTCTTCTACTGCTATGATGATTATTTACCGGGAGACTCCCACCATGACGACGGGGAAGATACAAGCATGTGAATCTATGAAAGATAATACTGGAGAACCATAGTGTACAGGTAAGTAACTAGTTCTTTGGCAGAGGTATGCACCCTGTCCAAGCAGGAACCACCACTCTAGTCAGGGTAAGCTGGATACACACTAAAAGATACGTTGTGTCACCCTCTGGTAGCTTGGTACAGAGCAGTCAGTCTTATCTAAAGAGGCAATGTGTAAAGCAAATGTGCAACACACACACACCCAGTAACACAATAAATACACCTCATGAATACTCCACACATAGTTAGAATAATAGATTATATTTTTATGAGTAAAACAAGACAGAAATGACAAAAATGCAATAAGTAGAACCGGAGGTATTCATTTTTTAGGATTAAGGGCCTGATTTAGATCTTGACCGACGGGTTACTCCATCACAATGGTCATGGATATTTCGCCCGGCGAAATATAAATCCCATAGGATATAAGAGAATTTATATTTCGGCAGATGGGATATCCATCACCGTTGTGACGGAGTAACCCTGCACCGAGATGTAAATCAGGTCCTAAATCAAAATATGGTGCTTAGAGTCATAAAGCGCCAACCGGGGACATTTGGTCTCGCTAGACCAGGTTAAATCCAAAGTTCAGGGCGACCGCAATGGAGGTCAGGCTGGCCACAGGATTCGCGCAGTTGACACTGAAAAAGTACCTTGGATGGAGGAAGCGTCAACGTCAAGGACCCAATCTGAGGAGCAGGGAGGCGATGCATCGTCGTAGAGCCTGTGGTTGCAGGCAATGTGTCTGTTCCAATCAGTCAGTGAAGCCTCGTGGACAAACCTCTCGGCGATGGGTAATCGTCAATGCGTCGAAGAGCAATGCATCGGGTCGGGTTGGCCCAAAGCCGTTAATGCCTGGATACTGCTGGGTCAGCACAGAAACAAGCATTTCCAATGGCCCAGGACTAGATTGGCACCACTTGGCAAGGCAGGACTCACAGATGGCAGAGTCCATGTGCTGTTGCAAGATTTGTAGGAAGTCTTTGATGGCCCTGAAACTTCACAACAGGGGGCAGGCTGGCAAGCTCTTGGAGTCACTCTAGGTTCAAGTGTGATGATTCCGGTCCTTTTCTCCAGCAGAGCAGAAGGTAACAAGCAGCTGGCAACCGGCAGCACATTGGAGCAGAAAAGCAGTTCTTCCATAGCAGTAGCAGTCCAGCAGAGTGGCAGTCCTGGTAGCAGTATAGTGGTCCTTCATCGTGACTGGGTTCTTCACAGGTCCAGTAGTGTACTGTCTTGATAGGGTTTGGGACCCAGTATGTATATGTAGCCAGTTGTACATTTGAAGTGGGGGGTGACTTCAAAGAAGGGTCTTTGAAGCGCACAGAGGTCCCTTCTTCCCAGCCCTGGCTCCAGACTATCAGTAGGGGATAATCATCCCTTTGTGTGGGAAGCAGGACCCTGCCCGTTCAGGTATATGTGTCAGCTCCCCACTACCTTCCTGCTCAGGAAGCGCCAACAGAATGCAGATGAGTACTCATACACATCTAATCTTCCTGTGTTCGTGGCTGTCACCCTAGATGTGTAACGGAGACAGGCTGCAGGCACATAGAGCAGTAAGAGCAAAGAAATGCCCACTTTCTAAAAGAGGCATTTCTAAAACAGTATTGCTTAATCCAAGGATTTATTATTACAATTCCAAAGATATAAAACATGATGCAGATACTCCTTTCCAATCAGGAATTACTGCTTAAAAGTGCATTAAGGAATTCCCAATGTTACCTCACTGTAGGGAAAACCGAATTTGGGTATTTATCACTACCAGGACATGTAAAACTTAACAGTACATGTCCTACCTTTTACTTACACAGTACCCTGCCCTAGGGGCTACCTTGGGCCTACCTTAGGTGTGACTTATGTGTAATAAAAGCTAGTTTAAGGTTTGGCAAAGGGTTTTAAATGCCAAGTCAAAGTGGCAGTGAACTGCACAAATAGGCCCGAAAATTGCCGGCCTGAGACAGGTTTGAAAGTCTACATGTGTTGATGGCACAATCAGTGCTGCAGGCTTTCTAGTAGTATTTAAGTTACACACCCTGGGTAAATGATATACCACTTTACACAGTACTTACAAGTAAACTAAATATGCCAGTTTTGTATACATTAATGTTACAATGTTTAGGGGAGAAGCATATGCACTTTAGCACAGATCAGCAGTGGTGAAGAGTTCATAGTCTAAAGTCCACTAAAAGAGGGTCAGAAAAAGAGGAAAAGGAAGGCAAAAAGTTTATGGTGACCCTTCTTGAGAGGGGGGGAACAGCGTTTACAACGCAACTTTTACCAAGCAGTACCTTTACCACGCAACTTTTACAACGCAAGTCGTTACACGACTTGTGCTGTGGGGCGCTGTAGGATAGGGAATAGTTTAATTTACTATCCAAAACCTTCCCTACTATCCACGGGGACTGGAGTTGGAATAGTAAATTAAACTATTTACTATCCAGCGCTCCCAACGCAAGTCGTTGTAACGACTTGCGTTGTAAAACCTGCGTGGTGAAGGCATGCGTTGTAAAAGCATGCGTAGTAACGACATACATCCGGAAAGGGTGCCATTTTCCCACAGGAGAGGAGTACATGTAGGGGGGAGGGGGAGAGGGACTGTTCTGTGTCTCCAACATTCTGTGTGGCTCGCAACACCTGATGTATAGTGTAAAATGGCAGGAATTGCCCAGATCTTATGCCATAAGTGTCCATCGCGTCCTGAAATGACATGAGGACGTCCTCTTGGTAGAGGTTGCCCAGTTGCTCAACTCATGCCTCCCTCCACTGACCCCAATCTCAATGGTATGCAGATGTATAGAGGCGTGCCACGTTCCAGATCTCTATGTAATGGGAGTACGAGATGTGTGGTTTCCCCATGTACAAACCTGTACCAGCATGTGCGAGCCACTAACATCTGGCGTGTAAGGCTGCAAACAAGAGTGTCCGGTGCTGTCAACTAGGTGTATGTACCCATGTCACCCAGAATCTTGCTAGTGATTGAGTGTCCGGGGCACGTGGGTGCGCCCAGCCAGGGTATTGGCCATTGTAACTGTGCTGCAGTGTAATAGAACTCAAAATTAGATGCACAGAGTCTCCCTTCAATTGGAGGTTGGTGAGGGCCATGCGACAGCGACTGTCGCTCCATATGAGTTCAAGTAAGAGGCCCATCGGGACTCAAAAATCCTCCTGGGTAGGACCAGCGGGAGCACTGCAAAAAGTTAAAGCAGGCGTTGGAGGATCAGCATTTTGGATATTGCCACTCGGCCCAGTGGAGACAAGGGTAGCGAGCGCCAAAACGGAGCCTGGAAATTTACTTTATTGTTAGTCTAACATATATAGGACTATATGTGTATTGTGAAGCTGTGTGTAGATGCAGCTTAGCTACCGTTCAACTATTCTGTGGAATGTTAGGATTAACAAATTAGTAATGTGAAATAATGTTTGGATAACTGAAACCTGTTTTTAAAATTCTACAACTGGCCTTTCTCGTTCTCATTTTAGAGTCTCCAAAGTTCGAAGTTTATAATAGAACGATACCAGCTGAAAGTTCCGTTCATCATGAACTTTACCATCAGGTCTCCTGCTTTCCCGATTGCCGAACCAAAGATTTGCTTCCCAGCATTCTCTTGAAAGTACTTGCTTCAGACGACTCAACAGCTGACTGGAGTGACTATGTCGACATAAATAATCCTGGAACACAGGTATTTCCCATGTTGATCTACACTAGTATGTATCAGCGTGGAGGGCCAGATTTCCATATATAGCCGTTGAAAGATGTGTGCACGTGTAGAAGCTGAGTTGGGTAACCTTTAAAAGACCTTGGTGAGCTGGGGGTAGAGTAGAAAGGCGGGCGCCAGCATCAGCAGCTTCTGACCAAGGGAAGCCCTTGACAGCTTCAGAGGAAAAGGCAAGTAGGTAAGAAATAAGCATCACCTTCATTGTGTTCTCTGGAAATGGGATGGGGAGCCTTCTGTTCCCAGTATGAAGCTAGAAGTTCTGGTGTGTTAAGTAGCTTTGAATCGGAAAAACTGAACTAGCTCTAGAAGTTATGTCACAAGAAAGCACAATAAATCGGGTGGACATTTATGTAGAAACAAAACCAGAGCTGTTACTCCTTTTCCGTTGGAGACATTGTTTAGATTTCAGTGCTTTCCTTTGAGCATTTCTTTTTTCTCTCTTTTATTGTTGCTCGCACCTGCCCAATTTAGAACCGTAAGCTTTGTGTTTAAACTAAAGCCTTTTCACTTTCCCCTGTTAAACAGCAATAGAGTTAGGTTGTATAATAAGGATCGGGTTGTATTACATATGCCCTGAAATAGTAAGCAGACGCTACTACTGCTAGTAAACATTGGAGGGAGCTAAGAGGCGCTGTGCTGGTGTGTGGTCAAGACAATGGAGCGGTCCATTGCTGTAGGGTTTGTTACTTGTTCCTGGGAAAAACAGCTTTTGAAGTAACATATTTAGGCCACCCTGGGTAGTTCTATGAGAGGCAAAACGTTTCAAATATTCAGGGGAAATTTAGGCCTAACAGAATTGTGATTCCTCACAAAATGGGCTACTGATTAAATGCAGTGACGAAGTTGCTATTGATTTGAGAAGGACAAGTCATTCAAATGTAAATGTCTTAACCTGAAAGGTTCAAAGGGGAAAAGTCTCAGAGCACTTACTGTATCTGTGAAATCTCCTAAACCGGTTGCTAAATGTATCTCTAAAACTCATTTGCAAGATAAGATGAAGTATGTCCTATACAATCAAGCTAGTTTGCATGCCATATTGAGGTGTACCAATATCATAATGATCTATGAAGATGAGAAGTGATGGCTCGCCAATGTAAAACTGTTTCTTTCTTTTTCTTGGACTTTTCTTTGTTGCTATTTCTTAAAGTTCTTATGCACTTTTTTTTAATAAATAATTTCTCATCCCTTTACTAAACGCATTGCAATTGTTTGATAAATAGCAGTACAGTACCCCAAGTTGGATAAGAATATGGTCAGTGTAGCAACCATTTCTATGGCCAAATCTTAATGGTATGACTCCTTCCGAAACACAAAGCTTTGGGTGAGTACACAGATACAGATAGGATTTTTATCAGGACTGCTTTAAGCACTTTGTATGTGAAGTTCATGAGTTGATGTAATGACACTAGTATTTAACCAGTCGGTAGAGAAAATGACGATAAAGCATGAAATCTTTAGTGTTCAGATTACAACAGACTCTTCTGAGAAGCACTGCGTAAACTCCAAATATTTAGGACCGGCCAAACTGTTTTTCGCCCCAGATGTCAGAAAAATAGTGTTATGTTGCCAAGTAAGGCCCCAAAGGCCCCTTACATCACACAATTTGAACGTGGTAGTAAAAGCACCCCAGCTAAGCTGTGGCCATTGATATTGTAGTGATATTGCAAAAGTTCCTCTCAACGGGTTTTTGGGGTATAGAATTGGCGACAGTGCAGAGTGCCAAAAGTGTTCAAGCATTTTATTAAATTGTTCATGCATTTTAATTTTCAAGTTTAACTTCCGTCCCCTTTTTCCAACTTTATCAGCCTTTCTTCCTTTGAGGAAATGTATGAAAAGTGCGTAGGAGCAGCCTGGGGTTCTTCGTTTTACAAAGCATGATCTCAATCTAACTTGCCTGCGAGGGCATCAAAGAAGCTGCTTTTGCGCGACTCCTCTGCAAAGCAAGACAGAGGCTCACAGAGTTACTTGATAGCGTGATATTTCATTAACTTAGAGAAGCTTAGATGGGAGCGGCTGGACCTGGAAACTTTCCTTGTTTCATAAACATAGCTTTCACATGTTAACTCTGTGCTGAGGCGTAATAGATCATGAGCGCACAAGAAGCATGCTCACATGTCACACACAATATTTTGTTAAGATAAGGGCTTGGTATCCAGCCCCTCCAACTTTTCAGAAACACCAAAAAAGTATGTCTTGCGCAATGGACGAGACCATCTGAAAATGCACATGATGTGTGAAAAAGTGCAGCAAACACGCTTGTCAGTTTTTTACTTATTTAAGATTGCGCAACACGCTCTTAGTTGAGATTCAACACAGACTTGGGCCACAGAGCTGCATTACCTTGGAGCTGCTCTTCCCTGAAGTCTCGGAGTAAAACCTTGAACTGTCAGCTTTGTGGATCTCCCCTCTCCAGATTTTGTTGTCGTTTCTTGGGTTGTGTGGCAAAATAGCACTTTGTCCCAAGGACTCGTGCCCATGCTGTGAGACTCCCAACTGTTGTTGGCTAGTTGGATTAGTTTCTTAGTAACAGGAGAGAATTCCACCACTCAACCAACACCGACTGAGAGGATATTCTAAAGGTGAGGAATATGCAGGAAGATTATGCATCCATCACAGATATCTTTACTGAACATAAATAACATTTTCTGTGGATTGCATTAGGAATGGGAAGGGACCTAACAAATCGCTTGAACACTCTGTTGGACATGTTCTACGCTTGTTATTGGGACGGAGAAAGGTCCACTGCATGGCTCTAGAGAGCATTTGCCTTTGCCTAGAGTTCATCAGGGACAGCTCTGTAGATTTTTGACCTTCACTCAATACACGGGACAATCATGCCAGTGTGCTGAATGCCTTATCTGATAGAGACTTCTAGTCTTACCTTAGAATTATCCCCAGGCATCAGACTAGATCTGGAAATTCTTGAGCAGTACCCCTCCATGCTCCATGCTAGGAGGTGGTGTCGTTCAGCTCTGTGTCCGCATGAAGAGATGTATGCTGTGCCTATATAGACTTCATCCCAATGCGCTGACATAGTGCTTTTCTTTCCATGACAGTCAGCACACTTCTGGAGAGAGCTCCCTCCAGTAAATTTTTGACTGACCTTTTTTCGACTTTTTGTCAAGCAGTTTTTGAGAAAACATTTTCTCTTGGTGTGCTAGGAATGTCCCCCTAAGAAACCAGCATGTTTCAAACCCTGTAGTGTCTGTCAAAAACAGATGTTTGTGGCAGACCCACACTTGGTTTGTTTGTGGTGCTTTCAGCAGGACCACGACTCCAAGGCCTGCGAGGACTGCCCTGCCATAAATCCGAAGACGTTGGGGGAACGTTACCTGAGGCTCCTCGCCACTCTACGTCCGGTGGCCCCATGACACTTTCGGATCCCGGTCGCGCAGTAGGTCCCGGGACCACTATTGGAGCCGCTCCCGATGATAGTCATCTAAGTCAAAGTCATCGGGTAAGTCCCACACACAAAAGAAGTTGAAGCGCTCTTTGACCTCACCATGTAGGTCGAAGTCTTCATACAAGGCATGCAAACTATGACACCGCTAGAAGTCTCTCTCCTCCGGGGAGCCTGTGCCTGGGCCATGCCTCCTGGAGTTTCCAGGAGCAGGAACCACCCTTGCCCAACTGAAGGAGTTTTATGAGGCCATGCACCTCATATTTGGAAGGCTCGCCCATATGGAGTGCTTTTGAGCCCCATGGGTTCGAGAAAGGCCCCTACTGGATTCATGAAGGTGTGTCCGTACACGGCGCTCAGGCCTCATGGATCCAGTTCTGGTTCCAGAGCAACTCCACCCATGAGACCACGACCTTCCATGAAGACTGCTCCAGTGTGATCATTTCTGGCTCCAGCGATGCCCTGCAGCAGCACCAACCCCATCGTCATTCCTGATGCACCATGCCCTCCAAGCCAGAGCCAGTGCCTTTTACTTTTGACTGGCCTTGCGAGGGAGGCGATTGGAAGGGGTCGGAGGAACCTTACACATTTTACCATCCCCTTGATGAACCAGAGGACAACTGGTATGTGAAACTAGTGGATGCCAGTGGATTAGACACCTCACCAGACACTGGCTAGATCTCTCCTCCTTCCGTAGCTATGGATGAGGTAGCCTCCTTAGCAGTGGTCGTGCTGAGAGAGACTGAGGTCCTGGACATTTATGCTGCTCTCTGTGGTAGTCAAGACAAAGGTTTTGACAGAGGTGTTTCAGCTGGAAGTCACCCCCATGGACCCTCTCCTCCCAGTTCAGTGAAGTCCTCACAGATGTCCTGCTTGGGGCCTGGTCTGAGCCCTGCGCAGCGGTTCCTGTGGACAGGATGATTCCGTCTTCATGGTTCCACCCTGGAGATTACCTCTCCACCCGATAGGGAATCCAAAAGGCTGGACACCTTTGGCAAGAGAATGTTCTCTTCCACCAACATAGCACTGCAGTTGGTGAACACCAAATGCTTTTTGTATCGATTTCTGACTGACGAGATGCATCAAAGTTCACCATCACATGTAGGCTGAACACAACTGACTCACTAGGCAGAGCAATTGTGTCGTCAGTGTCACTCAGACATCACGTCTGGTTGAAAGTCACTGGCTTTTCAGGTGATGTCCAGGCTCGCTTCATGGAAATGCCTTATGATGGCTCTTGCCTCTTTGGTGAAAGGCAGACTCCGCACTGGACCGTTTTGAAATCAGCAGGTCTACATCCAGATCTTTGTTGCCAGTCCATGGCTCCCCGCCGACCCCAGTCTGCCTTTTGCCCCTTCTGCGTCTGTGGTAGGGGCTAATAACTGTTTCCTTTCCTGCTCCTGCCACCAAGGCCAAGAGGCTTCCCAGCTTTTTTGTGGCTGCGGATGTGGTTCCCACAAACCACTTGAGACTGCCAGATAGAGGTCGGTCCAGTCCACTGTCCCCACCAGCTGTTGCTTCTAAGCCCCTTTAGTTTGCCCTCATATCAGCACACGCACCAAGTGGGGGGCAGTATTTGCCATCACCTGCCCCACTGGTAGTCCATAACATAACATCAGACAAGAGGGCTCTTCAAACTGTACAGAGGGTCTACTTAATTCCCTTTCTGGAACACCCCCCACCCACCCATGCCACCTTCTCATGACTGGCCGATGGAGTACCTTTTCTCCGTGGTCCATCAGGAAGTGCTGGCTCATTTGGCAAAAAGAGCTATCGAAAGGGTGATGGTATCATAAGTAGGTCGTGGTTGCTATTTCCTCTACTTTCTTGTGCCGAAAGAGGATTGAGGCCTCTATCCTGTTATAGACCTGTGCCTTCTCACTTCTTCCTGAAGAAGGAAAAGTTCAGGATGCTCACATTAACTCAGGTCCTTCCTGCCCTTGACCCAGAAGACTGGATGGTAGTGCTGGGCTTGCAGGGCACTTATTTGCACATTTCCGTTCTGCCTACCCATAGGCATTACCTGTGGTTCATGGTGGGCCACACGCACTTCCCTTTGGCCTTACCATCACCCCTCAGATGTTCAACAAGGCGATGGTGGTGGTTGTAGCATATCTGCAGAGGGCAGGGGTACCAGTTTTCTCCTACCTCAACAATTGGCTTTTGAAGGCGGGCTCGCCCAGGCAGTCATCTCCCACCTCCAGTGTAAGGCGGATGTACTATCAATGTGCCAAAGTCACACCTGACTCCCTCTCAGACGCTCCTGCTCATTGGAGCTGTTCTGGACACAGTGCAGTTTCGGATCTATCCTCCAGAATGGCGAGTCCAAGATGCTCAGGCTATAATTTCGATGTTTCAGCCTCTACCCTGGATTTCGGTGAGACTGACTCTGAGGCTGTTGGCCCTAATCGCCTCTTGCTGGTAACACATGCCCTTTGGCATATGTGGGCTTTGCAATGGGACCAGAAGTCCCAGTGTGCACAGCAACAGGGGTATTTCGTCAACATAATCCAGATCTCGGAGGGAACTGCTAAAGACCTGCAGTGGTGGCTGAAGAACCGCTATTAGGTCAGCGATAGACCCGTCTCCTTTCCCCACCCACAAAGGACCCCTGTGATAGATTTGTCGCGCTGGGGCAGCCTTCTGGGAGAAGTGGAGATCAGAGCACTCTGGTCTCCGGTGGAGTCCCAGCTCCACATCAACCTAATGGAGCTGTGAGTGATCCAACTGATATTAAAAGTGTTTCTTCCTTCGAATAAGGGATCACTAGTTCAGGTGTTCACAGACAGTATCACCACCATGTGGTTCTTCAACAAACATAGTAGACCTTGTGTTTAGAGGCCCTGCATCTCTGGACATGGCTGGAATGCCAGGGCACTTCCATGGAGGTTCAACACCTGGCAGGCTCTCTGAACGCAAGTGCGGACAAACTCAGTCGTCAATGCCTAGCGGATCACAAATGGTGTCTTCATCCGGAGACAGTTAAAGGTCTCTTCAAAGAATGGAGAGAAACTTGATTAGATCTTTTGCTACTAACGAAAACAATCAGTGTCTGCAGTTCTGCTTGCTTGAGTTTCCAATGCAGCTCTAGCTCAGAGACGCTATTCCTCTCGAGTGGAGCTCCGGTCTCCTGTATACCTTTCCACCAATACCCTTCCTGCCCATTGTTTTCAAGAAGATCAGGAACAATCAGACCCAGGCAATTCTTGTGGCTCTAGATTGGGTCCAAAGAGTTTGGCATCCCGGACTTCTGAGTATGAACATCGGCCCTCCGATTAGGCCGCGATCAGGATCTTTTGTCGCAGCAGCAAGGCATTGTCTTGCACCAGAATCTGTTCACCCTCTGCCTTCATACATGAATATTGAGTGGTGACAATAGACAGCTTTCGACCTCCAACCCCCCCCTCCTCTTTCTGTACCCATATCCCAAGTTTTAATGTTTGTTTTTTCTCTAGCCCAGCAGGGCTCTGCTTTGGGCACTTTTAAGGGTTACTTGTCAGTCATCTTGGCTTTCTTGCAGTTGCCGGTCTAACCTTCTTTATTGAAGTGACCATCATTTAGCATGACTCCATGGCTGTGAATTCCCATTCCAGGGATTCTTTGGAGGGTTTATCTGCTTGGTCTTTCAGCGCCTCATAGTGGAGGATTTGGATCACTTTCTTTAAGTGACACCAGAATGTGATAATTTATTTCTGGATATTGAGCAACAGGGAAAATATACCCATTTCTCCTCTGTGCTCATGATTTAGCCAGTTTTTGTCCTGAGACCTTCTTCATAGTACCGCAAGTGTAGAGTTTCTGTTGTAGATTTGTCCCATTTAATATCCTCTTTTTCTGCTGTTAGGTCTCATCCACACTTCAGTTAATAAGTACGTTTGGGTAGATGACCAGGGTGGAATATCCACCGGACCATTTATGTATGTTTCAACTGCATCCATTTTTTGGAACACTCAGTTTGGAAATTCATTAAATTGCTTTAATGTAAGTTCTTCTCAGAAATCGTATTTCTGAGAAGTAAAGTTCTGGAATCTGTGAGGATCCTTAAAATTCCTACTACCCAGCATTCCGATACTTCTTCCAATAAAAATTGTATCTCAAATGTTCACCAAGTATTTTGCATTTTGTACATCATTTCACAGGACCTCAAAACAGCAGTTTATTTGAGTTGATCATAAATCAGGTAAAGATCAACCAACATTTTAAAGGAGTCAACATTTTTTTTTATTATTAAAGCGGATTCATACTACACAGATGTCAGGTTATAATACATAATAATCAGAAAATGTTAGTCAATGATGTGCAGAGATCTCCAAAGAGGCCAATTATACTACAAATGCTTTCAGTCTCAGATGCCCGATTATAGTTTCCACAATATTTGGTTGAAGGAGATGAATCCTCAGTTTGTTGACCTTAACAGGATTACCTAGATATCAAACCATTTTTGAAAGATAGATAGTACATTATAGTAGCGCTTTGTGAGATGGCAGGCTATATTGGGTCATTTCAGATTCATAACACTGCTAGTTTAAGTATTTGCAGTTCTCTGCAGCAGACGCATTAACCTAACAAACTATTTGACCTCCTTTACAACATGCCAGTGCCCAAAGAAAGGCTGTAGGCAGGAGCAGTGTCAGCTAAATGTAAGTTGTGCCTGAATTGTGACGACTCTGCTCTAACAAAAAGGCTAATCAAAGCATTACGCCATTTTGGGATCTGAAGATTTCCTGATTGGATATTGCTTCTAAATGGCTGGTAGGGTTAGGTGGTGCTAACTACTTATGTATCAGGAATAGGAATGCTCATGAAAGTTGCTGCCCTAGGTACAATGCGACTTAGTGTCCTGCAGTTGTGCAGTCTTTTCACACAGCAAATTGTTGTTTGACATACCATATTTGAAAGGTCAGAATGGGGTTCAGCTAATGTCCATTGAATTCTTGGCCTCTCAGCTGTGACTGAACTAGTGTTTGTACTTTGTTTCACAATAACTTCTCACACACAGCACTGTTAACACGCAGGGGTGCATTATATACCATCTATTATTCAACATCTACCCAACACCCTTATCATACCTGATTGCATTGTTCAATCTCACCTGTTACAACTATGCAGGTGACACCCAAATGTCCTGGAAGACCTCTGCAATTTAAAACCTGATGACTGCCTTCGGGCCATAAACACATGGTTGAAGAAAAATCATCTAAAGCTGAGTATCACAAAGACCGAGATTATGCCTTGCAGACAATGGTAATAATATCAGCCTACCACCAAATGGCCTAAGAAAATAAGGCCCCTCCAACAATATTAAGAGGTATCAAAAACCTTGGGGTAACCATGCACAACTCATCCATACTGCTGCTGTAAGACTTCTCCAACTTCACCCAAGAGAACACATGACTCCAGTGTTGCAATCAGTTCACTGGCTACCTATAACTAGAAGGGCAATGTAAGGCCCTTTGCATAGTTTACAGAGCCTCTAAAGGAAAAGAACTGATATAGCTACAAGTTGAATTCAAGCAATACAAACAAAGCAGGACACTGTGCTCTAGATTTGCCCCACTTCTCATACCACCTTACCATAAGAAATGTGCAAGAGGTGTTGCTTTTTCAGCTCAAGCTACCAAGCTCTGAATTCACTATCCTCCAGCATTCAAAGCATCCAGTAGCATATATACTTCAGATCACCGCTATTTCCAAGACAACTACACCTCCCCATACATATCCTGGCAACAGAACCTAGAAAGAGAGTCGCACCCTCAAGCTCTATCTTCAGTTCACAATGCACAGATTTGAAACAACGCAAACAACAAACTACTTTCGTTAGGCAAGTAAGTTAAGAAGGGCTGACCTATGGGTCGCTGGGTTTTTATATAGTTATGTAATATCATATATAAAATTTCTGGCCTATCCTAATACTAATACCATAATGCTAGGCAGTCGGCTGCCAACTGAACTTACACTTCTTACGTTCACATAAGACATATCTGCTACAATGGTTGTCCATCACCAGTATTGTGAAGCCACTAAGGGGTAACGTCCTTTTTAACAAAGGCTTTTGAATGAAAAGCCTTTACAACGAAAACAGCAGCACAATGGGGTCATTACCACGCCCATCTTTATGCTGAATCGTGTACAGCATGCATGTCAGTACAGGGGCAGGGTAGGGGTTGCGCCCTATTGTCAGATTAAGGGTTCAGGCCGGGAAACGTCGTTTACAATGGGGTGTTTACACTGCACGACCTTTACCACGCTGCCATTACAACGCAAGTCGTTACTACGACTTGCGCTGGATGGCGCTGTTGGTTAAGGAATATTGTAATTTTCTATTCCAGCACCTTCCCTACTGTTACGTGGACTGGTGATAAAATAGAAAATTATAATAATCCTTAATCTGCGCCCTCCAACGCAAGTCGTTGTAACGACTTGCGTTGTAAAATCTGCGATGTAAAGTATCGCGATCAAAAAGATCGCGTTGTACTATATACATCCGTTCAGGCCTGGGGTGGTTTTAGGGCTAAGGGTGTGGAGGGGTTGGTGCCAGAAACCAATGCCCTCCCTGACCACTGTGAGGAGAACAGACGGAGAACGGGTGAACTGCTCAAGCCCATATAGCCACAGGGGGAAGCGTTGCAGGGACACCTACCTGTTATGAAGTCAGGAGCTGTCCTGAAAGCGGACTGCTAGTGTCTCTAGAGTTGAGTCAAACTGCTGCCCATGAACTTTAGGAAATTAACAAACAGAAAGGAAGGACTACATGTTGGTTAATTTACTGTAAATGCACGTTGGGCAGAAAACACTAATCAAAATATTACAACAAAGGTGCAAGGATATTTGGCCCACTTAGCCACTTCCCTAAACTGAAAAAGTAAGTGGAAATGATTACTTGCATTCACATTAATTTTTAACAATTACTAGAATATAAAACAATTTGATGTTAAAAAGGTCATTGTTGAACATTAACACTTTAGCATGGCGTTTGTAGTGGCAGTATTTTTATGGTACTGTACGGGACAGCGTGTTTTTTGTCTTCGATGGAGAAACGGGCATTCAAAGCCAGTTTTGCTGTAATGGCTTTGTTCAAAAAAGGCGTCGGTAATCCGCCTTTCGTTGAAGCGTCATACATTTGTCACTAAATCCGCCAAAACCAAATGAACAGGCATCCAATAACTGAACAGATCTGTCATACTGCTGTCAGTCGGAGGACTTGAATCTAGTCTATTTTGCAGATCCCAAGTTTGTGCACCTGTTTACTTCTCACAGTGACACACCGATCCCGGACAATATTAACAATGCCCATCCCAGCAGATGTCACCACTTCTCTCTTCCTGCATCCATTCCAGCTCAGACCCACAACTGTACACAAACTATGCCTGGACAACTCAGTCCAGTAACCAGCTTAACAGGCAATAATCATAAGCAATAAATAGCATCACACTTAGGAATTTCAAAATAAAATGTGCTTTATTTGTACTTTCATAATTGATTTGTTTGGAAATATGTGTACATTCATTTAATTTAAAGTTATTTTCATTTTGTAGTGTAGTAGAAAACTGATAACAAGTGCTCTAACCCTCTCCATCACTCAAGTGAGAAACTGCATAGTATTAAGAAGCTTTTCCCAGTTTTTACTTTGTTTGACAGCATTTTAGATGGAGCGAGTGAGGAAAAACATGTGCGTATCAGACCACACCGGGCCATGTGCGCATGGGTAGCCAATCGCTGCCTCAGATTTTAAAAGGCGTTTTACATCAAGGCTCCTGCTGGACCAATCCTCGCGAATGACACCTGCGGGCAACTCTTTTCTCGAACGTTGTTGAGCACTGGTCTCTTCACGGTAGGTCGTCGTGGGCAGTAACAGAAGGGGAAACGACTTAAACTAAAAGAACCGAATTTGCAACTCTGTAGTTTCATCGTTTGCTCTGTTTTAGAAGTCTAAAAGTGAAACATACTCCCACGAGAGAACGATAACCATTATCTGAAGTCCCCGCGGCAATGCATTTACAGCAGAAGGAACGCAAGCGAGCGATGACAGAGAAGGATGGAGCAGCGCCGTGAGCGCGGCTCCCAGGGCCGAGGAGACGAGAAGCAGGCCTGCCATTTCTCACGCTTTTGATTGCTCTCGCCACAGCTGCAGTGTAAATGGATTCCGAGCTGCTGCAGCGATGGAAAACCCAGAAGTCATTATTTCAAGAAAACTAGGTACTGCGGTGTGAAGAAAAAAAACGATTACATACACGAGGTCAAAGGGCTCCGTGAAAGAAAACAGCCCCAGCCCTGGGGAGCGCCAAGAGCAGGCCCCACTCACCATTGACACCGGCTGTAGCACGGGCACGGGGGCGCCTCTGTGCAGAAAGGTGCTGGGCTAATGCCAGCCATGGCTTCACATCCGCAGCACGCCAGCATCTCTCCCAGCTTTCACTGGTGAACATTCACGTTGGTCAATAAAGAATTGCTTCTAGTGGCTCTTGTTACAACATGTGCGATCTTGGGCATTAGACATCTCATCCCCCGAGGAAGAAACAAGGGACATTTCACCTTGCAGAGAAAATACCGGTGGAAATCTAAAGACACCATTAGACATCAATAAGGTGTTCCAACGTGCAACTTGAAGCCAATGGAATACACGTATTTTCTAAAAACAGATCTTAGTTTAAGAGCCACAACTCACACTACTTAGTGCTCCTTGAAGTCTTATTAAGGTATCATCCTTGTTACTTGATCCTCATTGCTTTTTTCAGATTGCTTAACAATGGCACGCCCTTGCTATTTGTTATTAAATGCTCTTGGTGAGAAGTGCTCATGTCTTTCCTTTTAGTGCCCATCACATTTGCTGGGATTGTCGCTGGGAAGTACTGCCTCTATGCGGAGAAGTCCGAGTTCTATTAGAAAGGTGACTTGCTTGCCTAGTGTACATTGAAATAAAGCAGTGTAATAACTGATTCATAACATGCAGCTTGACATGTATCTACACCTGTCGCAATGCCTTACAAGCCCTCGACAAAGTAAATATTTTCAATTTCTAGTGCACATGGCAGGCTTCTATGCTTTCTACATTCGCCACTCAGAAAAGACTAATGTTCGCTGCGCCAGGGCAAGCTTACATGTTGCCACCACTTCTCCTGTATGTTGTCAACCTTAGATGCTTAATGGCAATCATTTTGCCCTAGTGCTGGCTGCATGGCTAGTTTATCTAGCATACTGTTCTCTTTTTTGATTATCAGAAAGGAACAGTTTGTTTAATTAAACAATACCCTTCACCTACAAACAGGTCTGACTGACTCTACCATTTACTGGGTACCGGTAGAGTGAGGTCAGAGTGGCACCCGAGTGCTTCTTTTGAGTACCAGTAACCAAGCATTTTTCGTTTTCTTTTGCCACCTTCTTGGTAACTCTGTTACGAGGTACCAATTAGAGCTACAGTCGAGAGGCAGTAGACGGCAGCTCCTCGGCTGGATTATACCAAATAACAGATACTCCCCTGCATACAATTTAAATATGACTGAACATGTGCAGGAAAAAAATAAGAGGGTTTCCTGACCTAGAGAAAACCAAGTATATCTTTCCTTAGCTGGAGCCCTGAAGCCCATGAGCTTGCCTACTCAGCACATGTAACTCCTTCGATTTGTTGAGGATATGTTATTTCATAAACTAACAATAATGTTGTCATTTTTAGTGACAACTCAAGTCAAACTCTTTGAGCCGGGTTGTCAGTAAAACGCTGCTGCCATCTTGCAGTATGGTGAACTACATGTTAGAAATCTTTCACCTTCAGGTGAATCAATCTCCTTTATTGTTTTGCGTGCTGGATAATCACTGAAATCGGTGAGAATTGGAGCTTCCTCGCAGGCATGTGACTTTCAAAGCAGTTCTAATCGTTCTTCAATTGTTTTAGGATTTGGTTCCTTGAATCTCTGCAAAATGTTACACAGGTACATTCCTGATTGCTAGCATTCATTTGCCTTACAATTTCTCTGGTGAGCTCTTTATTTTGTAATCCAACCAGAAGAAGAAGACTACACTCATTATGAGAAGTTCAATTACACAGATCCCTTTCCCAACTTTTAAAAAGTCATCCCTTTGTGTTTATTTTGCTAATTTTTTTATTTATCTGAGAACAGCGTGGAAAAGCAGTAGAGGTCTGTACATAGCACGGGGAAATTGCAGTAGTATTCATCAAGGAGGCAGCAAATAAAACACATGCTGTGAACATCTTAGGAAGGCCAGCATGATGGGGAAGATGAAGGGGCTGATGAAGGGGCTCACAGGGACACGAGGAAGGGGCCAGAAGAGAAGTGTTATAGGAGATTCTGAGGGATTTCGAAAGAGGTGTGGGTTAGGTATTCCACATGCATTGTGAATATGGGTGGAGAGACAAACCGAAATGGTGTAGTGAATAAGCTAATTTAAGGCAAACTTTGTCTAAAACTGACATTATTTACATGCAGACGCCCCAAGAATATAGATGGCTTTTTTTTTAATTCCTAACAATGCCAGGACTAGTCTGCACTCTGCATGCCAACTCAGCTTTCCTGGAGCTCCTTGCTCTGAAGTCAAGTAAGAGTCTATGTTCCAGAGGCACTGAGTAGCCCATCGCTTGCAGAAATGTGTCTGGGACATCCAAAGTCCTGGGGTCCAGAGAGTCGCATCTGCTCTGTCCTTACAAACAGTAATGGAGGAGAGCTCCTTGCAGAAGTGGCCCTCTTCATCCTTCGGCATAAAAGACAGAGGTAATAGCCAATATGGCCACAGGCTCGAAGAGTTCTTCTGGGGGTCTGCTCCCTCTCAGGTCCGAGCTCTGGTGGCACGGAGTGCCCCTGGCATCCCACCTAGTATTTGGATGTGCCACATCCTCGGCAGCCAGATAGAGCCCATCACCTACCTCTACCTCTTGCTCTGGTTTCCACTAGGACCGTGGCAGCGCCGACTTTCCGTTCAATGGAGAAGTGATACAGGTAACAGGTAGGCCTGAGCGCCAAGGCAAGAGGTAAATGCAGGATTATCCGACTCCAGGTTGAGGAGGGAGGAAGATACAGATATGCATCTGGCTTGCTTTGTGGGTGGTGTAGACGAGAACATGCTTACATTGTTTTGGTGGTTTCAGGGCACTATAGTATAGGGTGTTGGTTCTGTTTGTATGCTGGCAGGAGAGCTTGGAGTGGAGGAGCACACTTAAGGCTCCACCCATGGGCAAATGTATAGGGGTTGGCGTTGTTGTGAGCATATTGTAATATGGCTTTACTCAAAGGTAATTTTACTTTTAAGCATATTATGTGAACTTCTTATTTTGTTCTATTTTTTAACATGATATCATGTTTTAAAGGAAATATACTTTTCTGCAACTAACAGATATTCTATTTGCGTAGCATGAGAAGCATGGAGGTAGACTAGGTGCTCTCTACTAACAAAGCCCAGGAGCTACATTTTGGCTGTAACCCCGCTCTACGCATGTCAGGGCGGAAATGGAGGCGATCATTCTTCAAAGTTAGGACAGATCCTGCGCTTAAGCTGTGTCTAGTGGCTCACTGGACTAATGCATGCACTTCAGAAGCCTTTGTTTGACCGCCTGGTCACAGGTTCAAATCACAGCGGGTCCACTCAGCCTTTCATCCTTCCATCCTTCCATGGTTGATAAAATGAGTATCATTGATTTGGATAACAATAAACACCAAAATGCCTATAGGGACAAACTTACGCTCTACAAATACATGTTAAAAGGCTTTGGTTAAAATTCAGTGTTTAGAGGAAAGCAGGGAAACGTTCATGATATGCCCTTAAATTAAAGAGGAGCGTTTGACATTTCGATCATCTGTCTGTTGATGCTCATTTTAACCTAGGAGAGTTGACCGGTCTACATTGTCTCTTTCATTGTCTTCTAGGGCCCCCTGCCCCTTCATCCCCTCTAAATGTTTACTAATGGTTTTCTCTCAGGGGTTCCCTTCAAACCGCTGCCCTGTCTCCCCGGTCCCCTCATCTCATGGTATGTCTGTCTATGTGTGCCTCACTGTCTTATGAGGATTTACCAGGGTCTGTCTCTATCGGTCTCATCGTCCCACTGTCCTCTGTAATGTCATGTCACCGTGTCTGCGTCTCGGCCCTTCCCCTGCATCTTACCTCGGCTCCTGTTACACTTGTCCCCCACACCCTCGACCTAGTTCCCAAACTCTGTATCCCCTATCCCTGCTTCCCCCACACCCTCGACCTATTTCCCAAACACCCTCGACCTATTTCCCAAACTCTGTAGTCCTGCTTCCCAGACTTTTTGTACCCACATCCCACGCTCGGAAGAATTTTCTGCCGTTTTTACTAGTTACATAACGGATCTAAGCCCAACGCTTTCTTTCTGCTTTGTGCGGTTTACAAGGTCTTCTTGGTTTATTTTTGCAGGTCGTGTTCCTGATTGGCTACGGCTACGTGTACGTGAACGTTGATCATCACTGCGGGACCTTGGTCATAACCCTGGCGCCTGAAGGAAGAGCGGGACCTGTTCTCACTGGGTTAAACCGGTACGTGCCCCGCATAGGTGATGAGACCACTGTGGAGAGGCAGGGCCCTGAGGTGCACAGTGACCCAAGAGATCAGCCGTAATGGTTTGCTGTTCCTGTTACTGCATCACACTCTGTGTCAAGTGTTTATCCCACATACTCACATTTGTAAATCCACTAGGACATGGCAGTCCCACTCTGAGGTCATGTCGAACTCTAGTAAACACAGAAAACCTCCTACAATAAACAGAACGTAAAAAAGAACGTCTCAGAGCATCAGTTTGGGCTGTATCAAAAGTCTAATAAAATGGTGAGTTTTTTTAGTCTGTTCTTGCTGCCTCTGCTGTGGGATTTCTCCAATACACACTTTTGTGATAGGACCCAGGTTCGCCAGTGAAGATCAGTTGTTAAACGCAGAACTAAGGGCCTGGAGCACTCCATGTCCAGACGAGAAGGGAACTGACAGACTTCAGCACTCTCAATTAAATATTCATCACAAAGGAGAATCGCTCAACGCCAGTACTTAGGAGCTCATTTTTAGGTCGCAGCCTACTAGACAGCACATTTGTCTGCTTAGCTAAAGACATCTTGAGGACATTAAGAAAGTTGACCTAGGAATGCATTCCTGCCCGTTGCTTACCATTGCCTTTGTGATTTGTAACTCACATTTTCTGGATTTCTATTTGCTGGCTTTGTTTGCTTTAGACAGTCCAGCTTGAATTTGTCCCTCCCGTTGTCCAAACCGTGGTTTCTGTAGTCTTCCACAAACTTGTTTTCTGTAAACACAGGCCTTTAAATCTTGTTCTTATCCTGTCATATTTGCTGTGCCTTCAAATACAGGTCATAGAGAGATTGATATTTACTTTTCTTTCTCTGACTTTAGAGTGTGAGAATTTATGTGACAATTCAGTTGAGTATCCATGTAAGAGGAGAGGGTGTAGGATGTTTTTTTTAATTCCTGGCACACAAAAAGGGACTGTGCTGATGTTTCAGAATTAGTACAAAAGAAATACATTTTTTAAAGTCTGAAATTGGTTGGAAACAAATATTTGAATATGATAAAAAATACAACAGTAGTCTAGGTGATGACATTTGCACACATTATCGATTGTGTGCTGTAAAACCGTATTTTGGTGAAAATGTAGTGGTAATTTCAATTGAAAACTTGTTGTCTGTAATGGCAGTGCGCTACCACACTATGCATACTCCACACTACGCCACTCCACGCTCTTCCACTCTATGCCATTAAACTCCATTCTATAACACTCCACTCCACCACATGCCACTCCACTCTAAGCCATGCCAGTCCAATCTACGCCACTCCACAACACAACACCCTACTCTATGCCCCTACAGTCCATACCACTTACCCCACTCTACTCCACTTCCCTCCAATCTATCCCACTCCACTCCAGTTTACCCAACTCCACTTTGCTACCATCTACCGCAATCTACTCCACTCAGTCTAGCCACTCCACTCCAATTCACCCCACTCCAGTCTACCTCACCCAACTCCAATCTATCCTACTTCAATCTACTCCACTTCAACCTACTCCACTCTAGCCCAGTCTTCTCCACTCTACCCCAATCCAGTCGACTACGATCCAGTCTACCCCACCCCAATACAATCTACCCCACTACTTTCTACTCCACTCAGTCTAACCTAATCCACCCCACCCCCTCCAATCTACTGCACTCCACTCAAATCTACACTACTCAGCTCCAATCTACCCCAATCCACCCCACTCCAATGTCCACTAATCCAATCCACTCCAATTAACCTGACTCCTCTCCAATCTACCCCACTCGACTCCACTCCAATCTACCCCAGCTAAATTTACTCGACTCCATTCTATTTTACCCCACTCTACCAAAATCTACCCCACTACAATCTATCACAATCTACCTTACTCCAGTATTCCACAATCTACCCCACTCCAGTCTACCACAATCTACCCCACTCCAGTTTACCATACTCCAATCTACCCCATTCCACTCTAATCTACTCCACTCTACCCCACTCACCCAAACATACCCCACTCCAACAAAATATACCCACTCCGTTCCAATCTAACCCTCTCCTTACCAGTCCACTCCACAGCAGTCTACACAGCCCCACTCCACCACAATCTGCCCTACTTCAATTCAACCCTCCCCAATCTACCCCACCCTAATCTACCACATCTACTCCACTTCAGTCTACCACACTCCACCCCTATCTGCCACATGTCACTCCAATCTACCCCACTCATCCCTCTTCAGTCTACCCCACTCCAATCTCCTCCACTTCATTCCAATTTACCCTACACTAATTCACCCAATCTACTCCACTCAACACTAATCTACCCACTACACCCTTCCCAATCTATCTCACTCCACCCCACTCCAATCTACCCCACTCCAATCCACCCAGTCTACCCCAGTCTACTACACTCCATTCCACTCTACCCAATCTACTCCCCTCCACTACAATCTACCACATGCCACCAAATCCACCCCACTCCAATCCAATTTAGCCCGCTCCACCCCACTCAGTCCCACTCCAATCTACCCTACCCCACTCCACCCCAAACTACCCTACTCCAATCAAATCTACCCTAATGTACTCAATTCCAATCGACTACAATACAGTCTACCCCACCCTAACCCAATCTACCCCACTCCATCTACTCCACCCCATTCCAATTTACCCCACATCACTCCGTCCAGCTCCATTTCAATCTACTCCACTTTAATCTTCTACACTCCACTCAAGCCTGCCTCAGTCTAGCCCACACCTATCTATATCACTCCAATATACCCCACTCTACTCCAATATACCCCACTCTACTCCAATTTACCCTACTAAAATCCCGTCAATCTATCCCTCTCCACTCTACCTCACTCCACTCTACCCCACTCCACCCTAATCTTCCACACATCACTGCAATATTCACCACTCCATTCTACTCCTTTCCTCTCCTATCTACCCCACTCCACTCCAATCTACCTTCACCGCACTGAATTCCACTGTCTCCCAATCTTCCCCACTGTATCCCACACCATTCTAACCCATTCCAATCTACCCCACCCCAACCCAGTCTACCCTACTCCACCCCTACCTACTCCACTTCACCCCATTCTCCCCCAATTCAATCTACCCCATTGCAATCTACTCCACTCTGCCCCACCCCATCCCAATCTGCCCCACACCACTCCAATCTACCTCATTCGAAGGTCATAGTCTACTCCACCCCACTCCAAACGACCCCAATTTACCTCACCGAATCCATTCTACCCTACTATAACCCACCCAATCTTCCCCACTCCAATCTTCCAGACACCACTCCATTTCACTTTACCCCAATCCGCTCCAATCTGCATCAATCCACCTGACTCTTCCTCAATCTACCCACTCCACACCAATCTAACTCAATATATCCCACTCCACCCCAATCGACCCCACTCCTACTTACCCCAATTCAATCTACCCCACTCCAATCTTTCACGTTAATCTACCCAACTCCCCCACTTCAATGTACCTCACTCCAAACCACCCACTCCACCCCTCGCCATTCTACCCCACTCTACTGTACCCCATCTACCCCATTCCAATCTTCCCCACCCCACGCCACTAACCTTTAGCCATGCTGAGCAGCAGCCACACTGGTGTACATAATGGCTAAAACACATTGCCAAAGCCAATTGCTCTCACGTAGGTGAGTCCTGTTGGCTTTGCTACTGCTTGTTTGTTAGGTATTTGTGGCCTATGACGCCCAGGTGTGCAGACACTGTCATAATTTTTGTGATGAGAGCTGTTGGTTTCCAGAGCTTGAGGTGTTGGTTTCAGCTTCTAAAATTAGTAACTAAAGTTCTATAAAAGCAAAACTTTCATTTTGTTCATAATTATGTGGAAATGTGGTACTGCCTAGGCAGAGTAAAACATATTTATGAAGCTTTCAAGCAGAGCAGCAAGCCACCTTGCTGCGCACCGTGAAAGGGCAGGGGTGCGCCGTATTTAACATTATATGCCACATTCCTGTCCATTCCTTGCAGTGACTTCCTTCTGGCTGCCCTGCGCCAGCAGGCACCCTTGCGCAGGAAGAGGCACCTTCCTGCACATACACAATCCTCTGAGCCATTTTCCTGCTTCTAAATACGAGCATAATGCAGCACACTTAGAAAGAGGAAACAACAAGGAGAAATAAAGATATTTCTTCTTCTTGTGCGTCCCCTGGGGAAGCGTAGCATTTTGACACATTCCCACGTTTACCACTGTTGGTAAATCTGAGAATGTACCAAAATCCATGGGTGGATGCCTCGGAAGACCAGCGCCCAACCCATAGAACGCCTCCCTGGGGCAGAGTAACACAGCGCGACGATTTGCGCTTCGTTACTCCAGATTTATAAAGCTATGCAAGGGGGGGCATTGCATGGCTTGATAAATATTACTTTAGTGTTGCGTCGCCTTTGTGCCGCCCCTTGCATGGCGCAAGGGTGACGCAACATAACGATAAATATGCCCTTTAGTGCATCTTTTTTCGCAATCACTGATCGCCCAGACTGCATATGCAAGTGAGGACTAGTTAAACGAAAGAAAGAATACATTTCAATCTTTATTTGTCATGACAATGTTGTGCACTCTTTGTCACCTTACGTGTTGGGGAAAGGGCTTACTGTTTCAAACTAGTTCAACAAGTTTTAGGTGGATGTGTTTGTTTCTTCCTTTCCCACAGGTCAGAGGAACAGAGCGTTGTGTTCAAAGTGTTCGTCACACAGCTAAGCCTGGCAATATATGACGATGTCACAAACTACAAAATAGCCTCTGAACTTCTGAGGCTGACGTTGGACAATGTCTTCCTCCACCTGGCGCCGGAGACCAGTTACCTAAAGCATCCATCGAGGGAGTTCCAGACAGAGAACGCTGATGGTCTTCCACACTTCTATGGCCTGGAGGTGTACTGTGGGGACTTGCAGCTGGACAATCAACTGTACTACAAATCCAACTTTCACTTTGCCGTCCTGGTGTGCCAGGAGGAAAAAAACGAGAACGCAATGTGGTTGGAAGTGAGCCACTTTGTAATATCCATGAAGGAACTGCAGGAGTACAAGGAAAACTGTTTTTTGAAGCTGTGCATTACCCTTTCAAAAGACCAGAACTCAATATTTGATGTTAATGAACTCACATTTGAACTGAAACCAGCTAGATTGTACGTGGAGGACACATTTGTTTACTACATTAAAACTTTGTTTGACACCTACCTCCCAGACAACAAAGGAAGCAACCCCTCTGTGCGCGCTTCGGTTCTCGCTGCCACCAAGATCCTTCCAGAGCAGGTAAAGCAGCATGCACTAGCCTTGGTCAGCCCGGTGAAGCTGAGAAAGTTGACTGTGCACCCTGTGAACCTGCTGGTCAGCATCCACGCCTCTCTCAAGCTGTATATTGCCTCCGACCACACCCCACTGTCCTTCTCTGTGTTTGAACGAGGGCCCGTCTTCACCACCGCCAGGCAGCTCATCCATGTCCTTGCCATGCATTATGCAGCTGGAGCCCTTTTCAGAGCAGGTGGGTATGAAACTCTTCTATTTTTTCAACACAGACATATCTAGTTGTAGAGACATTTAACAACATCATGTGAAACTGCAGCTCCTCTGCACTAAACGCGAGGGCCTGACCTCAAGTAAAGCTTTTCACTGGAAAAGCAAAAAAGAAAAATATTTCTTCACCTTTTCGTTGTCTTATTCATAAGTATTGCAACAAGCAGACCTTTTGGGTAATATGCCAACCTCCTCAGGTGTTAATATTGAAATATCTGGTTAGTACAGGTTATATATTTCGCTTGTACAAAAAAGTTGAAATATAAATTTGCTTGCTTTATGGCTAGTGGGAAATGCTTTCCGAAGATGTACTAGAAGGTATTTGTGGATTTCTAAGGAGATTGCTTTGACTTGCTCAGTACAGAAGGATGCCATTTGTAAATTCTCGCATAATTAGTTATTTCCCATATTCTCTTCCAGAGAAGTTCATGATCGCTCAGTTTTCATTTTGAGAAATCCATTGAAGAAGAGTGTATCACTTTCTTTAACAACAAGTGCTAGGCTTGCTCCAGAGTTTGCCCAAAATATAAACCATCACACTCCTTTGTCCCTCTTTAGGCTGGGTCGTCGGATCGTTGGACATTTTGGGAAGTCCAGCCAGTCTGGTCAGGAGCATTGGAAATGGGATTGCAGACTTCTTCCGGCTTCCGTATGAAGGGCTGACTCGAGGACCTGGGGCCTTCGTGAGTGGTGTCTCTCGAGGAACTACATCTTTTGTCAAGCACATCTCTAAAGGTTGGTATTTCCTTGTAAATGGTTTTGCGTTACACTTGTTACTACACTTTGTTTACGATGAACCCCTTGAGTTGGCTGCTTGGATCAGAAATTGATTTGGAAGATGGGATTTGGCTCTGGGCCTGCTTTTGGCTTCCCAGGTTGCAGAGCAATGGTGTCTGGTTGCTTGCTCCGTGTATTGAGCAGAGCACTTCTTACCTCTGGTGTGTGGGAACACTTCAAGAAGTGCTGGATGTTAAATCCCCCTCTAGAGAAACAAAAGGTTGGCTCGCAAGTCAAGCTAGCGTAATAAATGCAGAAATATTAAAGATGTTCAGTGCTTCTGCTAACCATCAGAAACTCTACACCACATTGCCTCATGATATTTATTATTAAAAAATGTCGTTGCAGTTGTCATAACTTTTCCAAGCATGTGGATACAGTTACATAAAAGTGGGGGGTGGGTGGCAGATCAGCGTTTACAGTGCATAGACGCAGCGACATCTAGTGCTGTGCAACTGCTGGACAAAAACACAGACAGGCTTTTTTCACAGTGCGACTAATATATCTGAACTTTGGTGTTTAGAAAGCACCTTGTGTTGTGAGGACAAGTCAGATGCTTTGTCTAGCTTAATATGTCTTCGGATAGGAAAAACCGCTTTGCACTTTGAGACAAGGTGTCAGTTACAAAATCTCTTTGCCCCAGAGACTACTTGTCATTCCCAATATATTTGTCGACCTTCAGTTCACCTTGGTTCATTGTAATCTTGCTACTGGCAGCTTGTAATACTTAAATCAATTTCAGGGAGATGTGAAGCAGACTCTGATTTAGAGAGATGCTAATAAGTCAAAGGAATATGGATACTCTGGAAATCGAGGGCTTTGAGGGCTTCTTAAAAGTTCCACCTCAACCTTTTTTCCTGTTTTTATGCTATTCTCTTTACCCATTGGGTTTATGAGCCTGGGCGTATGACATTTTGCATGGAATTCAGTTGGACATTATTTTCAGAAGTTTGAAGAGAAAGGGTCTTATGTTTGAAACCATCTCTTTTCTGAGGCATCAGTCTTTTTTTGCACCACCTCCTCCCATCTTCCAGCCAAGCCAAGAAACAAAGGTGGAAGCACAGTTTGGCTATTTTTGTCCCATTACTCTATTCTTTGATTTCTCATATTTTGTGTCTGTCCTGCCTACTTCCTCATCTGTGTCTTTCGTTCTCTCGTGTGCATATCTGTTGGACTACCCCTTCGTTCCTGTTTGTGCTGTTACCCAGTGGTGGCTCCTCCGCCTAGGCATAGGAGCGTTCTCCTCTGCTTTTCAGCTGTGCAAAAAAAGGAACAATAAAATGTTAATACTACGATATTGGTATCATTTAATTTTTCCCTGCTGAAGCAGTTTTGCTGGGCTGGGCTGCTCTGCTCACAAAACAGCGGGAGGAGTGGTGAGTGCACTCTGTCAGTGCTCATGACGATTTGGCCGGCCGGCTTGAGCCGGCCATACAGTCATGCGCACTTTGTATGTTCTCCACTGGCTGTAATGCACAGCCTGAGTGGAGAACATGCACAGGCTCCCACTGCCTGTCTGAGCGCTGAACCACGGGGCTCAGATCAATCACAACGCTGCATTGCATCGTTGTGATTTGGTTAGGGTAGCCAGTGTGCTTCCTGCTTCCGTTCCAGCCGGAAGAGACGCAGAGAGATAGCCAAACCACCCCCTCTTCATGCAACACCTGTCTGCGCTCGTTAATCCTCTCAGCCCTCTCTTGTATTTGTCTGCTCGGTAAGTTCCCTTTGAAATCTTTCAGTCCTACTGATTGTCCTCCAATGACTGCATCCTGCTGCCATCCTTCAGTCTGTGTGCAACCCCGCTGCCCTCTGTGTGGTGTGTGTCCATTCACTTCTCTTGACCTCTTTATGTGTGAGTACCCTAACATTTTGCTATTCCCTTCCTGAGTCTGTTTTATCTTTCATCTTTATCCTATGTCTGTTTGGCCATTGGACCTTTTCTGTGAGTATTTCTGTTGGATGTCCCCTTCATTTTTTTGTGTAAGGCATTCGAGTACAATTAGTTTGTTTTTTTTAGTTTGAAAAATATATACATACTATATTTAATGCGGTTTTCCATATAAGCAGAAATTGTGTTCACAAACAGTACCACTGTCTCGCAGGAGTCTCGTCAGGAAAGACACTGAATATACATTATGGAAACAATTATAGAGCATAGAACAACATCTTCATTATCCCCCACCCCCAATAAAGTGCAGCATCAGCTGGCAGCACCCATTTTCTCCAAAGTCACTGTGGCCCGACTCAAGGGAGACCATATTTTGAAATATTTCATATGTACTCCAAGGGGCTTGTAGACCAGTTCTTAAAGTGCAGCGGCCATTCCACTATCCATCCAGTGTCTAGCATGGGCATCCCGCCAGTGATGAGCTTTGTCTCTTTTTGCCAGCAGATAGCCCATGACCACTAGTGCCTCTGGGAACCACAAAGTTGTCCATGGTGCCCAGTAGGAGTATGTTTGGATCTAGTGCCTACTGTCTGCCCACCACATCACTCCGGAGCCCATTAACAGCCCTCCAGTAATTACAGATCACAGGACATTCCCTGTTGGTGGGGAAGAAGATGCTAGATGAGGAAGGGAATCTATCACAATTTGGGCTAATAGCTCTCCCCATTAGCCAGTCTATTAGGGCTTCACCGTTTTGAACAACCAGGGACCCTGCCTTAACGACTTTGCTGCTGCTGACTTGCCATTGAATATATTTCAGTGCAACGTGCCAGCACAGGATGAGGAAGCATGTGACATGAGGTAATATGCAGGGGGAGGCTCCACCATATAAAAAGTTTAGTATTCTGTGTGGGCCAATGAGCTCAAGATTCAGTTGGTTAGTGGGGTTGTTTCTGTCATCGTTTATCCAGTCATTACTAGGCACCATTGGGACACCCAATATTACAGCTGGACATGTACCCAGCCCCATGGCATATGGTGATATGCGACATTTGGCAAATTGCACTCGGGGTCTTACTTGCCCACAGAAAGGAGACGATTTGGGTTTGTAATTTTGCAAAAAATGTGGCCTGCAGAATATATGGGTAATGTTGGAGAACAAAAAGAAATGGAGGAAGTGAGACCATCTTGAATAGCGCTCCCTTCCTGCCATAGTTAGTGGTGCACCTCAAAATGTTTCTTCATCTTGTGTAATAGTGGTAGAACCTCGGCTGTAGTGTTTAGGGCATCAACCAAGAGGGCACATGATTTGGCACGAACTGAGTACAGAGGTGTAGAAACCCTCTTTCGCCTGAATACTTTTGGTGGGTAGACCACGCTCTCTGTCCTTGGCTGCTGCCCGGATTGCTGTGAGCCCAGAAGTACCTCAGAGGGGGTAGACCAGGTCAGCATTTTGGGCTGGCGAGATTGGGCGGTGAGTGCCTCTGTTGGGATTCTGGAGGTGTGCCTGCTCATCTGGGTGTGTTGCGACCCTTTGGGGGGGGGGGGGGGTGCCCTCCCGCCATCTGGGGGCCGGTGGTAGTCATCCCTTGGGTTCCTGCCCCTGAGGCTTTGGCGGCCCACCCTGTGTGGCTGGACGTAGCCTTCCATTTTGACTGGGTTGAGCCGCCTCTCTCCTGAAGACTTGCAGTACCCATTAAGCTGACTGAACACATCCAGTGCTACTCATATATGCTCTTAAATTATGCGGCTGTGACGTATGCAATATGTCTACCAGTCTTTTGTTCTTGAGCCCAGCTGTACTAAAATGTATTTTGATCTTTTATTATATTCTCTGTGCTAGTAGTAACCAGTGCAGTGAGTATTGGACGTTTTCTTGATTTGGGGACAAAACTGGCACATTTTAATTCCTTTATCTCATTTCAATCAGAGGTTATGAGAGGTATATGTTGTGTAACTGTACACATACAGTGATGAATTATGAGTGCAATTGCGCATTTGTCTGGCAAGGAAAGTCATTTAGGAACGCAAAAAGTTTGTCAGGGAACCATGCGTCATTCTGTTTTTCACACAACTTTCTACACAACAGAAGTGACTAGTTGGGGAGATTCCAGGGAGGTCTCTTGGTTGTATTGACAGATAATGGATGTTCATTGTTACCTAACTCAGTGGTATATTGCAAAAGCCCAGTTTGTTTTGGTTCTTTTTAGGGATCTTCTAAAAATGCCTGAAATATTGTTTTTCACAGTCCATAGAACCTGCAGCCAAAACAAGAGGGCTCAATTCACTTACCAGATGAACAAATTAATTCAAAGATGGTGAACACCCATGCTATTGGAACGACAGAAGAGTTTAGGTCCCCAGGTCCAAGGAGTGTAGCTCTGGACACAGGGCTCTTACATATTGAAGGCCATATTACATTCAGAGTGCCTGAAGTGTTTAATCTATGTTTAAATTATGACCATAACTGTGGCCACACGTTATTTTGCCCTGCATTGTTGAAGTCACGTGTGCTTTTAATTGTACCATTACCATTGATTATCGTTATTCTATCAGGCAAAATATAAATGTTGCACTATTGATTTTCTTTTAGTTAAACAACACAGTATTAAGAGCTGATAATAAGTTACCTTTCTAACTGGTTCTAGGCACTTTGACATCGCTGACCAATTTAGCAACAAGTCTTGCTCGCAACATGGACAGGCTCTCTTTGGACGAGGAGCACTACAACAGGCAAGAAGAGTGGAGACGGCAGCTTCCTGATAACCTAGGCGAAGGCCTCCGGCAAGGACTGTCTCGATTAGGCCTCAGCCTCCTAGGTAAGCAGCTTCTTAAATCGCTCCATAATGAGGCATGGGTTCTCAGAGGAAAATATCTGTCTTTTTTTGTGAATTTCTTTCAATTTTGAAAGTGATGTTCACAGCATTTCTCAAGTAAAATACTTTACACCAGCTCCATCGACCCATGGCCAGTATAAGGCAATTTGAGTAAAACGATGTCAGTGCACCAATTTGTGTTGTAGATCAGTGGTGGGCTTATCAGAGTGTGTGGAGCTTATCGCTCTCAGTCTCTGCTGGTCTCTCTGTTAGTAAGTAACATGATTCTCTGAAATATGTTTGCCCCATAAATCAAGTTATTGACACTTAAAACCATACTCTGCTTTTTTAGTCGAGGGTGCTTGAAGCTGCTCTCTTCCATTGCGACTGTGCTTTGATGAACCCGAAGGCTATTTCAGACCACGAAGTGAAACTCTGTTGCTGCGCACCTCAGAAAAACTCATAGGGCATGGTCTCAGTCAAAGCTGAGAAAAACGGACACGTTCCCTTTTGAGGCTGTTCTTGAGATTGGTCTTTGTCTCGCTCCAAGTCATCAGGTAAATCAAAGTCAAAGGAGTAACATGAGAAGTAAAAGCGTGACTTCCCTCCAAGAGAAATCAGGTGAACGTCAGTGTACCTCACGATCTCAGTCTTAGTCTTCATCTTATCCCAATGTGAGCTCGGATTCCAGGGTCATCAGCAACGCTGCAACAGATCAAGACCTTCAAAGAGGTCATGTTGCATATCTTTGTTACTGTTCTGTCTCCCTCTGGCACACCTCTAGGCCCTAAAGATCCAAGGAGGCCTCCAGTAGGACTTCCACTAGCGGATCCGCCCCTGATAGGGACTGTGCCTTTTGACCCTGTCCCGATGTCCACCCCAACTACGGAACCAACACCTACTTTAACTTCTCACCCAGCACCCAGACCCTTGACAGTTCCCTGTGCGCTGACGATGGCACCACCAAAGGAAGTCACTATTGTCTTATCGGACTCAGAAGCAAGCTTACTTCATCCATCACTAATGGACATGCCATTTGTCTCATTGGAGACAAAGAAAGGCTCTTCCCTGGAGCTCTTTAAAGAAAGCAAAAGTACAGTGTGCTTTCAGTGCCCATGCATCTGTTTCCCTAACAATAGCACCCTTTTTGAGGCTTCAGAAGAGGCATTCACCAGAGAAAGCTCCAAACCCTGCCTCCACACCATCCAACCTCCTTTTCGAGGTAGAGATCGGAGATCCATCTGCAATTAGTGTATGTGCGCATGGGGAGGCTGTCAATCATTGACAATGCAGTACAGAGTAGTGTATACGTGGTGTTTGCATGTGCTGGAAGTGCAGGTGGGATAGTACCTGAAGGATGTAGTGCTGTGCAATGCGTGCAGTATAAGTGCATATGCTGGTTGTATGTGTACCTTTATATGGTACAATACATGAATTGTGCGGTGCTGGCAGGATAAGTCCATGTGCTGTATGTATGGGTACCTGTGAGTGGTACAGTGTGTGCATGTAAAATGCAAGTGGGGGCGTGGCCGAGCCAGCCTTGATGGCGGACATACTGGGCTGAGGCTCCGTGAATTGGCTCGACTCTCATCTGTAATCCACCTTGGAGGGACCACCATACAGAAACATCAAACCAAATACCACTGCAGCTACTGTTGCAGCACGTCCTCAATCCCAGAAACTCGAGCCTAGGAGCTCTACAGCCTGCCGCGCACATTGCTTCGTACCAATATGGTGGCAGCGGAGGGAAGGAGGTTGGCCTGACAACCGCAAAGTGGCAAAACTAAAAACTCTTCATACACTCCGATCCACCGCTGAGGAGCGATCAAATGAAGCCAGACGGACTCCTTAGAGCGGCAGACCTCGCATCCAGATAAGCCTGCACAGTGGGGGTATAAAATTAAGTGGCCCTGTTGCGCGGTGTAGCAGCGCCGAGATGCCTCGCGGTAGCCTGTTGTGGCTGCTGTGACAGACGCTGATCCGGTCCAGTGCGAGTGTGCATCCCAGCTGAAGTCATCTAGGGACACAGCAGTGCAACCAGGTGAGCAGTAGAGGGAGGGGGCAGGAGGGGGCCCTCCCCAGTCAAAGAAAGTGTCTAGAAGCTGGAATAGTGTACAGAGCACACAACGGGGGCCCTCCCCCACTGGCTCCTCAGCGCTGGATGCTCACATGCGGCCTAGGGCTATTTTCCTAGTCCCGGCCCCTGGAGAGACCACCAGTATGGTCGCAGGCACCTAGATGCAGCTCCCAAACGCGGGGCGACAACTCCCCAACACTTGCGTGGTTACATGCAGCTTAGAGCCGGATGATCACGTGCAACAGAACACTACTCAAGGGACAAATCCCTCATTATTCCCACCTCCACCTTACACAGGCTCACGATCATGCTCAGTGCAAAAGGAACGGCAACCACAGCGTGGCCCTCCGGTGCCCAGCACCCACCATAACACATGTGGTGCTACCCAGAACGACTTACAGTGCCTACAGGATCAGAGCCCCCACTGCACCGAGCGCGGGCACCAAAACCATGGTCCGGCTACGCGCAACAGCACTGTCCAACTGGCAAAACTCTTCCTCTTCTGATGTCTCCAAAACTCACTTGTCCCTCTTCTACTCAGAGTCTTGCCAAGACACAAGGGGCTAGACGATTCCTGAGACACCCTTGGCTCTTATAAAACCAGTACGGAAGACAGAGCCTCATAACAGGTCAGCGTATAGGAAAAATCTCTTCCTCAAGACCACGCAATACTAAGGCGATAAACTGAGCCCCCAGGACAATTATGGGGAAGCTACGCTCTCAAACATGACTCCAGGGACCCCTCTTACTATAAAGCCACACGCAAGCAGCCAAAGGCCAAAAGGAAGACGCAGAGGCATCCTCTAACTTAGCCATGTTCAACAAGTTAGATAAGGTACTAGCAGTCATTGAACACTCCAGGGTCACGATGGTGGACAGATTTTGCTTCTTAGCCACAGATATTAATTTACTGCGCAATGACCACCCGAAACTGGCGGACAGCGTTGCAGATGGTGAGAAAACGCTAGCCTCCCTACAACCACAAGCGAAGATGCAACAAGAAACGTTATGCACATTGCAGAACCGAATAACGGTGTTGGAAGAACACGCAGATGACTTTGAAGGACGCTCAAAAAGAAGTAACATTTGCGCTCTTGGTATGCCCGAAGGCGTTGAGGGAGCTGACCCCATCACACATGGAAACATGGATTCACACATTCATGCCAATGGCAGACTTAACCGCTTTCTTCTCAATAGAGAGCACATTGGGTGCTGGCATACCACCCATCCCCGGGATCCCCACCTTGTCCACTACTGGTAAAGTTTCTCCATTACCGGGACAGAGATGTTGTGCTGCGGGCCACCAGGCAACATGGGCCCATTCAGATTAAAGATAAACTTGTCATGCTGTTTCCGGACTACTCCTGAGCAGTACAAAATAAACATTCCTCATTTATGGAGGTTAAATACAGACTTTGTCAAGAGGGAATTTAATTCTAGCTATTATTCCCAGCGCGTCTCAAGATTATGCAAGATGGAACTACAAAGTTTTTCACGGACCCGGCGGAAGCATATGATTGAATAGAGCAAAATCATCAACATCAGCCACACCTAACCTCAAAACGCAATAAACGTTTAAAGGAACCCAAGGGCAAACACAGTCGGACCAAGAAACCTACCCAGGGTACTAAACTCATGCCACACATACCAACCATGAGCTCCCCAGACCTGGAACAGATAATTGCCGAATGCAGGATGGCTCTACAGGCTGCAGCAGAACTAGGGCCAGCATCAACAGCCACAGACGAAGAAAGAGGTTCTCACATCTTTACCTCGGAAGAAGAAGGAGGCGTGCCTACTCCCTAACTCCACCGTTGTTGACTCCGCAAACAGCAGACATGCTCATATAAACAATAGTCCACTGCTGAACATGTCCTTGTTGCATATTTTACAAATGTCACATTCAGGATTATCCATCTGAGATACACATGCAACATAAGGTAACCACATGTCGGGTCCCTCCACGTATGCATATCCTACAAAAGCCACACGTGAGTCTAGCCTGCGCGCGAGACATTCCCGACCCCAATATACAGTAGAGTATGAGGGATATACTAAGTTTGGACATGCCACCTTTTGCAGTAGGTCCCACGTATAGGGAATATCCCCACCTCTGTTCACGATTCATTATTCATTATCCCCAAACTCTGAGACTATATCCCCAGATAGATAGATGCTATGAGCCTATATATGATTGCGTCCTCTGGCAAAGTGCAGAGCATGCCCAACCCCCACCCGCCACCCCCGCACTGCGGGTACCAACATCACTACATCCCATTTTGACAGGTAGCGGAAACATTAACTTCCTAATACTTAACATGCGAGGCATGCTCACAGCACGTAAAAGATACGCTGTGTATGCGTATATTAAACGTCAAAATACGCAGATCGTGCTGCTCCAAGAAACGCATCTAATGACAAGGGAACCGGACAAATTATGTAAACGCTGGCATGCATATTCTGCGTGACCACATACTCCGCGTATGCACGGGCCCCACTTCAGGAGCTACACAGGACTATAGACGCTGAGGGGCGCTATGCCCTCTTGGAGGGGATACTAGACGGTCAACCGGTCAGAATTGGTAGCATTTATGCTTCCAATACCTATCAGGGGAAATTCTGGGACTCCCTATCATATGCGCACAACACACCACTCCACCCTGGATATTAGGGGGAGACTATGACTGCACACTAACCCTCTCTCTAGACAGATCACATCCACCACACTCAGCCTCCTAGGCCATTGCGCAAACACAGCGATACAGCTCATGAGTCAATCACTTGTCCCTTACCAATGCATGGAGTAGCAAATACCCCGAGACCAAGTTATACTCCTTCCATTCCATCCCACATGATCTGAGAGTTATTCTGGATCGGTTCTTATGCACACCACGTATATTTCCCATGATACAGGACTCTAATTATCTTGGGCAAGTCATTTGTGCTCATGATGCACATGGGCTCACCCTAGTTTGGCAGCCACCACAGCCCCCGGTCCCCACCTTGCTCCTTCCCCGCGAATGCCTAGCGACCCAGTATTCAGACATGATCAAAGAACACACATCCAAAATTATTTCACTGAAAATGCCAAAACGGCATCCACAAGAGCAATCGAATGGGACGCATTCAAAATCGTAATCTGAGGCGCATGCATCCGACAAATCTCAGGAGTCCATAAGACTCTGGAACGGCGTATGCTAGAGGAGGAGCGAAAGCTCGCTGCGCTAATGCAAGCAGCGGACGCTAATGACGCCACCCCAGCACAGGTGGCGGACGCTAAAACCACTTACGCGGAAGTGCTTGCAGACCTCAGACGTTATAACTTCAGATGCACCCAGCTAGGGCGCATAGAGAGAATGATAGAGGGAGAGTGTTGCTCGCATGGCTTATGCGGCAGGACACCATCTTGCGTCCCATCACAGAAGTGGTCAAGATCTCGGACACAGTAGTCTGATCTCAAGCAGACATTATGCATGCATTCCACACATATTATTCAGAGGTGTATGCAACACACGACCAACCGGACCTAGAGAAGTTAGACAGATTCCTCGCTACTCACCCGATACCAAGCATAGCAGCTACAGGCAAGGTCACCTTTGAGGTACCCATTTGATCCGTGGACATAATACAAGCAATACAAGCCCTAGCCAGAAACAAAGCCTCTGGCCTTGACGGCCTCACTCTAGAGTACTATCACACCTTCTCCAAACAGCTGGTGCAGCGACTGACAGAAATGTTTGAGGCAGTGCTAGACGAGGGGATGCTCCCGAAAACTCTTTGGGAGTCACTGATCGTCTCCTTTCGAAAGCCAAATCGGGACCCCGCCGCCTGGGCTTCTATCGGCCTATTGCCCTACTGACGGCAGACTATAAATCTTCTGTAAAATATTGTCGGAACGCTATGCAACTGTTCTCCCAGCCCTAATACATCCAGATCAATGCAGCTTTGTACCCGGAAGATTCACCACAGATAATATCCGGTAGTTATTCCACATACAGGACCAGTTCCAGGGCCGATACTCCTGCGCCGCATGTTTGATCCTGGACTTGAAGAAGACCTTAGATACCCTATCTTGGCCCAACTTTCTTGCCGTACTCCGCTGGATGGGGATGGGCCCAAGGTTGCGAACGTATCCTAAACTGTTATATACAAAACCCACATCTAGAATTAGACTGGGTCGCCTTATCTCCACTTCCTTTGTGGTATTGAGGGGCACGCGGCAGGACTGCCTGCTCTCTCCCTTGATTTTTGCCATGGCGATGAAACCATTGGCTATCTGTCTGCAAGAGGAGGGCAAGCAATGGGGTATCCCCCTGGCGGGGGTTACGCACAGCGCTTCATTGTACGCTGACAATCTGTTACTTTATGTACGTGACATCACACTGGACGTCTCTCCCATCCTTGCAACATTGGTGGACTTTGAGGCAGTAGCCGGCCTAAAAGTCAACTGGGCCCAATCCACTATATATCCATTACAGGCCAATCTCTACCCGCAAATGATACATATTGAAGGATTTAATCTCTCATGGAGTGCACATGCCCCACGATACTTGGGAGGACAATTATATCACACTCCACAAGATATATATATGATGGCAATCGTCACAAAGCTCTGGCAGGCGTCTGCTCCTTTTTCCCGTTCTGGAAGGCACTACCCTTAACCCCCCCCCCCTTGGTAAAATCACTATAGCTAAAATGGTTTCAGTCCCACAACTCCTCTACCACTTTGCAAATCTACCTATAGTCCTTACCCGCTACTTCTTCCAAGAATTGGACACCCACCTAGGCACCCTTATTTGGGGCAACGGACGCAGACGGATTGCCATGGCCAAATGCAACTCCCAATAAATTGGGACGGACTGAGTACCCCATCATTCAAGGCATACTTCCTAGTCGCCCAACTTCAATGGCTATCGCGCTGGACGGCGGGTCGCTTGTTAGGATAAACCAGTACGGATGCAGGCCCGATACTCATCCTAGCGATTCGACGCATACTACTGCCAGGTCGCAATGCCAACAGTAATTCACCCGTAGCAGGTAACAGTGGCTCGCACCTGCATGAAACGCATCCACCGACTATCGAGAGAAACCCCATTGTACTCCCTATTGTTGCCACTGGCAGGACTGCCACGAGGTCGCAAGTACTACACCGCACACGCTCTTCGAGTCTGGACAGACCGTTCACTCACGGAGATAGGATCCCTATTCACAGATGTCCTCCTCCTCCCATTTGAGGTACTAGTAGCGAGACAGATATTACCAAAAGGTCAATTCCTCCTGTATGGGCAACTGGTGGCGGACTGCCGCAGAGCCTGGCACATGACAAACAGGGAACATGCAACACACCCAGTCCTACACGCTATCCTATAAATGGGCTCTGGACGCCATATAATAACGTTGATATATAGAGCCATCCTTAACCTCACAGCAATATCACTCACCCCCCTCCGTAACAAATGGGAGGAGGAACTCCAGAGGCTATTGCATGAAAAAGAATGGGAGCAAACACTAGAGTACCCCAAAAAGTGTCACGCAATTCACGTTTTAAAAATATCCAATTCTTTATTTTACATCGTGCATACCTCACACCCGAACACCTCCAGCGATATTTCCCCAACACATCATTCGCATGCCCAAGGTGCTCCGCCCTCAATGCAACCTTCCTCCACATGTTCTGGAGCTGCCCAGGACTACAACTATGGTGGAAGGCAGTACACACTACACTCTGTGAAGTAAAGGGGCTCATAGACATCGCCACCTGGGACTCCAGTGCGCTAAGCATATACAAGCACCGCAAACAATGCAAAGGTGAGGCACGATTCGCATCCCTGGCCTTGCTAATGGCCAAATGTATGATTGCTATGCAAACCCCAAAAGGGCCACCAATAGCAGCCTGGACAGGCAGAGTCACTAAATGGGGACCATCTGAAGAGGACGCCCTTCGACAATAAGAAGTTTAAAGCATTCACAAACACTGTATCTCCCTACAATGGGTGGCGCTCCTACACACCATTGAACATACCTCAGAACGGAGTAGGTGCCCCTTATTATCAACAAACTCCTCACAAGCATGATTAAACACATCCACCTCCGACCATAAACTAGAACAAAATGCAGAACGTGAACTAATTATTCACACAGATAACCACCACACAAGCCATGAAGCACAGCAGCGTTTATCCACTCATATTTTACTGAGCACTCATTACCTCAGAGTATTCCCAGCTTAAACTACCGCCACTAGTTCATCCACAGTTACCTTTCATACGTGGTTTGAACAGTGAAAGGTGTCCTTGACCGGGTAATTATTAACCGAGGTGGCACAGGTGAATTATTGTGTCTAATGAAGTGAGACGGTAATGTTCGAGGGATCCTTGTTGAAGTGAGAGCTCATGCGTGTGTCTCATTCCTTATGGGGGTGATGGGGGCACACGATTGAGAACAGCAATCCTGCTGAGATTCCATACCTTATTATCTGATAACCTTACTGAATTTTTTAAAAGTTCAATAACTTCAAAAGGGCCCATGAACAAACTTTCCCCCTTTTTGACCTTCCAAGGTTTTTTAACTTTTACCATCATACCAACTTCCACTTTCGGATCAACTTTGGAACCAAACCTCTCATCAAAGTATTTTTTATTAATACTGTGAGTATGAGCAAGATTTTCTTTAACTTTTCCCAAATCTACACTCGAAAAGGTTGATCTAACTAACCATGACGGATTCACTTTAGTCCTGGGAAGTCTTCCCCTCATGATTTCGAAAGGAGAATATCCAGTCATGGAATTCACAGTAGTCCTATACATCCATACCTTCTTAAAAACTTCCACTTCCCATTTTTTGCCTTCATTTCCAACCGATTGTATTGCACTTTTTAAAACTCTATTAAATCTCTCTATCACTCCATTACCGCTAGGATTATAAAGAGAAGTCGTGGAATGCACTATTCCCAGCCTTGCAAAGTAATCCTTAGCCTTGTTGGAAGTAAATTGAACCCCATTGTCAGTTATGAGTCTAACAGGTAAACCTTCTTCAGTGAAAACTCTATCTAAAAAACACAAAACAGACTCAGTATCTATTTTCTCAACAATCTTGATAATAGGCCATTTCGAAAAAATATGCAGATTGGGGTATTGATCAGAGCGCTTGGAATTGGAGCACAAGGACTCCACAATGCGCCAAGGTTTCACCTGGAATGGTTACTCCAGTGTATAAACCATCCAGGAAGTTCTGTGGACGAAGGACATAATTAGCAAAAAGTGGCTAATTTGCTCGAGAACGAGGTGCTAATATTGCGCAGTTCGTGCTATACCTTGAAGGGAATGAATCGAAGACGCCTCGGGAACGAGGTACTCGGCGGCGTTCGTTCGCACGTGATTACAATATGGTTGGGGGTAGCCGCGGGAATTGTCCAAGCGGCAGAACCGGAGTTCAGGTTACCTGCGGGACAAGGAAAAACCGTAAGGACTAAGTATTTTAAGGAAAACGGTATAGGCAGGTTCCACAGGACAGCTTGGCTTACCTCGCCGGTTCTTGATCTATGAAGGCTTCATGGCACAATGGCTCTTCAATGGCAACCGAGGAAGGACTACAAGCCGGTATATATAGTGGGTAGATGGTCGCGGCCATCTTGTGTGAGGGAAGATGATGCGAGGGTTGCATTATGTCAGGTGCAACGGACGCGAGTGTACATTATCCTGAATATTGGGTGGAATGAGAGGGGAGCCTTAAATCGGACCTTATTGTGAGGTATAGTTCGAGTGTACAGTGTTGTGGATCGTGATGGGGTATTTACAAGACGGTGAAATTTACATGTGAGGCAGAATTTTAATATCATACATAATGCTGGAATACTGAAAAAATCATGTAAGGATTGAGCTAGCATTTGGAACAGACTTAATTACATTAAACCTCATCAATTGTGCTGAATGGTACAGTACATGGTGGATATAGTACTGTGTAGTGCGTGTATGCATACACTGGGTGTATGTATGCCTGTGAATGGTACAATACATGGAAGGCCCTTGGTTCCATTTTGGGAGACCCTTGCCTGCGTGGTAAAACATGGAGTGGAGTTAGAGAAATCCCCCCAGACAGACTTGTGGATTACTGCTTTCCTGTAATCTGGGTGTTACTTACACTGGGGAGGGGAGGACCACATTTTCCATGTACACTTCAAACGGTGCTCTTTCATTCAGTGAGGGGTCACAAGGAAAGGGCCTGGGCACCTCTGGGGCTGATAAGAAAATCATAAAGAGGTCATCTGGGAACCCTGGGACAAAGGTTTGAGGCACATATTACTGTGCCTGTCATCCAGGTGTGAAATCAAGTCATACATAAGGCCTGTTTTTTGGGACTACCAGCTTTGGAGAGATTGCTGCTGTAACAGACTGCTCAAAAGAAAGAGGGAGCAGAGGAGTAAGCTCTTCAAAAGATTCAGAACCCAAACATGAAATTCCGACCCTAAATTACATTTTATATCTATAAGTCTGGGAGGTTAAGACCCCAAAAATTGTCATCTGCCAAGCAGCCTGACGGGTTGTGTGAGGAGAAGCTCTGCCTTGGACCCTGTTTGGTGCCATGGCATTTTAGTCTCCCTCCTGGGTGATGGGACATCAGTCAAGGAATCCAAGACCACCTGCCCGGGAGCCTGAAGCACCAGCACCTGTCTTCTTGCCAAGTTCAGTGTGCCCTGTGAGGAGGAGGAGAGCATAAGAGGGAGCAAGGTCTAATAGGGAGCCCTGTCGTGTGGACTCACTGTGCAAAGTGTGAGGAGACAACTAGTGCACCGATCAGGTTGTTGCCCGTGTGCAGGCCTCAGTTGACAACACCTGTATGCCAGGAGAGTCATGGTAAAGACGGCTGTACTGTAAATGCTGAAGCCATGTGCTGTAGCGATGCGGCGACCCCATATTCTAGAGGGGACACCAAGGTGAAAGACTGCCATGCAGTAAGGATCAAAGCCTTGTGCGGCAACCGTATGGCAAGCAGAGCTGCAATGGATAACTTTGCCGTCGGACTGGTGCTTGGGGACAGGGAGCGGTGGTGGCCTATGGGTCAGCGGGAGGAACAATGACTGCGACTGGTTTGACCCTGTTGGAGGAGTGTGGATGCCGTGGTTGCACCGTCGCCCGAAAACAGGATTGTCGTAATCACCACACCCCTTTCAAATCCGGAGCTTGTGAACACTTTCATGCAGGAGAAAGCTGCATTAAACCTCCAATTGCTGCAGGATCGCGACCACAAGAGAGAGGTCCTGCTCCATGTGAGTGCAGCTACTGAGTCAACTTATGAGCAATTCACCTGACATGGACTTGAGCCACTGCAAGGGCCTGTTGATGGGGCGCACTCCAGGGCTCAGAACGCGTTACTTCTGCCAGAGCGTGTAAGACTTATTTGAGGCCTGAAGGCCCCAGGGGAACTTGCTGCTAAATCAAGTAAATGTGAACTGGAATACTATTGTCTTTAATTCAGAGTTGTAGTGGACTCTTGAGACTCAGACTACAAGTTGGCATTCCCTGTATTTTACAAATAGTGAGTAGGTGAATAATCATGATCGCTGATGCGAGGAGTGAGTGGGACAGGGAACCGCAGAAGAGACACTAGAGCCCCGACCTCAGATGACTGTAATTGTTTGTGAATGTTGTATTCTTCCTTTGTTTGGCTAGCATCAGAAATAAAATTCTTCGCGTTTGTCATAAAAGTGAATATTTGGCTAGACAATGATTTTTTGCTGCTGGTGCTCGCATTTTTAGTTGTGAACATGTGTTCACTAATCTTCATCCAGTCATCCCCCGAGGAAGCCGAGCCTTGGACTGCAGAAGGGGTTCGTGGCCCATTACTCAGATTCCATAGCAAGTCGGCGCCCTGGGACATCGTGAATAAAAGGCCTCTACCCCCACGGTTGGACCCAGTAACGCCTGTGCGGCTCTTGGCCCTCTGAAAGGAGTTCTGACAGTCCCAAAACCCCTCCACACACACACACTTGCCACCTGCACCATAAAAGCTTCTGAAGGGCCACTTGTACATCTTACAGAAGGAGGTTCAAGCTCAGCTCTCTTGGACAAGGGAGACAGAGAGGGTACCACCATCAAAAACAGGGACTGGTTGTTACTCCTACTTTCTGGTTCCGAAACAAAACAGAGGACTTCAGCCTAATTTAGATCTTTGCCCTCTGAACTTCTTCCTCAAAAAAGAAAAGTTCAAGATGCTCACTCTGACCCAAGTTCTGTCTGCCCTGGATCCAAGTGACGGTAGTGTTGGATTTGCAGGATGCCTATTTTCACATCCTCTCCTGCAGTCCCACAGAAGTTACCTGTGATTTCAGGCACTTACAGTTCTTGGAGCTCCTCTTGACCTGACCAGTACCCTTTGGGGTTTACAAAAGTGTTGGTGGTCGTCGCTGCTCATCTTCAGAGGTTGGGAAGCCCAGCCTTCACACACACCTTGACAACTAGTTACTGAAGTTGGACTTGCCCAAGACAACGGGCGATCTATTAACATCCTTGGGATTCTTCATCAATGTGCCGAAGTCACACCTGACTCGTGTGCAGAGGCTGCCTCTCAGCGGCCCATTCTGGATATGGTGCTGTTCTGAGCCTTCTCTCTGCCTCAATGAGTCTGAGACCTTTGGGCTATGATTTTCATGTTTCAACCTTTGACCTGGGTCTCAGTGAGAGTGGCTCTGAGACTTCTTGGTCTCTGGGCCTAATGAATCCTGCTAGTGGACCTCCTCATATGACACTTGCGGGCTCGGCAGTAGGATCTGCAGTCTCAGTGGGCTGAGCAACAGGGGAACGTGTCCTATTCCATTCAGGAATCAGAGGAGACTGCAACAGACCTGTAACGGTGGCTGCTAAACCTTAATTGGACCGTGGTATACCCCTCACCCTACCCGAACCCTGACCTAAAAGTTGTGACAGAGGCATTGTTGCTGGGTTGGGGAAGCAATCTAGGGGAGGTGGAGATCAGAGGACTCTGATCACCATCAGAGATCAATCTCCACATCAGTCTGTTGGTACTAAAAGCATTCCTACTGGCAATCATGAGGGACCGGATGCAGGTCCTCATGTACAACAGCACTGCCATGTGGTACTTCGTAATAAGGGCAGGGTGTGGTCATGGGTACTGTGCTAGAAGGCTGTAGCCTCTGGAACTGGCTGAGTCATCAGGGAATCTTTCTGGTCGTACAAATCATGGCAAGATCCTTGAATGTCAGGGCGAACAAACTAAGTCTACGTTGCCTAGGGAGTCACCAATGGCGGCTACTCTGATAGGGGGTGCAGGGCATTGAGGAGAACCTCGCAGGAAGGCATTTTTATACACCTGGGCCTGTACAGCTTACACCTATATGGTTGGAAATTGAGCAGCGACAATTAGCTGACTTCAGTCTTCCTCCCGAGGTCATGAATGTAATTTTAGCAGCCAGGCATCCATTCTCCAATGCCATCTATGCTGGGCACTGGGAGAAGTTCATTCTTTGGTGTTTTCTCGGTATATCCAACACTTACAAGCTCAGTTGTCTGATGTTTTACTTTTTTTCCTCTCCCTAGTCCAACAAAGCCTTGCTGAGGTTAATGTTAATGGTTACTTGTCAGCCTTATCAGCTTTTTTAAGAATGCCTGATTATCCATATATCACACAACAAGCGCTTAGATTAATAAAATTGACACCTAGCTTAATGTGATATATTGTATGTTAGCCTGCTTGCTTGTATTTTGGAATCCTTACTATAGGTTACCTTTGTATCAGGGACATGACACGGGGCTCTGCTCTGTAGTCAGTCACTCATCAAGATTGGGAGCTGTTGGCAACCTACCGGTCACTTGTCAGTCTTTTGTAGAAGGTAGGTCCCTCTTCATGTCCCTGATACATAAGTAACCCATAGTAAGGGCTCCAAAATACAACCAAGCAGGTAAATATACACCATTGTATTCCTTAGTGTGATGCATGGTATGAGTGGGGTATAAGCAGGGATATCAACACTAGTTGAAGCCCTGATAAAGGTGTTGACCTGTATCCGCATGGTAGAAGGCTGTAACACATAGGCAAGATATATGAGTATGGATGGTTCTTTATATCTCAATCAATATACACGTGATACATTTTTTATCATATCTGGGGTACCCCATTAATAATGTGGAATATCTCTAAGGAGTATACCCAAAGATATTTTTAATTAACCTGGATCCCTGCAATTATCCAGCTGATTTTATTTGAACTGGTTGAGTCCGCTAAGGTGAATTTTACCTACTTTGACGTGAATAGGTCACCAGTGATGAAGCATGCCACAAAAATGAGTGAGTGTGGTGACCTGTCCATATCTTTTTGATATCTGCAGTTTACCTAGGATTGAACTCGGTTTCCATTTTGTTAACCCAAACACTTGTTTTGTGATATATTTTTCAGTGGGAGGCTGTGCTTGTGGTTTATCCTAGCTCTCTTTATAGGGATATATGCCTGATCACCCATCTCTGTTTAAATTCACTGTTATGATGTGCTTTGCAGAAGGGCTGACCTACATTTGTCTGACAAAAACTTTTGTGATGCCTCAGTGAGACTTGAATTTGGTACTTACATTCTTGGTGTGTACCCCATTTGAACCAACCAATGCACAGCTGCCGTCTAACGTTCTGTGAATACAGTGTTCCTCATAGTGATCACATCTGCTCACCGCTTGAGTAAGTTACAAATATTATCTATCCAGCAACCATATGCCACCTTCTTTCCAGACAAACTAGTGCTGAGAACTAGGCTACATTTCCCTAAAAGTTGTGATGTCTTTTCATATTGGGCACTCTATTTCCCTGCCAGCATTCTTTGCCCCAACTCACTCATCCATGTGGGAGGAAGGACTCCATTGTTTGGACCCAAAGAAAGCCCTAAACTTCTGTATCCATTGCCCCAAGAACTATCAGTTGGACAATCAGCTCTTTGTAGAGTTCTCTGGGAAAGCTTCCAGAAGGTTACAGGCTCATTTCACCAAAACCACGGATGCTACCACCACGCTGGTGCATGGAGTACCTGTCTTGGTCATCTGCCAGGCTGCTACCTAGGTGCCACTTCACACATTCACAAAGTACTACTGTCTGGATAGCCACATACAATGGAAGGGACATTTTCCCCATTGGATCGTGCAGGACTTTCTGGTCTGAGCCATTCCACAGATCTATAATGTGGGCAGGGACTTATTTGATATCTAGTCACAAGGTGAGGAACCTGCAGTTAAACTATCCATCAGAAGAACAAGTTGCTTACCTTCGGTGACACTCCCTCTGGTGGACACTCTATCTAATCACTGATTCCTCACTGAACCTCCCCGTTCTGTAAAATTTATTTTTTGTACATGTAAAAATGTCCCAATTAAAAATCTGCATTCTGTCAAATCTGATTCATGATTGCTCCACATCCTAACTAAAAAGGACACACAGGTGTGACAGTTATTTGTGGCTTCAATGAACTGAACACACAGCCACACTATGCCACCTACCAGTGTATTAGGGAATTGCTGAGAAAAAACTACACATCTAGTCTGGCACCTGTTGGTATTCACAAAGTGAGGAATCTGCGGTTAGGTATCCACCAGAAAGAACATTACCGAAGGGACGTAACTTGTTCTTCAAGGCAGCCTTTATTTTTCAGTGACCCTTCTCCCTCTCTGTGCATCACACCAGGTAGTATGCCACCACCATATCTGAAAGAGACACGTTAGTGATAGATTCCTTACCTTAGAATATCCCCAGGCGTCAGACTGGATCCGGAAATTTTTGCGTAGCAATACCCCTGCGCGCTGGTAGGCGTCGTCTGCGGCTCCGCGTCCGTCGTCGGCGTCGTGAGCGCCGGGATGACGTCATCGGAGTATATAGACGGCGCCCATGCGCGCTGACGTCAGTTCTTCTTTTTTCCGCGCCAGCTAGCGCAGATCCGGAAGAAGCTCTACCCCCAGTCACTTTTTGACTGAAAACTTTTTTGATCTTTTTGATCCTCTAGTTAGTCGATTCTCGACTATCGGTGCCAGGGATGCCCGGGTTCAAGCCTTGCTCGAAGTGCGGCCGACTCATGTCGGTCACGGACCCCCATCGCCGGTGCCTGAAGTGCTTAGGCCTCGACCACGACGATCGAACCTGCTCCGACTGCCGGGCCCTGACGTCGAAGGCTAGGCGGGAGCGGTCCCGCAAGCGTCTCGAGCTGAGGCAGTCGGCCCGCGCCGCTCCAGGTCCTGGTCCCGGTCCCACGGGAGGTCGAGGGACAGGTCGCGAGGTCGGAGTCATCGACGTTCCGGGAGTGGACACCGATCGTCTGGTTCCAAGTCCTCAGGTAAGAGGCATGAGAGGTCGGAGCGACACCATCGGTCCTCCGACCCGCCCCGTCGCTCGATCGATGCGACCGGGGATTCGGGCGACACCGCCCACGCGGCTCCGCGGGAGTCGCAAGCGTCGCCGCCTGCCCCACACCTTCGGGTCCCTGGGCACGGCGCGTCGCAGGAGGAGGTCGAGAGGTACCTCATGGCCATGAGGGCCCTCCCTCCTCAGTCGGTTCCCGTGGCGCCTTCGGGCCGATCGGCTCCGTCTGGAGGTCCTTCCGGGTCGGGCGCTTCGGCCCCGACGACGTCGGGTGCTTCGGCCCCGGCGCCGCTGGCGACTTCGGTCCCGGCGCCGCGCGACCTCGCTGGATCCGGCTCCGGATCCGGGACCTCGCCGGTCGACCCTTTTTTCCGCGCCAGCTAGCGCAGATCCGGAAGAAGCTCTACCCCCAGTCACTTTTTGACTGAAAACTTTTTTGATCTTTTTGATCCTCTAGTTAGTCGATTCTCGACTATCGGTGCCAGGGATGCCCGGGTTCAAGCCTTGCTCGAAGTGCGGCCGACTCATGTCGGTCACGGACCCCCATCGCCGGTGCCTGAAGTGCTTAGGCCTCGACCACGACGATCGAACCTGCTCCGACTGCCGGGCCCTGACGTCGAAGGCTAGGCGGGAGCGGTCCCGCAAGCGTCTCGAGCTGAGGCAGTCGGCCCGCGCCGCTCCAGGTCCTGGTCCCGGTCCCACGGGAGGTCGAGGGACAGGTCGCGAGGTCGGAGTCATCGACGTTCCGGGAGTGGACACCGATCGTCTGGTTCCAAGTCCTCAGGTAAGAGGCATGAGAGGTCGGAGCGACACCATCGGTCCTCCGACCCGCCCCGTCGCTCGATCGATGCGACCGGGGATTCGGGCGACACCGCCCACGCGGCTCCGCGGGAGTCGCAAGCGTCGCCGCCTGCCCCACACCTTCGGGTCCCTGGGCACGGCGCGTCGCAGGAGGAGGTCGAGAGGTACCTCATGGCCATGAGGGCCCTCCCTCCTCAGTCGGTTCCCGTGGCGCCTTCGGGCCGATCGGCTCCGTCTGGAGGTCCTTCCGGGTCGGGCGCTTCGGCCCCGACGACGTCGGGTGCTTCGGCCCCGGCGCCGCTGGCGACTTCGGTCCCGGCGCCGCGCGACCTCGCTGGATCCGGCTCCGGATCCGGGACCTCGCCGGTCGACCCTACGACCTCGCCGGCGACGTCCCTTCAGGTGTCGTCCCCGGCAGCCGAAGTGGTTGCCGACCCCAATGCTTCCTACGGTCCTACTCAGGTGTCGGAGGGGCGCCGCTGGGCGCCGATTCCGTCGGCCTTCGGAGAGTTCTATCTCCACGAGGAGGCCCTGGCTGTTAATCCTGGTCTCCGGGAGCCGGGTGACGAGGAGCAATGGGAGGGGTCCGAGGACCCTCTGGCACGTGATTGCCAGTCTCATCAGGACTGGACATATGAGCTTGGGGAGGCCAGTGGTATTGACACCTCGCCAGACACTGGATTTACGTCGCCCCCGACTGTGGCTTCGGAGGCGGGTTCTGCTTACAGTGTAGTGTTGACGAAGGCAGCTAAGGCCCTAAACCTTGAGCTCCCCGTCGCGGCCGTGAGGACTAATCTCCTCACTGAGGTCCTCAAACAGCAGTCCGGCTCCGCGGAGCCCCTTCTGCCGTTCAATGAGGCCTTGTGTGACGTTCTGCTGGGCACTTGGTCCAAGCCTGCCACAGGTCCCCCTGTGGATAGGAACGTGGCCAGACGCTACCGCCCGGCACCGGGCGACCCTTGCTTTTTGTCCACCCACCCCACCCCCGAGAGCCTGGTCATCCAGGCCTCCAACTCCCAGACCGCATTCCCGTCGGCCCCGCCCGACAGGGAATCCAAGAGATATGAGCAGTTCGGGAAGAAGGTCTTCTCGTCTGTGAGCCTAGGGCTCCGGTCAGTGAACACCAACTGTCTCTTGGGCCGCTACACCCACACTCTGTGGGGCACGGTTGCGGAGGTGCTGCCACAATGCCCTGAGGAGGTCAGGGCTAAACTCAGCCAAACCCTTGCGGACGGCCGAGATGCGGCACGCTTTTCTATCCGGTGTGGGCTGGATACCACGGACTCACTGGGCAGGGCGATGGCAACGACGGTGGCGGTTCGACGCCACGCCTGGTTGAGGTCTGCCAATTTCTCGGCCGATGTCCAGGCCACCCTCCTGGACATGCCGTTTGATGGCCGTCGCCTCTTCGGCGACAAGGCAGACCATGCGCTGGAACGTTTTAAGGACTCCAGGGCCACGGCCAAGTCCTTGGGCCTTACGGCCCCACGCCAGCAATCGGGTGCCTTTCGCTCCTTTCGTGGCCACGGAAGGGGCGCCCCACCACGGACCGTCAGCCACGCGCCGCAGAATGTTCAGCAACGCGGTGGCGGCCGTGGGAACCGCCGTGGCGGTGGTCGGGGCCAGCGGCGAGGCCAGTCCACACCTCCCTCAGCAGCCCCCGCCTCAAAACCTTCCTAGTCCGAGTTTTCAGGCCCATGTGACGCCTGTGGGAGGCAGGGTTCGCCATCACCTCTCCCACTGGCATACGGTCACTTCGGACAGGTGGGTGCTGCAAATTGTCCGAAGGGGTTTCTCCCTCCCTTCGAGTCTTCCCCTCCATCCATGCCACCTCAATACCACCGTGTGTCGGGGGATCACTTGCAACTTCTGCAAGAGGAGGTTTCGGCCCTCTTGGCCAAGAGGGCCATCGAGCGCGTTCCTGGGCCAGAAGTAGGACGTGGCTGTTATTCCCACTACTTTCTGGTACCCAAGAAGGGCAAAGGGGGCCTACGCCCTATCTTGGATCTGCGGAACGTCAACGGCTTCCTCCGGACGGAGAAGTTCAAGATGCTCACTTTGGCTCAGGTCCTGGCTGCCCTGGACCCAGGAGACTGGATGGTAGCGTTGGACTTGCAGGACGCCTATTTCCACATCCCCGTCCTGCCGGCCCACCGGCGTTACCTGCGGTTCACGGTAGGCCTGGAGCACTTTCAGTTTACCGTGCTCCCCTTCGGCCTTACCAGCGCCCCACGGGTGTTCACGAAAGTGATGGCGGTGGTCGCAGCCCATCTGCGCAGGCAAGGGGTGTCAGTCTTCCCCTACCTCGACGACTGGTTGTTGAAGGCGGGCTCGCCCCAGACAGTCGTCACCCACCTCCAGACTACGGCCGACCTCCTGCACTTGCTGGGGTTTTCCATCAATGTGCCGAAGTCACACCTGTGTCCCTCTCAGAAGCTCCTTTTCATCGGAGCGGTTCTCGACTCGGCGCAGTTTCGGGTTTACCCACCCGAGCAGCGGGTTCGGGATATTCAGGCTCTGATTCCTGTCTTCAGGCCGTTATCCCGGGTCTCGGTCAGGTTGACGCTGCGGCTTCTGGGACTGATGGCCTCCTGCATCCTTCTGGTGCGTCACGCCAGGTGGCGGATGCGGGCTCTGCAGTGGGACCTGAAGTTTCAGTGGGCCCAGCATCAGGGCAACCTGTCCGATCATGTCCTGATCTCGGAGGGCACTGCGAAGCAACTGCAGTGGTGGCTCACGGACCGCGACTGGGTCAGTGGCAGACCCCTCTCTCTACCCCAGCCGGAGCACGTAGTTGTGACGGACGCGTCCCTCCAGGGCTGGGGAGGCCACATGGGAGAGGCGGAGATCAGAGGCCTCTGGTCTCCGGCGGAGTCCCGGCTCCACATCAACCTTCTGGAGCTGCGGGCGATTCGTCTTGCACTGAAGGCATTCCTCCCCTCTGTCAGGGGGAGCGTGGTGCAAGTGTTCACCGACAACACCACCGCCATGTGGTACTGCAACAAACAGGGCGGTGTGGGGTCGTGGACCCTTTGCCAGGAGGCTCTGCGCCTCTGGCAGTGGCTGGAACATCAGGGCGTGACCCTGGTGGTTCAACACCTGGCAGGCTCTCTGAATGCCAGGGCGGACGAACTCAGCCGCCGGTGCATGATGGATCACGAATGGCGTCTGAACTCGGACGTGGCGCAAGGTCTCTTTCGACAGTGGGGAGAGCCTTGGTTAGATCTATTCGCCACAGAAGAGAACGCGCAATGTCAGCAGTTCTGCGCGTTGGAGTTTCCAAGGCGGCACTCGCTCGGAGACGCTTTTCGTCGCGAGTGGAGCTGCGGTCTGTTGTACGCCTTTCCGCCTATACCACTTCTGCCCAGAGTGCTGAAGAAGATCAGGCACGACCGGGCCCAGGTCGTCCTTGTGGCTCCGGACTGGGCACGAAGATACTGGTATCCCGAGCTACTCAGCATGTCAGTCGATCCCCCGATTCGTCTGCCTCTTCGGGAGGACCTTCTGTCGCAGCAGCAGGGGACGGTCCTGCACCCGAACCTGTCCAGTCTCCACCTACAAGCTTGGAGATTGAGCGGCGGCAGTTGAGGCCATTTGACTTGCCTCCCGAAGTCTGTGACATCATTCTGGCAGCCAGGCGTCCCTCCACGAAGTCGGTATACGCCTGCCGGTGGAATAGATTTGTGGCATGGTGCGCAGCAAAGGCTGTGGATCCCCTCTCGGCACCCCTTTCGGAAGTGCTGCTCTTTCTTCTTTCCCTTGCCCAGCAGGGCTCTGCTCTGGGCACTCTTAAAGGGTACCTTTCTGCTCTTTCAGCCTTCTTGAGGCTACCAGATCAGCCTTCTTTATTCAAGTCCCCTATCGTGAGTAGATTTCTGAAGGGCATCACGCACATGTTCCCTCCTGTTCCCTTCGTGATGCCCCAGTGGGACTTGAATCTTGTTCTCACCTATCTGATGTGTGCTCCCTTATCTGATGTGTGCTCCCTTTGAGCCACTTCATAACTGCCCTCTTCGTCTCCTTACTCTGAAGACGGCCTTCCTGGTTGCCATCACCTCTGCCAGGAGGGTGAGTGAGCTCCAGGCTCTTTCTTCTTCTCCACCTTTCCTGTCTGTTCATCCTGATAAGGTGGTGTTGCGTACACGACCTTCCTTTCTGCCCAAGGTTGTCACGGCCTTCCACATCGGGCAGTCCATCACCTTGCCCACCTTCTTTCCGCCTCCGCATCCCTCGAAAGAGGAGGAGAGGCTCCACCGTCTGGATCCAAAACGTGCGCTCTCCTACTACCTAGACCGCACTCGCCAATTCCGGGTGGATGACCAACTCTTCGTTGGTTACGTGGGCGCGAAGAAGGGAAAGGCTGTACACAAGAGGACCATCTCCAGGTGGATCATCTTGTGCATCCAAGCATGCTACTCCATGGCGAGGAAGGAGCCCCCGGCTGGATTGCGGGCTCACTCCACTCGGGCCACGGCAACGACAACTGCCCTGGGCCGCGGTGTCCCCCTGCAGGACATCTGTCAGGCAGCCACGTGGGCCTCGCTGCACACGTTCGCGAGACACTACTGCCTGGACAGTCAAGTCCGGAGGGATGGCTTCTTTGGCCGTTCCGTCCTCCAGGACTTTCTGGTGTGATATTGGTTCGCAGACCCACCACCGGGGTTGGTATTGCTGGGGTATCTATTCTAAGGTAAGGAATCTATCACTAACGTGTCTCTTTCAGATGCACAAGTTACTACTTGTGTAACGATATATCTGTAAGAGACATTAGTTAGTGATAGATTCCTTACCGCCCTCCCATCCTCCCCGTTCTGCGAACCGATATTTAGGGTTAAGGTCATCCCCTTTCAGGGCCCTAGTTTCATGGCACCAGTGTTGGTTCTATCATGGCTCTGCGTATCTGGCGCGGAAAAGCTGTGTTATCAGAACTGACGTCAGCGCGCATGGGCGCCGTCTATATACTCCGATGACGTCATCCCGGCGCTCACGACGCCGACGACGGACGCGGAGCCGCAGACGACGCCTACCAGCGCGCAGGGGTATTGCTACGCAAAAATTTCCGGATCCAGTCTGACGCCTGGGGATATTCTAAGGTAAGGAATCTATCACTAACTAATGTCTCTTACAGATATATCGTTACACAAGTAGTAACTTGTGCACCTGTTGCAAAAGGAACACATGATGGATGGAATGTTAAACAATGCAAACATTAACCCCCAGTCACAAAGATCTGGGTTTAATCCATTGTTCTTTTGCTCACCACGCTAGCCTAGTTTGAACCCAGCCATATGCAAATCAGTCTTGACCTTGTGCCTTATGGGACCAGTCCAGCCCGAACTGCCAAGCCAGGACCTCCCTGGACCGGAAACAAGTATCCTAGGACCAGTTTCGGGGCATCACCCGTCATCAGTCAGGCTAGCTTGAATCCAGTGGCAAAGTGAGCAAGGGACACGAGTCTGGAAATACCCTTCCCACTTGGGGCAACAACGGCAAAAGGAACAAATGGTAGATGGAATGCTGAACAATGCAAACATTCTCCCCCAGTCATAACTGTAGCACTCTTCATATACCAGCCTTGTCTTAATCCTTACTCAAAAAATTTACCAAGCTTGTAATCTTTTCCTAAACTTCATTAGTTCCAGAGTCTCCAGCTCAAGGCATCACATCCAGTGCAGAATCTCCTGTTGTCTTTGTGTTTACATACAGCAATTACTACTGCAGTTTTGATGTTTGTAAGCGATGATACTGATAGGTGTTACTATTATCTACCTCAGTGGCATTCAGTTCATTGAGCAGAAAAAGCTTTTTCTGTGATTTGAACTCCTGACTAGCAGGTCTTGCAGATATGTTAGCAAATGTCAACAGCAAGCACTAAACACATTGAGTCTTCATTCCATTTTATGAATGACTAATGCCTTTTGCATCCAGTGCTTTTTTGCCCCCAGATCTAGTACATTTTGTTTGTGTTATTTTACCAGACAAGAGGATTTCCTAGGTCTCCTTTGATGTGCCAATTTCCAGTGCTCTGTCCAGAGAGGCATGTACCATGATCCTCAAGAGCTCACGTGGCTCTTACCTCATGTGAATGTTTGCTTTCTTTTCCCCCACTTCTTGATCTTTTCCTATCCCTTCATTAGCAAACAGACTGTTGAGGGATGACGGGTAGGACCAGTGTTCAATGGAGTGATATCTGTGCATGTCAAATATTAGGCAATCTAAATTCAGCTATCCCTGGTGTCTTGGTAAATTGACATGCAATAGAAGGAAGCTTGTAAATGGGTTCAGTTGGGTCACTTTTCTGTGTCGAGTCTGCCAAATGTGTTTTTTTTTCACAGACAAAAATGCTACTGCCCAGATTTCAGAAGAAAGAAACTGAATGCATTGGCGAGGGCCTTTCAATTAGTGCAAATAATAATTTCCTTCAATTTGCTAATTCAGCTGATAAGTGAGTAATTTTACAGATGGCAAAAAGGGACTCCAGTGATAATCGTGGGAAAGGAGTTGGCCTAACGGCTAGGGCGGTCGACCTCGAATATGGGAAACTGTGTTTGAGTCTTGGCAACAACGCTCAACATCCTGTTCTGGGCAAATAAAAAAAAACGAACAAAAACTGGTGCTATGTAAGGCGCTCTGATACCCGGTACCTTTGGGTCAAGTTCGCGCTATATAAAACTCAGTAACTTTCTGTAACAAAAAAAAATCGTGGCTCCAGCATGGACTGCACAGGCGTGGTAACTGGAATTGTTGGCATGTCCTGGTCCGCACATTTACTGTGGCCTCGAGCAGCATTGAAGCAGACTTGGTATTGACAATAGCGGAGGTAAGCACCTGACACAGAACTTGATGGCTTGGACTTGATGTATTCTATGATAGAAAGAAGTACGTGCTTCGATCATAATGCTGAACTTATTTTTTGTTTGGTGCGCCTATTTTTTACAACACTTTTATTATTAAAGTTCGTATCAGGTACGTTCCCACTAGTAAGGAAACCCTCCATTCCAGTACTCGATATAGACTGGTATGGTTCTTTACAGTTCAGTTTTTGGGCTATATACTTTAGACCCCAAAATAAGATCTGGTTGCTTTTATCAAGTGAGTTTCCACTTTCATCTTAAATATGAAATGCTTGGCTTGCCTAGTAAAGCTGTTGGCAGCCAGTTGATTCAACTGTTGTTCCTGGTCCATCGCTCTGCCTGAACTGCATCTGTAGCCACCAGGGACGTCGATTCTGATTAGATGAACTGACCCTCTTGGAAAGCTCACAAGGTTCAGTGAGCCGCACATAGCTCACTGGAGTTGACTCATTGCATTTTAAAATGTTGACTTGACTTGGAACAACCACACTGTTCTTTTAAAGATTCACCTTGTCTTTTATTTGTTTTCATTTTTAATCAGTTGAGTTACTCATCCAAAGTTGCTGGAGCCCTAGAAAGTATAAGGCTTAACCCTCAAGAAAGACCTTGAATACATGTATATGGTGCTTGCTTTACTTGGGATGCTAATGTCCAGAAGCGTGAACCGTGGCATTAATCCATTTCAAACGGTAGGATTATGATACAGAAACCAAGATGGTGTATGTGAAGGATATGACTGTATAGGAACGATTCAAAAGAAAATGGGCTTAGTATTCGAAAAGGAGCTTCCCGGTTACTTATTACTGTAAAATAATTGATTGACATAATCATTGAAACTTCATTCTCAGCTGCTACAGAGCCTATTGTAAAACTTAACATAACCACTCAAATATTTACACTGTGTCTAGCCAATAATGGGAAAGAGATGCGCATTCCATGTAAACTGACAACCAGTCAGAGTGGGCTTTTCCCTAATAATGTATTAAACATGCTCCAGTTTGTAAGTCAGGAGAAATCTACAGCTTTACTCTGAAGTAGCCTTGCATCCGGCTCTCCACTTGTCACTTGCTCAGCAATACTCTGGGAGAAAAGGCAGCTATCTCGGCTGCACTCTAAACTATACAGTGATATGATTCCTTTGTGCTGGTATTGTACCAAGGAGTTTCAAGAGAGTAGGCGGAAACTCCCTTTTAATAAAACATCTTTGGTGGGGTAGAGAATACTCCGAGCCAGCATGTCGGTGGACAAAGCATGGATCTGAAAGAGACACGTTAGTGATAGATTCCTTACCTTAGAATATCTCCAGGCGTCAGTCTGGATTCGGAAAGTTTTGCTAAGCAGTACCCTTGCGCGTCAGTAGGTGGTGTCCTGCGGCTCCTCGTTTGTCGCTGGAGTCGTATGCGCCGAGATGACGTCACGGAGACTACTTACGCACCACCCAAGCGCGCTGACGTCAGTTCTTTCTTTATCCGCGCCAGCACGCTCAGATAGAGCACGTACCTTAGTCTTTTTTTGACTGCTCTTTTGAGACTTTTGTCTCTCCTTTTTTCTCCTGGTGCACGTAGGAATGCCTGGCTTTAAGTCCTGTGGGACCTGCTGTCACAATATGTCGGTGGCAGACCCCCATGATGTTTGCCTCTACTGCCTGGAGACCGATCACCACTCCCGGGCCTGTCGGGACTATCGGGCTATGGCCCCGAAGGCCTTGAGGGAGCGGCGCAGGAAGCTTCTGGAGGTCCGGCACTCGTCCCGACACCGCTCTGAGTCCAGGGACCGTTCCCGAGACCGCTTGCGGGGACGCAGTCGTCGCTCCCCGGGCTCCAAGTCTTCACCCTCGGATCCCGGTAAGCGACGACATAAAAACAAGTCGAAGAAGCGTGTTCGCTCTCCAACGTCCCCCCCCCCCGTCGGTCCTCTGATGCAGACGAGGAGGACAGGGGTTCTGCCCCTGCGGCTTCCTTGGAGCCTGGTAGTCCCGCGGTCTACCCACCTTTCCCGGGTCCGTCGGCGACTCCCGAACTGGTGCAAGAGTTTCTTGCCACCATGGACCGCCTTTTTAGGCCTTGGGCTCCTGCGGTGCGCCTTCGGGCCTTGCGGTCCCGAGTCCAGATCCTGTTGGCCCGTCGGCGCCGGCGGGGGATCCAGCGTCGCCGCCACAGGATCCCATGTCGCTGGCTCCGGCGCCACGGGGTCCGGCATTGCCCGCCCCAGCGCTGCCCTGGGCTCCACCGTCAGCGCCGCAGTGGGTGCCATTCGTTCCGCTCTTGCCCCAGTTTCAGGGCCATTTCATTCCTGCCTGGGATCCGCATTGGGACACGGCGCCGTTCCGACACCGTTCGTCTCTCCTCCGGTTCAGCCACCGCGGCTGGCTCCTCCGGCAACTGAGTCGGAGGATGATTGGGAGGGGTCCGAGGACCCTCCTGGCCGTCAGTGTGACTCCATGCAGGACTGGGTGGACGATCTGGAGGATGCAGGCGACCTCGATGTCTCTTCTTACCAGGGTTTTGCCTCTCCTCCGCCCATGATGGAGGAGGGCTGCTGAGGTCCTCAGCTTAAACCTGCCTACGGTAGCCCTCAAGACCAACCTCTTCACCAAGGTGCTCCAGACGATGTCTACCTCGTCAGAGCCGCTGCTTCCCTTCCATGACGCACTCACCAATGTGCTGTTGGGTACTTGGTCGCGGCCGGCCACAGGGGCCCCTGTGGACAAGAATGTCGCCAGGCGTCACCGCCCGGCGCCTGGTGACCCTGCCTTCCTCACCACCCACTTGACGCCTGAGAGCTGGTTATCCAAGTCTCTACGTCTCAAAGTGCTTTTCCCATGGCTCCCCTGGATAAGGACTCTAAGAAGCTGGAACAGTTCGATAAGAGGTTGTTCTCCTCTGCCTTCTTGGAGCTGTGGTCGGTGAACACCGCCTGCATATTAGGCCACTATTCCCATGCGGTGTGGGATACCGTGGCTCAGGTACTGCCTCAGTGTCCTGAGAAAGTTCAAGCTGTTCTTTCACAAGCGGTTGCTGAGGGTAAGGATGCGGCTAAGTTCACCACTCGATGTGGTTTGGACACCGCTGACTTGTTGGGCACAGCGATTTCTACGACTGTGGCGCTGCGCCACCACACCTGGTTGCGTTCTACTGGGTTCTAGCCCAATGTCCAGGATTTGCTCCTGGACATGCCCTTTAATGGCACTCGCCTGTTTGGCGATAAGGCGGATTGTGCACTGGAGCGTTTTAAGGCCTCGCTGGGCCCCGGCCAAGTCCTTGGGTCTGTCTACAAAGAGCACAGCCACTCCTGGTTTTCGCTCCTTTCATGGGCACGGCAGGGGTGCTCAGAAACGTTCCTTCAGCAAGCCTGCGCAGAACCGGCCTCAGTGCGTCCGCAGACGCTGCTTCCGCAGGGGCGGGTCTGGGAATCAGCGTGGGGGTCAGTACACTTCTGCCCCCACTGCTTCTACCTCCAAACCTTCCTAATCCGAGCTTTGTGGAGCACCCCACGCCGGTCGGTGGCAGGATCCGCCATCACCTCCCCCACTTGCACGATATTACATCGGACAAGTGGGTGTTGCAGATCATCCGCAGGGGTTATTCCCTTCCCTTTCAGTCCTTCCCTCCAGCCATGCCACCTCAGTGCCACCGCATGTTGGGGATCACTTGGTGCTTATCCAGCAGGAAGTCAAGGCCCTCTTGGCCAAGGGGGCCATCGAGCTCGTTACTGGGGCAGAAGTAGGATGTGGTTGTTATTCCCACTACTTTCTGGTCCCCAAGAAGGACAAGGGGGGCTTGCACCCCATCTTGGACCTCAGGAATGTCAATCGCTTCCTCCAGAAGGAGAAGTTCAAGATGTTGACTCTGGCTCAGGTCTTGGCTGCCCTCGACCCTGGAGACTGGATGGTAGCGTTGGACTTGCAGGATGCATATTTTCACATCCCCGTCCTGCCGGCCCACAGACGTTACCTGCGTTTCACGGTAGACCAGGAGCATTTTCAGTTTGCCGTGCTCCCCTTCGGCCTTACCAGTGCCCCTCGGGTGTTCACGAAAGTAAAGGGTGTTGTCGCAGCTCATCTGCGCAGGTCAGGGGTGTCAGTCTTCCCCTACCTCGACGACTGGTTGTTGAAGGCAGGCTCGCCCCAGGCAGTTGTCACCCACCTCCGGACTACGGCCGACCTCCTACACTTGCTGGGGTTTTCCATCAACGTGCCGAAGTCGCACCTGAGTCCTTCTCAGAAGCTCCCCTTCATTGTAGCGGTTCTGGATTCGTCGCGGTTTCGGGTTAATCTTCCCGAGCAGCAAGTCCGGGATATTTAGGCTATGATTCTGATCTTTCAGCCTTTATCCCGGGTTTCGGTCAGGATGACCCTCAGGCTCCTGGGCCTGATGGCCTCCTGCATTCTGCTAGTGCAACATGCCAGATGGCATATGCTGGCTCAGCAGTGGGACCTGGAGTTCCAGTGGGCACAGCTTGTTTAAGCAGCTTGTTTAAGCAGAGAGGCCAGAGGCGCAAATGGGGTAGAAAGTAGCTTAAAGATGCAATGTTGATGGCACTGCACTCCATCTAAGTTACACACTCTAGATGCAAAATAAGACCTCGCTTGAGGGAGTGTGGGAAGAGGACCATGCTGACCCCCATTTTATGAGAATAAGAACAGTTCCCAACAGGTATTATGTAGAGACAATTTCAAAGGTGTACGCAATATGCATTACATGAAAGGAAAACCAAGGAGTCAAAGGGTTTAAAGAGAGGGTAGTCTTATTTTCATAAGAGGTAGAACAGAAAACTTTCAAGGTTCAATACAGTTAAGGCAGCACTGTACAGAGAGGATATTGTGACAACCCGGTGACACTTGGTGCAGGTGCTATATACAATCTGTGACCAGTGAGTGTGCAAGTGTTTAAAAACAACAGCATAGGCGACGCATAAATCAGGATATAAACATCAGATAATGGCCCCAACAGAGACAAGTAATCATTACTTGAAACACAATAATTAGTATGGGAGCACAAAACGTGAATTGCGTCGTAAAATTTGAGCTGTCTAGTCGACGGCGTTTCGATCCCGGTTGGTTGGGATCCTCATCAGGACGGGGTTGTCGATGAGAACAGTGCTGTGGGCAAAAAGGTAGTTTGAGCATGGGGTATGGGATAGGAGAACGGACAGGGTAAGGAAGTGCACAGGTGCTTAATCCGGTTCTGAGTTGCGAACTAAGAGGTGTAATGAAGTGGGTGGGTGATGGCCGGAATTGGACTGGGGGTGGTGGCATAGGGAGTGGCTAGGGTCTGGCAGACTGCGGGGTAAAATACCGTTAATTTCCAGACAGTCTGGGTGATAAATTGGTCAGTACAGGGTCGCCACATATGGGAGATGGAAACTCACACTTAGGCTCTGGCAGGATGATGAGGTTGCAATCCTGGATATAGACTCGATCGTCAAAGGCTACTAGGGAGCAATAGGTAAACAAAGTTTTAGAGGGTGACCATACATGTTAGACATGATTAGATACCCTAGTAACAGTGATTACCTGAGTGATTCTTCCATCTGAGCAGCGGGTGGTAATGGCGAAACCTGGGCCGAAGAATGGCGGGAGAGGGAGGAGAGAAGGACAAGTGCTTAACATTAGCGCAAAACGGAAACTAAAGTCCGCTACAAATCTAAGTGTGGCCGAGCGCTTGGTGTGCGCTTCAGACTGTATCTTACCTGATTTAATCAGGGCTGAGTGCCGTTACTGGGGGTCTGCTGTCACAGCGGCGAGCGGGCAGTAAATGCGTCAGCTAACCGCGGTAGTAGAACACCTAGATATGAATCAGGAAGTGAGCCGGGCAGGGGCGGAGTCACGTGGCTCCCAGGGGCGTGGCGGGGGAGTGCACCGGTCAGACATTGGCTGTCCCGGAGCAGTGGGATGGGGTCCTTCCCACACGGAGGCAAGACTGCGGGATGTTTACGGGGGTTGCCTGGGCGATATTCGAGGGGGAAGAGTCAGCAGTAGATCAGACCGAACTCGCCTGTGGTGGAGGAGAGAGGGAGTGACTATGCTCAGGTATTGGGCGGGGGTGTCCATGGTTCTTCTGCAGATACTGGAGTGGCCCCATGATATGCATTGAGACATATTTCAATATAGGAATACGTACATTCGGCGTATTTACATGAAATATTTACAAATTAAACAAGTTGCATCAACATGTCAAAAGCATTCATTAAATAACATGTATTTACATCACTATGGACAGACTCAAAGAAGGGATAGATATAGACAGATTTGATACAGTGGACAGGGGGTCTAGATGGAGATGGTGTTTGTCCATTCATCAAGGGTATTTAACCCTTGGTTTACCGAGTCCACTCGTGAAATCCTTTTGCATTCTGCTCTATTGAGCAGTGCTGTCATGTTACCGCCCCTGACAGGCAGTGTTGGTTTTTCAATAACTAGCCATCTCAGGTCGGTATCTATGTGTGATTTTTCCAGGAAGTGTGCGACCAGCGGCCAGCGGGGCCGTCAGAACTTTGCAGTTGATTCTGCTTTTGTGCTGTATTATCCTTTGTTTGACCATTTGGGTGGTTTGGCCAATATAGATTAGTTCACATGGGCAACGGATGGCATAGATGACGTTTTGAGTCTTGCAGTTTGAGTGGTGAGAGAGTGGGTGAGTATGTCCATTGTACACAAATTCCTTGGTGTTGTAGGTTAATTCACAGACGCTACATGATTGGCATTTGAAGTGTCCTATTACTGGTGGCAAGCCCCAGGCCGCGGTGATGGTATGTTTGTCCAAGTTAGCAGTGGGCCATGTAATGGCGTGAACAAGATGGTTGGCAATGTTGTTGCCTCTCTGATATGAGAAGAGGGGTGGATCATGGAATTGTTCGTCACACCTCAGTACTGCCCAATTTTTCTTGATTATTTTTGCTACTCTGTTGCTGTCTGGGCTGAAAACAGAGACAAAGGGGATTCGGTTCATGGGTTTTTTGTTTTGGTTTGGAACTAGTAAATTCTCACGATGGTTATACCAGGCGCGTTTCTTAGCTTGGTTAATCAGGCGTCGTGGATATCCCCTATTTACAAGTTTTGTGGCCAAGATGTCTGCCTCCCTGAAGTAGTCCTTGCGCCATTTACAATTGCGCCGGATTCGGAGGAATTGGCCGAAAGGGAGACCATCTCGTAGACCCCTTGGATGGTTGCTAGAGTAATGCAGTAGGGTATTCCCCATTTTATGGCACTGCCATAGAGAGCGTTTGGGGCTGAGGTTCTGTAAATTCTGAACCTGGGTCATAAAGGTCGTGGTTCTGTTACGATTTTGGTAACAGCGAAATGTAAACAGTGAGTTCAGCAAGTATGAGTGTTTTCGTCATGTTACACCGATGGATTCCCTGTGTATTTGAAGATTTCGTTCTGTACCCTCGGGGTCCATTTTGTGCATGGCAGCCATTTTGTGGTTGCCCTCACATAGGCTGATGACTGTGGCCAAACGAGTCTTTAGGACACGTATACCTTAGCTTGAGTTTGTGCTGACTTCTGTTTGACCTGAGTGAACTGACCCTGTTGCCTGAAGCTGACCTTGCCAAACCAGTTCTTGCCCTTTAGCAGATCAAGATTAAGGATCAGAACACAGGACATTGTAAAGTTTTGCCACACACAAACATGTCTTATCCTACTTCTATCTGTTTCTGTTTCTTCCTTTATGGTCGTAACGTAACGTAAAGAATGCTTTATTCGATTTGTTTTTTAAAATCATAAAAGCGTACAGAAAAATAACAGTCAAATTAAAAATAAATATGTACATTCAAGGGTAACATAACTTCAAATTCAAAGACATTGACCCCCCCTCAGATATCAGTGATATGACATATTATTCAAGGGGTTTTATCCCTCTCTAGAGTAAGAAATACACGGGTTTGTCCTTTAGGTGAATAGGTTCAGAAATTACGACAGTTGTACGGTGGATCAAATCTGTTGAAAGCAGAAAGACTGGTACCACTAAGTGCCTGGGCTTCCCCACCCAACCGATGGCGGTAAGCTGTTGTTGGTCCTAACCGGGGGATATTTGGCCTACAGGGGTAAAAATCAAATAAATCCCAAATATGTATTGGACCATCCCCTTTTTGAGGTGGACAAGATCTTAAGTGTGATACGATGTTCCGGTCCCTGAATCTAACAAGTACCAAGTCCCCTGGAATGTTTTTTGGTAGTGGGCCCAACCAGCCCACCCTTCTCACACTCAGTATTCCACCATCTTTGTCCGGTGGCAGGGGTCTGTTTCTTCCCATCCAAAAAATAACTTTGTTTAATAGGTCCTGCTGCCTTTCAGCTTTTCCCTTCAGAGGTGCTGGTACTCCTGATAGGACGGAAACGTATGGCGCGGCTTCTGGCGGAAGGTGTATGTATGGTAGTTTGCGTACAGTCTTGACCTCTGAGGGCCTTGATATAACAGATTTAAATGAAGCTTTTGAGGTAGTTGGTTCTGTAGTTTTAGGGGGTTGTAAGGTAACTTGCATGCCTTTGTGGATGGCAGTTGGATTAGCTCTTGGCAATGTGGTAGTTGGCTGGGGTCGGTTCAATGTTACTGGTTTATCGATGGGATTCAAAATAGCCGTAATTTTATCCTCCAGACCCGCGAGCCTTTCCCCTATAGCATTGATTTTGTCTGTTAATGGGGAAATGATGGTTTTAAGAAGATGTTCAATCTGAGTCAGAAAAGAAGTCTGGGAATAAGATGTTAGATCATCCAGTTTAACATCAGTCTCCATGGTCCTGGGGAGGTTGTGACCAGACAATGCAGGGCTTACAGATGGTTTGTGGAATTTGGGTTCAGTCCTTTCGGCCTTGCTCTCATCGTGCTTTCCTTTAACGGGTAATAACCATGAAAGTACAGAGGCTTGTGTGTTAACTTTGTTTGATAGTAAGGGGGATTCATGTGTACAGCCTTTAGTATTGGTAGTACGGGTGACTTTAACGAGAGAGGGTGCGTCCACACTGACATACTTAGTTTTACATAGGCTGTTTAGTTCATCCCACAAGGACAGGTTATGCATTCTTGGGGAGTATAGTGGAGGAGATAGCGTGCTAGATGGAGAATAACAGGGACAGTTTATATCTGTCACGTGAACAGTAGGCAGGGAGCTTGTGGTAATAGTTTGGTGCATTAGCGCCGCTTGCCCTGGACACCCATGCGCAGCAAAGTTTGTACCCCCCTTACAAGGCATGTTCGAAAAGGAGATGGTAAAGTAACAGAAGACAGGCAAATAATAATATATGGGCACTATACCTCCTTTAGCAGAAGTTACAGGGGGGTGGCCCGTCCCGTCCTGGTCGGTCCGCTGAGGGCCACAGAGGGCCCGCCCTTTGCCCGGGCTTAGCCCCGGGCACTCCCGCGCGCGACTCGCGTTGCGAGAGGTGTTGCTTGCATTTCAGGCGCCTCCAGGCGCGAAGGTAGCGTCAGGGACGCGACTCGGCCGCCGGGGCACCTGGGGGTTGAAGTTCTTTGGGCCGGTGGAGCTGAGCTGCTTTGCGTGGCTGCCGTTCCCCTCACGGCGCTGGACTGTGCTCCGATGATCAAGCCGTTGCCCTCACGGCAGGTAGGTCGGGCAGAGCAGGGGGACCCTGAGCGCTCGGCGCTCCTTGCTTTTCAGGCGCCTCCAGGCGCGAAGGTAGCGTCAGGGACGCGACTCGGCCGCCGGGGCACCTGGGGGTTGAAGTTCTTTGGGCCGGTGGAGCTGAGCTGCTTTGCGTGGCTGCCGTTCCCCTCACGGCGCTGGACTGTGCTCCGATGATCAAGCCGTTGCCCTCACGGCAGGTAGGTCGGGCAGAGCAGGGGGACCCTGAGCGCTCGCCGCTCCTTGCTTTTCAGGCGCCTCCAGGCGCGAAGGTAGCGTCAGGGACGCGACTCGGCCGCCGGGGCACCTGGGGGTTGAAGTTCTTTGGGCCGGTGGAGCTGAGCTGCTTTGCGTGGCTGCCGTTCCCCTCACGGCGCTGGACTGTGCTCCGATGATCAAGCCGTTGCCCTCACGGCAGGTAGGTCGGGCAGAGCAGGGGGACCCTGAGCGCTCGGCGCTCCTTGCTTTTCAGGCGCCTCCAGGCGCGAAGGTAGCGTCAGGGACGCGACTCGGCCGCCGGGGCACCTGGGGGTTGAAGTTCTTTGGGCCGGTGGAGCTGAGCTGCTTTGCGTGGCTGCCGTTCCCCTCACGGCGCTGGACTGTGCTCCGATGATCAAGCCGTTGCCCTCACGGCAGGTAGGTCGGGCAGAGCAGGGGGACCTTTATGGTCTATTTATGATGTGGGTTGTGGGCCTTTTTATTATGGGTTTGTCCGGCTTGTCTAAAGAAGAATGTTTATTATGGGTTTGTTTGATGATTAATTATGGGCTGGACAAACTGAAAAATGGGTTTGTCATCATGCAATGCTTTTTGTCGTGGAAACATGTGACTGGTCAAACTGTAAATAAGGAATGTTTGCCTGAAGCACAATTTTTTGTATAAAAAGGGATGGCTTGCTTTGTAAAGTTGAGCAGTCTCCTGAGAACATACACTGTGTTGTACTTCTAGGACCTCTGTTACTGGCTGCAGCTAATAAATTTGATCTTTGACGCCACCAAGAAGTATCCCGTGTCGCTGTATTCTAAGACAGGTGAACCTGAAGACTTTGGGCGTGCCCCTGACGCCGCTGGGTTTAAATCCCAGTTCTTCAGGGCGTGGCCATCTACCCGGGTATGGGTGTGTGATTCCCAGCCCTGCCTTCAACTATTCTCTTGGTGTGGGTGTCAGAAATGAACTGATGGCATAAGTGGGGTTAGATCAGTGTAAGCTATCATGTCCTGCTGACAGCGAAGCAAACACTGGAGGCGAGATGGCAGCTGCCGGATCCCCCAGCGGGGTTGCACTGGTACCTTAATCCATAGAACATTTTGGGATTGGAAAAAATCTAACAGAGCCGTGCAGGACAGAGCAGGAGTTGAAGGAAACTTAGGGTTGTGGTGGTATTGATTGATTATGTGACGCCATGCAAAATATCAATAAACATCGTATTGAAATCATCTTTTGACCCAAAGAAGTTGTCTGATTTTCGGAATATTTCTCGAATGCTCTTCTTGCCAAGTTACTGTAACTAAACGGCTGCAGTCACGTGCCGTCTCGGCCACCTCCCTACTCTGAGGGGGTCTTACTGTGCTGAGAGTGCAGCACTGGGGCCAGTGTGGCACCTTGAGGTGATTCATGAGGTGAGGAATCTGCAGGTAGATGGACTATTAAGGTGAGCAACTTTTCTTCTGAGGGCGGGAAAATAGCTCAGTGGGAGTAAGAGATACATTGGGCTTCTGATAAAAGCATTGATCCCCCACCCCCCTCAACCCCCCACAACTGTTAAAAAATCTGGCGTCAAGGCTCATGTGTGGAATGTGCAAAGAAGCCCAGTTCCTGCAGTCATGAATTCCCTTCGGTGGCTGCCAGTGCCAGCTTTAAGAGGATCGTCTTTGAACCCATGTGGATCGCATACAACATCTTCTACAGAATTGTCCCCATATTTTTCGAAAGAAAATTCCAGCACCATGTCCCTAAAATGGATTTACAATATAGTACCGACATTTGTTTTGTTATTCCTAATTGTAAGCATACCAAAACGATTATTAATACCTAGGAGGTAGTTATATGTCCACAAGAGATGGGAATGTCACCTTTCTAATAATCTCCTGAATGAGCTCTGGGTGTTTAGGGCTCCGATGTTAGTTGGCTTCCTTCAGTGACTAGCACCCTGAAGTAAAGATCTGCATGCGCTTAGAAGGACAGCATCAAGTTTTCACATAACGACCGGACCAAAGGGCCGACGAACCTTCTCTTCTGTGCCATTAGCGGGACGGCAGGACCCCCATGCCTTACAGGCCCGTCTTGCCGTCGCCAAGAGTGACCCTGAAGAAGAGTCTGCTCTTCTCGTGGCGGTGGAAGCACTAAGACAGGGCGTGGACGAGGGCCAAACTATGGCATTGATCCTACTCTACCTAAGCGCAGCGTTCGACACTGTAGCACACTCCACCTTGCTACAGTGTCTGAATGAAGGCGGGGTGACAGGAGCGGCGCTTAGTTGGATCAAGTCCTTCCTGTCTGACAGGTGTTTTCAAGTCAGACTGGGTGAATGCTACTCAAGGGAGATTGAGTTGGGCCAGGGCGTGCCTCAGGGCTCGTCTCTGAGCCCAACCCTATTTAATATCTACGTCTCCCCCCTGGCGGCCATCGTGGAGGGATATGGTCTTCGTTTGGTGTCCTACGCCGATGATACGCAGTTGGTCATCTCCCTGTCGCGTACACCCGGCCTTGCAGCGGACATCTACAGGAACTGCATGCAAGATCTCGCTGCCTGGATGTCCGCAAACTGTTTAAAACTGAACGGCAGCAAGACCGAGGTGCTCGTGGTAGGGGGTGGGCCGTCTGCTTGGTCGTCGGCGTGGTGGCCGCCCTGTCTGGGTGAAGTCCCTGTTCCCTGCCGTGAGGCCAGGAACCTTGGCGTGTGGCTGGACAAGGACCTTGCCTTTGGTCCACAGGTCCACGGGTCCGGGGGTGTGCTTCGGTGTCCTGAGAGCCCTTAGGAAAGTGTTAGATCTGCTCCCTATCTCTGCTCGAAAGACGCTGGTGCACGCCCTCGTCACCTCCCGACTTGACTATGGGAACCTGCTTTATCTGGGGGCCACAGGCAGGGTCATGGGCCGCCTGCAGGTCCTTCAAAACGCGGCAGCGCGGCTTGTACTCAGGCTCCCTAGGAGGTCATCCGCCAAACCAGCTCTGCGGGTCCTCCATTGGCTTCCCATTGAGAGGAGAGTGGAGTTCAAGGCCCTTGCTACATGTCACCGCATTCTGAGCGGTAAAGCACCTGTACCGCTCCAGAGCCTGGTAACCCACTACGAGCCCACACGCAGTCTACGGTCCTCCCAGACTGGGTTGTTAAAAGTCCCCAGAGTATCTAAGGTGCGCATGGGAGGCAGATCTTTTAGATACCTCGCTCCCAAGCGCTGGAATGCTGTTCCGTTGGAACTGCGACTAGAACCCTCCGAAGTCCTGTTCAGGAAGAAACTTAAAACATATCTTTTCAGCAGATAGCCTTCTGTGGGAGGAGGGGGGACAGCCATTTCACTTATCACAGCGCGGGGACACGCCAGTGGCGTAACCAGGCGCTTAATAAATGTCCAAATAAATAAAAATTACTAACACCGAGCATTCCCACCAGCCAGACCCAGTCTGCGATGGAACCCTTGGGACCGTTTCTAAAGCCAGCCGCGACTACCGAAAGCGCCGCAATGCAACACACATGGCAGTGACGCACAATGCTCCTTGCAAACGCGAGCCAGAGCCAACATGAACCCGCGCAACCAGCAACGCATCTTTACGCTGGTGTGACGTCGAGGCGCAGCGGAGTGCAACCCACAAACAGAACAGGGGAGGGAAATGACACGAGAGGATTTCTTTGTAAAATCTCTCTAAGATGCTTACACTTGCAGCTGCGCGCCAGAGGCCCTAATTCAAAAAAGTGAAATAGGCCCTCACCTTGGTAGCTTGGTAGCAACACCAGCTGTAGTTAGGGCACAGTGGGCCCTTTTCATCCTGGTCCCCTGGCCCCTGCTGCGCTAACGAGAGATGCGGCCCCTGCTGCGCTAATGAGAAATGCGGCCCCTGCTGCGCTTACGAGAGATGCGGCCCCTGCTGCACTTACGAGAGATGCGGCCCACTGCTGCGCTAACGAGAGATGCGGCCCCTGCTGCGCTATCGAGAGATGCTGCCCCTGCTGCGCTAACGAGAAATGCGGCCCCTGCTGCGCTTACGAGAGATGCGGCCCACTGCTGCGCTAACGAGAGATGCGGCCCCTGCTGCACTTACGAGAGATGCGGCCCAATGATGCGCTAACGAGAGATGCGGCCCCTGCTGCGCTTACGAGAGATGCGGCCCCTGCTGCGCTAACGAGAGATGCGGCCCACTGCTGCGCTAACGAGAGATGCGCCCCCTGCTGCACTTACGAGAGATGCAGCCCCTGCTGCGCTAACGAGAGATGCGGCCCAATGCTGCGCTAACGAGAGATGCGGCCCCTGCTGCGCTAACGAGAGATGCGGCCCCTGCTGCACTTACGAGAGATGCGGCCCCTGCTGCGCTAACGAGAGATGCGGCCCCTGCTGCGCTAACGAGAGATGCGGCCCACTGCTGCGCTAACGAGAGATGCGCCCCCTGCTGCACTTACGAGAGATGCAGCCCCTGCTGCGCTAACGAGAGATGCGGCCCACTGCTGCGCTAACGAGAGATGCGCCCCCTGCTGCACTTACGAGAGATGCGGCCCCTGCTGCGCTAATGAGAGATGCGGCCCAATGCTGCGCTAACGAGAGATGCTGCTCCTGCTGCACTTATGAGAGATGCGGTCCCTGCTGCGCTAACGAGAGATGCGGCCCACTGCTGCGCTAATGAGAGATGCGGCCCCTGCTGCACTTACGAGAGATGCAGCCCCTGCTGCGCTAACGAGAGATGCGGCCCAATGCTGCGCTAACAAGAGATGCGGCCCCTGCTGCACTTACGAGAGATGCGGCCCATGCTGCGCTAACGAGAGGTGCGGCCTCTGCTGCGCTTACGAGAGATGCGGCCCCTGCTGCGCTAACGAGAGATGCGGCCCCTGCTGCACTTACGAGAGATGCGGCCCCTGCTGCGCTAACGAGAGATGCGGCCACTGCTGCACTTACGAGAGATGCGGTCCCTGCTGCACTTACGAGAGATGCGGCCCCTGCTGCCCTAACGAGAGATGCGGCCCAATGCTGCGCTAACGAGAGATGCGACCCCTGCTGCACTTACGAGAGATGCGGCCCCTGCTGCACTTACGAGAGATGCGGCCCACTGCTGCGCTAACGAGAGATGCGGCCCACTGCTGCGCTAACGAGAGATGCGGCCCACTGCTGCGCTAACGAGAGATGCGGCCCCTGCTGCACTTAGAAGAGATGCGGCCCCTGCTGCACTTACGAGAGATGCGGCCCCTGCTGCGCTAAGGAGAGATGCGGCCCCTGCTGCGCTAAGGAGAGATGCGGCCCCTGCTGCACTTAACAGACAGGGGCTAACGAGAGATGCGACCCCTGCTGCACTTACGAGAGATGCGGCCCCTGCTGCACTTACGAGAGATGCGGCCCACTGCTGCGCTAAGGAGAGATGCGGCCCCTGCTGCGCTAAGGAGAGATGCGGCCCCTGCTGCACTTAACAGACAGGGGCTAAACGAGAGATGCGACCCCTGCTGCACTTACGAGAGATGTGGCCCCTGCTGCACTAACGAGAGATGCGGCCCCTGCTGCACTTACGAGAGATGCGGCCCCTACACTTGTCATTGTACAAGAAGGAGGTCGGCCCAGGCCCGCATGCCTTAAGGAGGATGCTGACCCCGCGGAGGCTTTGCATGAGCTGCGACATTGGAAGAGTTCAGTGCGGACCCCGAGACCCTTTCTCTGGTTCCTCTGCTGTGGCTCCCGCAAGGAGACAGGTTGTCGCTATCTAGAAACGGTGTAAATAGAACGTGAGTGCTGACTTTAAAACATCCACAGCCCCCTTTTACTTACTTACCAGTTACAACCGTTTCTGTCTTCAGTCTGTTGCTGCCACCTACAGCAAAAAAAGGAGAACTGCCCCGCGGCGCAATGTGAGACACTCATAGCTGGGATTGACTGAAGAATACTACGTCTAAGTATCTCTCAGCATACCTCAGAAATGCACTTAATAACACCTCTAAAGTGCAGTTATGCTTACTAATTAAAACCGAAAATCAAACAAATCAATAATTTATGGTTCGGTCGCAATCCATAACTTGTGCATCAGCCATGCAAACCTTAACCCTCAAACCAAATGCCACGCCCAAGGCCTCGCTCTCAATGTGACAGGTGCAATTACAAAGATTGTAAACCATCTTACAGATAAAATTGCAAGTCATGTGGCTCTTACCCCTTTAGAAGAAACAATGGATGTGGTAGTATTGATTAGTTTGAGTATGTGTTGTTATTTAATTACATTTTACCTTTAGTGGTGTTATTAATTGGTATACGTATATGCGGTCGTAAGCGTTGCATTTGGTTTGACTGTGGGATACCACAGGAAGCTCTTTAATTGTATCCTGTATAACGCTGGTAATCAATGGGGCTGTACAGGTTGGATTGATTCGTACCCCATACGCCCTTCCAGTTTTAAAATCTGGATTGTGTCTAGGGTTTCAGAATCACTTTTATGCGTTTACACCTTCCTGCTTAGAGAACGGCACATTCTGTTTATTAACCAATACAAACAGTGTACACGTGTTACGCAAAGAATCTGTCTCACAATCATCCTTTCTGATCATACCGCGAATGATATATGCACATTCGTTCCACTTTTGTCTGAAGAAGCATCCTATGTGGACTCAAGTGCCAATCAATGTACAGGGCATGTTACGTAGGACAATGAAGGCTACAAGGTGTACGAGTTACATGTCTTCCATACTGGCAGGCATCATATGTTATAAGTGCTGGTCCGAAAGAAATTCAAAGTCAGGATTTAAACGGTAACGCAGCGATTGGTATTCTCGGTACTAGTAAGACTTTACTGTTACCCAAAGGTACCCTTCTGAGCAACCTTAGGGTAACAAAAGAATGAGAGAAAACAATAAGCGTCTAAACATGTGCCTTGCAGTGTGCATGCAGCTCCTTGACACACATTTCAGCTCACTGTGCTAACTTATAAACTGTAAGTAGCAAAAAGATCTCTACAACAAAACCGGTAACCCACTGCTATTTACCTTAAATACAAATCTATGATCTGGGTGCTGCACATTGCATTTTGCAGAAGGCGCATTAGCCCTCTGGTACTTTAGGATGAGTCAAAACTGTGACCAGATAAAGCACAGCTCTCGCTGGCAAGTGCATAATCGGCAGTATTACCTTACTGTTAATATTATCATCTCAAAATTGCTGGGCACCCAAAGATCTCTGCAGCCGGTGCCCTAACCCTGTGCAACATTTTCAGATGCACCGTATTTGTGAGCGATTACGCCAAAACAGGTTTACTGTCACATACTTCCTTGTTGCCAGTTTCTTTGCAGCAGAGTAAAAAAAAAGAACATAACTATAACATAGCTGTCAAACTCTGCTTTTCACAACTCTGCCATTAGCACATCCACCCCCGTCAGCTGTGTGAGAGAGAGAGAGAGAGAGATATCTTGATCCTTGTTTGATCAGACTCTGGTAAGAGTGAAGTCCAGTAGCTCGCCTAAGATCTCACGCAATGTTAATGAGAGCGGTAGTATAGTCTAAAAAGAGGTTCGATTTATGGTGATGCTGTTCAGGGGTAATAGGTGGGGCCCACCAACACTCGTTTTTGGGGAGCATGGCTTATTTAGGGGTGGGGTGGTGGATGGAAGAATCAAGACCGCACAGCTTTGGTATTCATCACCTTCAACACCTGATAGCTTCTGCCGCGGGCTTTTGAGAAAAAAAAACTTGTGGCCGTCACTTATTGTTTTACAGATATAACTCTGGTGCTGTCACTCTTAGTCCATAGGTTCTTTCCATTCTCAACGTGCAGGCATACCTGGCGGAACTGGCAGTGATCCCAGCTCTTTAATATGGAACTTGCGAGGCTGTGTTGCGTGTGCAGGTCTCATTGCTAAGAGATGTTATTGACTGCGGATGATATATCAATGAGGGTTCTCATCAGTGGTCCTAAGCTACCTCACAGTAATGGCTTCCAGCGAGCATTCCAGGTACAAATGCAGAGAGCTATGAAGGTATTGTGGCGCATTGTTGGAGGACAGTAGAGCGGGGGAGTTCACGTAGATGCTACAGCATTGCTAAGTGGGTGAAACAAATGGGACCTTGTGTTTCTTTTTCAGGGGCGATAGCTGGAATTGTGGACCAGCCCATGCAGAATTTCCAGAAAACGTCCGAAGCCCAGGCATCAGCCGGGCACAAGGCCAAAGGTGTCATCTCAGGCGTGGGAAAAGGAATCGTGGGGGTGTTTACCAAACCAATCGGAGGGGCGGCCGAACTGGTGTCTCAGACGGGCTATGGTAAGTTTGAGCAAAGTGATTATCCCAAGGATTTGTATTTATTTACAAAGACACCTATTAGAATGTACACACCCCTGTGAAGGCTGGTTGGAGTATCATTCATTGATACATCGATCGTTACTAGTTTGAACTATTCTACTACAAAAAAACGGAAGATTATTTAATTGTGTCTTTGCTGCACTTACTTTGTATAATGCTTCATTGCTTTGAAACTGTATGGCGTTATGTGTTTTAGCAAAATGGTTTTGAGAGATTGCAGAGTAGGGGTATAGACGCTAAGGAGCAATGCATTTTCTTTAGGTACTAAGGCCGTAAAAGAGATAATTCTATTGTATGTAATTTACTCATTTCTAGAAGATGTTCTTTATGGGAAGTCAGGCACACCTCTCACCTTTCCACTGAAACTAGCTAGTACCAGGATGTCCATGGATTAGTAGTGTTCCTATAGTACAGCATAACCAGAGGTTACATTTCTGCAGCCATAGTCTCCATATTCTGTTTTCTTTTCAAACCCAGGTATTTGGTTAAGAGCAGTCTCAAGCTTGAGGCACTACGGCTGCAGTGTGAGATACAGAGATGCCTTGTTCATCATGAAGCACGTGTATTGAATGTGGGTTGTCTGTTGTCTGGGACGCTGTACTATGGCTACAGTAATATTTTACTGCTCAACCGTTCTGAGAGGCTAAAACCTATCCACATGGTACATACAGTTTCAGAGTGGACTTTGCCCTCTGCATTAATCGGTAGAAATGTTCCTCTCTAAATGCTGAACCTGCCTAGGTTGGTTTTAGGGGAGGGAGTTTATTTCATGGAGTTTCTCTTTTGAAGGCTCGCTTCGGTGAGCAAAGGTGAACGTTTCCCTCTTAGACTCTCCCTTAATAATAGCGGTATATTCTGACTTCCACTGACCTAGACTCTATTGAGATATAAGAAGGCGCAATCAAAGTTTATTAACTGTTAACCCATGTGGTGCAAACGAAAGAATACAAACATATAATATCTAGGATCTATAAAAAGGCCCAGAGCGCAGGCATTACAAGCAGGAGCCAGGCGGCTTGAAAGGGAAACAGGACTTTGAGCGCAGTATTGCTGATGAGCAATGGAGCCACTGCTGCTTGGCGATTCAGGCCACCTCGCTGAACAGTAGACATGGACTCATTTCGTTCAAGCTTATACCGCGCTTTGAACACATTCCGGAACGGTTCTGGCAGTACGTGCTAGGTGCCGACTCTATAGCCATGCACTGGCTGTCCTTATGCATTTAGCCTGGTGGTGCTGGGAATGCAGGCATACTGGGAGGATATCTTTGCAGCGATAGGGAAAATGGTGGGGGGGATCTGAGTTATGTTCCATGACAGCCTTTCTGGGCTATGTTACACTTGCTCCAAAAGCGATAAGGGAATATACTGCACTGTCACTGTTATTGGCAAAGCGGCAAATAGGGCGGGGATGGGGCAGGGACCCCCTTCCAAGAGTTTGGGATTGGGTGCAGGTTTTGGTGCTCTTCAATAATGCAGCAGATACCTATAGTCAGTTCATGACGCTTGTGTCCAAACCAGAGAACATATGGGCCTGCTACAGTCTTATTTAGAAACGTGTTCTCCAAAGGAAAAAGCGCAAACATAGCCATGGAGGGCATTCATGGTGGTGTTAAATAAAGAATAGTCATCTCTGCTAAAAAAGACAATCAGTGCACTTCAAAGGTATGTATTTGATGAGGTCTGTCTAATATATGGGACCGAGCTTTAGGAGACATTGTGTTGTCATAATAACGGATGCTATGTGATGTCAGTATTTCTTAATGCTCTGCATATGATGTTCTTTATGTAAAAAAGAAATACAAAAATATTTTGACTGTTACTGAACATGCATTCTTTAAATGTTGATTAATAAAACCTCCACCTACCAAGAATGATTTTAAAATGATGGTATAGTAATGTTTTACTAACAGGCGCCAGGCTACGAGGCAGGCTTCACCTTGAGTTTTTATTTTCACCCTGAGGTGGCAGCAGCACCTGAACAGCATTGGTGGTTCCAACCACTCACCTGCTTGCTCCAGAGTCCATAATTATCCTCCATGGCACCGCGCATGATCACTCGGAAAGGGTCCTCAAGGCCAATGCCCAACCCTTTTGCTATATTTTACTCAACTCAATCCATTAAGTATGTTCTCCAAGCTCAAAATAGTACAGTAACCTTCACCCTCCATCAATTAATTTCTATCACTTAACTTTTAGTAAAGATTCCTTTACATCAAAATGATGCACACCCTTGTGAGCTGAACACAAGAGGAAAGTGACCTTCTGGAGTTTAATTGAACATTGTCCGACGAAAACATCAACTCAACCGCCTGCTTCATCTCAAAGCACATCATAGGGCTAGTCACCTAATTAAAAGCATACTGTTGCAGTGGTTCACAGCTGCCTTACAGTATCATGGTGAATTAGTTGAAGGATTGTTAAAACTCCTGGACCCATATAGCCTTTAAATTGAACACTTGTTACTCTTCAGTAATCTGTTGTTTCATGGAACAAATTTATGGGTATTCACCATTTCATTACAAAGGGTGCTTTTATATGCATGTATAGACGTCTGTTACTGAAACACAATAACAAGATATTTCATGGCATATCAAGCTTAAATCCATGTCTGCAAAATTGATTTGTGGTACTGTTGACTGGGCCCGCATTACTGTTTGTAGACGTGGTTGCTGTAGGGAGATGCTTTGTCAGTATCAGCTTTTTGATGGCTGTAGTATTCCCCTAAAGTTACAACTGTTAGCAAAGTCATATTAGCGTTGATAGGTGTGAAAGCGGCCAGTAATATGCCAGACGCTTAGTAGAGATAACCATAAGTTATTTATTGGAATCCGTGGTAACCTGACGACCTCAGCCACAGCCTCTCTCGAAAGTCAGCTTCACACCGTCGCCCTCGGCGCTCGCCCTGGAACGCTGGTCGTGGTGACATTCTAAGTGATGTCACCGCGAGCAGCTCCTTTACATGCGGAGTCGCCGGGGGTGACAAAGGTGGGAGATACCACACATACCCCTCCCCTGGGGAATGAAAAAAGGGAATAAACAGAAGAACAATAGCATACAGAAAATCACATCATAACATATTGATCCAAATGTCTGGGGGGTCTGGTCACTCTCCTGCTAGACCTACCAACTGGGCGGGAGGCCGGCAACGGCTTCCTAGTGTTTGCACGATTGCTCCCTCCCACATCACTCTTCCCCTCCCCTTCACTATCGGAGTCATGCCCGGGTGGGTGAAACCTCACTACTCTTCCCAGGTTCCAGATCTTCCCCTCTTGAGTCTTCACAGCATTCTTGAACAGTTTTGTGAACTTGGTTGTACCACTGTATCCTGACCAACTTGCTCTACCAGTAGGTGTCCTGATCTTGATGGTATCTCCTACTTTGAACTTGGCCTCCCGTGTTGATTTGAGCCGGTCATACCTTTTTTTCCTTTCCATCATGGCTCCCTCTTGTTTCTCCAGGCTTTTCGCTTCTTTTGAGTGATCCGACCATCCCTTGTGCCACCCCATCCAGCCTGGGGATAGCTTGGTGTTAGGTACCCTTGCCTGGAGCAACTCGAAGGGGGTGACTCCCGTTGTTTGGTGCGGTGTGAACCTGTATGCTTCCACCCGCCTCCATATTTCTTCCTTCCAGCTTAATCCACTGGCTTTCGCTAGTTGGATGCTTTCCTTGAGGGTTTTATTGAAACGCTCTATCATGCCGTTGGTCTCGGGGTGATTCAGAGCACACCGTTTGTGAGTGATACCTCTCCCCTCCAGGAAGTCTTCCATCTCTTTGGAACACAATTGCACCCCATTGTCTGTGAGTAGGCTGCTGGGTAGCCCTTCTCTGACAAATAACTCTTGCATGAACTCGATGACAACCTTCGTTGTGACTTCGCTCACTAGTCTCACCTCCGGCCACCTAGAATACATGTCCATGAGCACCAGAATGTACGGCGTGCGCACTTCTCCTGTCAATGGACCCACAATGTCCAGTGTCAATTCCTCCCAGCGTCCTGACGATGGCGGCCTGCATACCATAGGCGGTGTCATTTGCTTCAAGATTTTGTCACTGTTGCTGCACGGAATGCAGTCCCTAATTTTCCTTTCAATTGCAAGGTCCATGCTTGGCCACCAATAGTTCTCCCTCAGCCTTTGCTTCGTCTTTGTGATACCCATGTGGCCTTCATGGGCTATCTCCACTAGGCTTTCTCTCACCGACGCAGGTGGTACTAGTCTTGTTCCCCTGAACAGGCATTCATCGATTATGGACAGCTCGTCTTTGACAACCCAGTACGGCCGCAGAGTCTCCTCCCTTTTGTCTTCGTGCTTCCACCTGCCCTTTATTCTGTTGCACACCTCCTCCAAGATTTCATCTTCCTTCATAGCGTTTTTCCATGTTTCTTCTCCTAATTCCTTCTGGATAGCGCAGACATTTTCCATCTGGTGTTCATCTGCTTCATCATCCGCCCTGTCGTGCGTCTCCTTCGCTTCCTCCTCATTTACGAGTCTTGACAAGCAGTCTGCTGAAAAGTTGCGTGTTCCCGGAACGTACTCGACGCAGAAGGTGTATTCTTGAAGACTGACCACCCACCGCCTGATCCTGCTGGAGATGGCATCTAGGCCCTTCTTGCTGAAGACTTCCACTAGCGGCTTGTGGTCAGTACGCAGCGTGAACTGTGTGCTCCACAGGAAGTCTCTGAACTTTCCCAATGCCCAGGAAACTGCCATAGCCTCTTTTTCGATCACCGAGTAGTTGTTTTCGGACTTCTGGAGTGATCTAGAGGCGAACGCAATCGTTTCTTCACCGTCTTTGCCTATTTGTGTGAGGACTGCTCCCAGTCCTTTTGCGCTTGCATCGGTGGTGACCACTGTGGCCCGGTTGGGTATGTAGGACTACAAGCTGGGGGCTTCTGCCAGTGCCCTCCTTACATCTTCAAACTCCCTCTGACACTCCTTACTCCAGTTGAACTCCGTCTATTTCTTCAATAGCAGCCTGATGGCGTACGTCCTTCCTGCAAAGTTCCGTATGAATTTCCCATAGAACTCTAGCATTCCCATAAACGACTTGATTTCATCCTTGCTTGTGGGGGGCATCAAACTTACAATGGTGTTCTAGAGCTCATCTTTAGGGCACATTCCTTCAGCTGTCACCTTGTGTCCCAAAAAGTATAATTCTGGGCAGCCAAAGACGCACTTTTCTTTTTTCAGCGTTAGACCTTGCGACCTGAACCTTCCCAGCACGCATCTCAACGTCTGGTCATGCTCTTCATGGTCTTTTGCGAATATCAGCACATCGTCCTGATAACACACGGCGCCTGGGATGCCTTTCAAGATGTTCCCCATGAGCCTCTAACACACCGCAGCCGCCGAGACTAATCCAAAAGGCATCCTTTTGAACTTGTATGCGCCCATGGGTGTCACAAACGCCGTGAGTTCTTGCGACTCTTCATGCAGTTTGATCTGAAAGTACGCAGAGGTGAGGTCGAGGGTGGAGAACACTTTTGCCCCCTCTAGCATGCTCATCATCTGGGTGATGTTCGGAAGAGGAAATCGATCGACCACGACCTCTCTGTTAAGTGCTCTCAGATCGATGCAGAGCCGAACCGACCCATCCTTTTTCTTAGCGGCCACAATGGGTGCCAACTATTCCGTTGCTTCCACTGGTTCGATGACTCCTGCCTTGCATAATTTCTCTAGTTCAGCTTTCACCTCTTCTTGGATGGCAATTGGAAGCTTCCTGACCTTGGCCACGACTGGCTTAGCGTTTTCCTTCAACTTTATCTTGTGACAGTAGTTCTTTAAACATCCTAGCTCTTCTCTGAACACTTCTTCGAACTCAGACACTACGTCTTCCTTATGTTGCATTATCTCCTGTATCAAAATCTGGGGGTTGCTATTAGGATTGAGATAGACCCCCAGCTCCTTTTGCGCTTGCCACCCCAAAATGTTATCCCCTACTGTGGACGCATACACCTTGGACACTGTTGACCTGTTCCTGTATTCTATTTTGTCCCAGAAGTACCCTTTCATTGAGATGGGGCGCCCAGCATATCCTCCAGGTCTCACATCCATTCTCCTCAGAATTATCTTCCCCTTGGACACACAGGCGAATTCTCTAGCATTAATGATTGTTATTCTAGAGCAGGAATCGAATAATGCCTCTAACTCAGTGCTCCCCACTTTTATGGTGTCTTTGGGGCTGCTGACCTGACCCTCATCAACCTGCACTACAATTTCTTCACACATGATGTCATTATGGCATTTGACCTGACTTTCGTTGACTTGCACCACAATTTCATCGCAGACTATGTTCGTCCTGTCTCTACTCTGCCTGTTAAACCCTTGTCCACTCTTGCAATACTGCTTAAAGTGACCTTTCTTTCCACACTTGTTGCATGTGAACCTCAGGGCGTTACACTCTTTGTCATTGGCTAGGTGCCCCTGCTTGCCACATCTGTAGCAGGTGCCCTTGAATGATCCACCCGCTCTGTTCTCCTTCTGCTCTCTACCCGTTACTTTCTGCCCTTTGATGACAGATACGGCCTCACATTCGGTCACCATCTCACTCACAACAGGCTTATCATCTTTCCCTTTTTCCCCTGTGTCTTGCTTTATTTCCTTGACACACTGCAACATGTGCTCACCCTGTTTTGCTATGATCAAAACCTCCCTCAAGGTAGGATCATCCTTAAGCCATAGCTCCTCACGTACACGTTCCATTCTGCAAGCTAATACAAACTGATCCCTGATCCTTTCCTCACTTGCACCACCAAATTTACAAGTTGCAGCTAGTTTCCTCAACTCCGATACAAAATCTTCAATAGATTCCCCCTCCTTCTGTGCCCTCTTCCCAAAATGGTACCTCTCCATTATGGTGCTTGTTTTGGGAAGGTAATGTAAATCTAATTTCTTGAGACTTACTTCTAGCTCATTGAGGCCCCTCGCTTCCTGCGTCCCTAAATCTGGGAGGTGATCTAGAACTTCTTCCCCCTCCGCCCCTAAGTAGTATGCTAGTAATGCTACCTTCCTCTCAAGTCCCAGGTTCGGCCCGCATACAGTGGCATAATTCAAAAATACTTTCTTCCACTTTTTCTATTGAATACTAGGGTCCACTGGGTTAGTCAGGAAAAAGGTCGGAGGAGTCACGCTCTGCATGGTATAGTGTACAGAGCGCTAAGACAACTAAGAACTCCCAACCACAAGAGTATTGCTAGGCTACAGAGGTAGGTGGGAGACAGTGCTGGGTGCAGTGTTACAGAGGGCTATGTAACCTAGAATGCCAAACACAGGGTAACTTGATAGCCACTATTGTACAGAATGGGGCCCGGTGCTGTTCTCAACGCACTAGTAGAGTAAGGTACGAGGAATTAACTACCCCACATATCTTTTTTTTTTCCCTTTATGACACTAGTGAGCACAGTGGCGAGCATGCCAGTCCATGGGGATGCAAATCACAACCCGGAGGGTGCCTTCCCTTAGAATTGCACGGGGGAATCCAGAACACACAGTGAAAGGCCACAGTTATGTTAATTTGTTCCGCCGAGGCGTCTTACGCTGCTACTATTCCACAGTTCAGGATGCCACAGGCCGATGAGGCGAGTTCTACACAATTTCAAGTTTGTACGCTGTTCACGATAAGGTGGCGTCAATGTCAATTGCAGCGTGGGGAAATTTCAAAAGTTTTGGTTCAATGTGGTGCGAAGCAACAGGGGGCGGTGCACTGCTTATGCCACCCGTCACTTCACAAACTGCATCAACTGCAGCGATGATCAATTGAAGGGAGTACTGGCGCGCAAATGGCTCTTGCTGAAGGTAATGCGATCGCTCATTGAGGGCGCGAGGTTGGCCTTACAGAAATCATGCTTTGCTGCCACACCCCTCGTTACATTGGCTTTCCGCAGACGACACAGGCCATTCGGTGCACCTCTAGCTTCCCTTCCTGGCACTACGCAGCAAACGAGTAGGACCTGGGTTAGAGTAGTCCACTCCCTATGCTTCCGCTCACCTCAGGATTCTCTCGTGGAAGTTGGAACTGTGCGCCGCTTTGCCAGCTGGCTGTCAGATGCCGGTATTCACACCATGTAGCTGACGCTTCCCTTCACTGCTAACAGACGCCCGCAGCAACAATCACCTCACACGCTGCACTGACTCCGACCGCAAATTCAGTCCACAAGTTCATTAATCGTGGGTGTAGACACAGCGCGCTAAGGTCAGCTGGCAGGCGTACCTTACTTCTGATTACGATGCAGACGGGAACTTTTCCTTTTTCAACTTTTCTTCCCCCGATCAGCAGCCGCTTCTCCTCGCATTGCTTGCTGCACTTAGGACTGCCACGGGATCGACACTTCTTCCCTCGATTCCACTGTCGCCTTCATTTAGAAAATATGTTCCGCAACTCCGTCCGCCTCGGGGATGTTGAAATACAATTCTTCCTTAAGCTGTCACCTCCGTTTATTCTTGTGTGTTGAGGTCGCAGGATTAACTTGTCCTCGTCGCCAGTGTGAAAGCGGCCAGTAATACGCCAGACGCTTAGTAGAGATAACCATAAGTTATTTATTGGAATCCGTGGTAACCTGACGACCTCAGCCACAGCCTCTCTCGAAAGTCAGCTTCACACCTTCGCCCTCGGCGCTCGCCCTGGAACGCTGGTCGCGGTGACATTCTAAGTGATGTCACCGCGAGCAGCTCCATTACATGCGGAGTCGCCGGGGGGGACAAAGGTGGGAGATACTACAATAGGTTATGGAAATATTTTGAGTTTACAATGCCCCCAGCTTCTTCATCCTGAGTGTGTTCATGGTGCTGTGGCCGGAGCTGCATTTGAGCAGAAGTGATCACTATATGCTTCCTCTGTCGGCCCGTCACTTGTGATCCATGATTAGAGGATTTCCAGTAGTTTCCTTGTTCTTGATTTAAAAGACATTTGTTATTTTTTTGTCTTTGAAACTCAAAGTTGTGCCTTCTCCAATGACTGTAGAGTTTGTGTTGTTTCTAGATTCAGCAAGATATGGAAAAGTTTATACCACCACCCGTTCAATTATGTAGAGAAGGAGACCACGCCAGGGTAAAGTTGTTAGTATCTAGGTTGTAAATGAAAACGGCATACTTTCTAACTCATCTGTCCCCACCTATATTTCAGCACTCTGAAGCCCTTCTAGTTCCAAATCAGTGTGTTTTACATTGTCATTTCCTAAGCTTTTTAGCAAATTCATCAATTGACAGATTCAGAAATTGCAATATATCGACCGCCACAGCTAAGAAACCTCATATTATTGTTTGTCATTGCATGTGAAGATTAGAATCAATCTTATCTCTAATGCCTTAACTTCGCAATGTATATAGTGATTGGGATTCAGCATCCATGATACCCGCCTTAACTTCGCAATGTATATAGCGATTGGGATTCAGCATCCATGATACCCAATCTATTTCACAGTTTATGCTGCTTTATAATTGCATAATCAAATATGTAATTACTTCCGTCTAACCCCTGCTACAATGAATGTACAGAATCAAAGGCTTAACATACCCAACACATGGGATGTAACTGTTTTTTTCAAAATTAAGTTTTAGCAAAATAATGATTTTGTATTCTTTGTTCTAAGGGAAGAATGTATGTTTTTTCTACCCTAATAGCTTAATCAGAATTAGGTAAATCTTCCAGGAATGTTAGCTGTGCATGTTATATCTGAACTTCTAAATCAGAATTGGATTGGTAGACTCTTGAAAAAAAAATAAGTGCAGATGAAAAATGGAACTGAACAGCAAACTAACCGCAACTACAGGTGATTCATCCTGTGCCCTGTGCTGGACTGGAGGGCACTTTTTGAATAATGGCGGAAGCACTGTAGCCTCCACAGATCTCTTGAAGGTCTTTTTAAACATTTGTCTTTACAGAAGTTACCAACATGGGTGTTCAGTCAGAGAAAGGCCTTGCTAGAGCGTCAGGATATCCAAATGAAATAGAGTTCCACACAGGAAATCTAAATAGTATTTATTTGCATTATTAGAGGTCACTCTGAAAATCCCTTTTGTGAAAGAATTTTGAAGCCCACTGTTTTTGAATGAGAGCTGTTGCTCAATTCCACACGTTTGTTGCACGGCCATAACGAATAAAAAAGATAAGAAAGCATTTGTTTCATTATGTGTCACTTTTGCACACCCATATGTTACACACGGCATAATCAGAGAGTTCGCTCCATAAGCAGCCTACACTGAAGCCAATTCAAGCCATGATGTCACGGAAGCAGTTTTTAAACAGTAGTTATTATTATTGTGTCCTTTTTTGATGTGTATTGTCGAGCTAGGTGAGTATGAAGTGTTGGTTTGTAACATTCACCCCAGGCCCGAAGGCTTGAGAGTGGTTTTTCTATGGCAGTCCTATCTTTTCCCAGCATTTATTCTCGTATCATTTTCAGAACCCGGTTTTCCACCCAAAAATCTGTGTAGACTGCTTCAGTTTAAATTCAGTTTGTACCAGCGCTTGGGGAAACATAACTCGCATGCCATGTGAGGACCAATCATTGTGTGTGGGTACATTTTTAATAGCTGAGTTTAGAGACTTTCTATTTTTGTGCCGTATCTAGGGAAAAGTTTGTTTTTCAAACTTTACCCTCCATGACACAGCTACAGAAGTATTTCCAAATGAAGCTTGAGTGTTAACGGTGCTCGTGCCTTTGTGTGTGAATTGTAAGCGATGTGTACGATGCAGAATCATAGCTCTCTGGGGGGGCTTGTGGTGCTCCTAATTGCTAGCCCATGGTTGGCTCTGCAGCCTTCATTCTTCTGTCTCTAGCTAATGCTGGACACCGGGGTTAAGTGCACTTCTGTTAGACTCTAATGTACGATGAATTATTTTGAATTGTAGCTTCCAAAGATGTGACATCATGTTGGACCTGCACTCTATTATGAACTGTTCTAAACAGATGACATCACTGCACTGTGCAAACCGTTGCTGAAAAACAGCGAAAAAAAACAATAATCCTATTCTCCGTTCTTTCTCACCACAGGTATTCTGCATGGAGCTGGTCTTTCTCAGCTTCCTAAACACCGCTATCATCCCAACGACCCGCGTGCTGACCAGGCCCCGAACAGCCATGTCAAATATGTCTGGTGAGATTATCGAAACACTTGCTCATTTTTACTTCCACGCTGTTTATAAATTGATTCTGGCTTCTTGTCAAGAGTAAGACTTGCTTCTCTTGGAAAGGGTGAGTTCCAGCGCCTAAGGGAGAGTCAAACAGAGCCAGGGTGCTAATGGGTTCCTTGTTGATCATGATTGATAGCCATGCACTGGGCTGTGGTCAGCTCCTTGGCCTGAGAATTTAAAATCCTGGGTATCTTTAGCAGGTCCTACAACCAACTACTTTACATCCCTTGCCCAGCATGGATAGCTGCCCACTTATATGTATTTAATATATATTGTCTCACATTTGCTCCAGGTGATCTGTGTATTAATGTTAAATAGATACCTTTGTTTCTCTTTAGTTCCTGGGAGGGAGTGGTCTTAGATTGTACTTCTCTAAGAAGGACATGTGGTCTTAACATGCCAGTATCTGCACTGATCCAGCCAACTTTTTGATTTTACACTGCACGTCTTATCACTCTTCCAACCTTGTTTGGTGCTGGATTGAGCCAGGCTGGCCACTCCCTGGCCTGTCATCGTTCACTCTCTCCACAGTTTGTGGTGCAGTGTGTAAACAGCTCCGCGTTCACTCACGTTCACGTTTGTAGGGTTGCTCACCGTTTGTAGGGTTGAACAATCAAAGTCACCTCCAGCAGCCCATCTACACTATGTGAGGTTGTGTTGCACTCACCGTTTACTTTTCTGATATTTACTCTCTACAAGTCTTCTCACTCATTCCGCAGTCTGTGGTCTTGGGCTATACAAGACTCCTTCCTCGCTTCACTTTTTACCGTCTCTGTCTATACAAGTCTTTTCACTCACTCCCCCCGCAGTAGGTGTTGCCTTACACTACGTCTCATTTCTCTGCACTCACTCCCCGCAGTTTGCAGTGTAACTTACTCAGTCTCGAATCATTTGCTGTGTTGCCCTTACAAGTGTTTTTACTGTTCAGTAAGTTTGCGTTTCTTCACTGACTTTCCCCTCTCCTCTGTTCCATAATGAGGGCTTTACATTCTGTGACCCAAGCCTTCTCAACCAAGAGGATGTGTTGAAAAAAAAGTTAAAGGTGCGCTTGTAACACTGTGGACAACTTTCAGCAGCTGTCTGAGAAAGCAAAAATATGGTTTTGACTATTGAGAACTGTTAATTTCCTATGAATAACAACTTGCCAATGCTGGCACGCGTTCCTTCCTTTTCTGGTTTTATTCCAGAATGTTATTATTTTTTCTAAGATTTTTATGTACATATTTTTTTCAAATGGAACTTGTACATTTTGGCTTCCTGCCTCGTGGGGTTATTTTTTCGCTGTTTACGACGTGTGAGTGTGATGCTTACATTGTTTCGATGCATAAATATCACCGCAACACTCCATTTTATCTGGATCCCTGCCAGGGGTGGGCCAAAGGGCATATGTATGTTGAAAGAGCTTTGATGAACATGTGATACTTGTTGAACTTCAGGAACAAATTAGACTTTATACTCGAGAAGTTCAAGCGCCATTATTTTAACTCTCCATACACAAAGTATGTCAAGAGGCAGCTGTTCCACGGCTCATTTTCCCGCTGCGGGGTTTCAACCATGCTTCTCGGACAATTTATCTTTAGCTTTCCATTTTGTCAGATATGAAAATAGGCGTGCCCCAGTAATTCATGTTTTAATATGTTGTTGAGGCCCGGTTCAATTGTGCCTTGGCACTTAGAAAACAGACGTTAATACTGTTCAGGCCGTAAGATCACGAAGGATGAAAGGCCGAGTCAGCACAGAATTCGAATTTATGACCTGTAGGCTGCTCTGCAATGATCACTCATTCTTGCAAAAAATAGGGCAGGCCTCTCTTTTTATGTGCAGAGTTCTCCGCCCATGACTGTGGACTCTCAGCAGTCGTAAACTTACTATTAACTCATAGCTTGTGAATACCAAAAAAAAAAAAATGTACACATAAGTGTATGTTTACTTTTGTGACTCAGGCTTGGGTTCTCTTTCAAATGACCTGCGAGTTGCGACAATAGTCATCACGAAACAGGGCAAACCTCCAGAACTGCTGCTCGCTTACATGCAAATATCGCTCACAAATTCGAAGACTAAAATATTGGGCAAAGGCTTAGCCAACCAGCTGATCACAAGTGTCTCCAAATTAATACACCAGGACCAGTGTGGCTTTATGCCTGGACAGGGGACCATGCATATTCTCGGACGCTTACATCTAGCACCCACTTGGTTTTTCGTGAAAACAAAGAGCCATGCTCATTGGCTTTCACTGATTTTGAGAATGTGTTTGCCACTCCTAGGCCCTGATAAGAAGTTGAGCGGTTATTTCTGTCCCATGTGTAAGCCACTGTTTATTCCCGGGACGGAAATTATGACTTTTTTTTCAATGTATCTGATAACCCTACATTCTTTAAATCTCAGCAGGTCAAACCTGCCGAAAATTAACCGGGGAAATGTGTACTGAATTTACCCTACCATGTTTATTTTGGTGTGTTAAACACCAAAACCTGCGTGTTATTTTCAATTACCCAATAAGTGCTATTTATCGCACCAGATAAGTAACGAACCCCAACGTGTCATTATCTACTAAGTGCAAAAAATAGCACCTTTACTTAGTTGGGATCTTTTTATTCCAACTGCTCCACAAAATGCGCTTTGGATATTTTTTAACAAGTTATGTCAAAACCCTTTACATTGGTACAATGGCTAAAGTAAGGATAGGTGTAACACTATCAGATTGCTTCACAATTGAACGGGACACAAGGCATTGATGTCCACTCGTCGCTGCTCTTTGCCTTGTTGATAGAGCCGCTGTCCAAGTGGATAAGGATAGATGCCCTTTTTAAGCAGTTTTTAATGGGCTGGACTGACGGAAGACAGCATATCGTTTTATGCAGACAGCGCTCTGGTGTTCATGCAGACTGATAGAAATTTTGAAGCTTCTGGGGGTGGGGTGGGCTGGGCATTGGGGCTTGTCTGTTGCTCCAGGTACATTTGCATTGGTGCCGAAGGGTAATACATTAGTGTGGTAGTCTGGCTAACCGAGGTCACTGTGAAGACCGAAAGCTTTAAATACGTAGGCATCCACGTATCCCTCTCCACGCAGGAAAGTTAGGAATTAATCATAAACACTCTGAGAGTCAAATCCAATGAAGATCTACGTACAGGGTCGAAAGAGGCCTCATTGTGTTCGAAGTCGTCGGTCACGGCGCCAGTGGTGCCTCAGGGAACCGATCCCTGATCTGGTTCGACACCTGTCATGCCATCGCGACCTTCCTCGGCATCGGATCCAAAGTTGGTACCTAGGACGTCTCTGATGCCCATTGGTGGCGCAAGCCCCATCTTCATCCCCGGCGACACAGAGCCGGTACGACGCCGCTCGACACCAATTCCGATGTTGACAGAACCCAGAGATTCTATGTTCTCGCCTGAGCACTTTAAAGGTGTGCTAGGCTCAGGAGAGGATTGGGAGGGGTCTGGGGACCCTCTTGAAACCCAGGATATGTCTGAGGAAAATTTGGACTGGTAGGGGGAACTTGGGGAGGCCAGTGGGCTGGATACTTCCCCAGATACTGGCATGCCTTCTCCACCAACTGTGGTTACTGAGGAGGTGGTATCCTATGCCGTGGTGGTTAAGAGAGCAGCTGAGGTCCTTGGACTGGAGCTGCCCTATGTTCAGGTCAGGATTAATCTCCTAACCGAGGTGCTTCAACCTGGGGCTTCCACCTCAGAACCCCGTTTGCCCTTTAATGAGGCACTTACGATGCCTTTCTAGGTACATGGTCCAAACCTAGCACAGGGGTTCCTGTGAATTGGATGAATGCACACTGCCATTGCCCAGCTCCGGACAACCCAAAGTTCCTCTGCCAACCCCCACCCTGGAAAGTTTGGTGGTGCAGGCCTCTACACCCCAAGGCGCATACCCATACGCCCCTCCAGACAGGGAATCCAAGAGCCTGGATTAATTCGGGAAGAAGTTGTTTTCTTCCTCCAACCTGGCATTGCGGTGGGTGAATATGGCATGCTTATTGGGCCGTTTCTTCCATTCCCTTTGGGAGACGTTTGCACAAGTGCTGCCACAAGTCCAGGAGGAGGCCCAGGCTGTGCTCACCCAAGCTGTCATGAATGGAAGGGATGCAGCAAAATTCACCATACTGTGTGGCATAGATACAACCAATTTGCAGGGCAGATCGATTTCAACGACAGTGGCCTTGAGGCGCTACACCTGACTTTAAACAACTGGCTTCTAGGGCTATGTCAAAGCCAATCTGATGGACATACCCTTTAATGGAACTCTTCTTTTTGGGGAAAAGGCAGGTTCAAGGACTCTCAAGCTACGGCCAGATCCTTGGGCTTCTCATCCACCCCCCATGGCCAGTATTCTTTTTGCCCCTTTCATGGCAACGGAAGGGGTTTCCAGCTGTGTCAGTCCTATCGCAGCCACCGTCCAGCACAGACTGCCCAAGCTGTGCGAGGACATGGGCATGGTGCATTCCGATCATCAAATGGAGGCCAGAAGTCGCTGACCACACTGCCCCTAGCAGCCGCAGCCTCCAAGCACTCCTAGGCTGATTCTGCAGGGCCACACTACTCCAGTTGGTGGGAGAATTAGTCATCATCTTCCCCGCTTGAGATCCATAACATCGGACAAGTGGGTCTTGCAGATCGTCCAGGAGGACTATTCTCTACTTTTCTTTCTTTTCCTCCTACTATTCTGCTAAATCAGGAATGGCTGACGGAGGATCATTTAAAGTTGCTCCAAGAGGAAGTTACAGCTCTCTTGGCCAAGGGAGCTATAGAAAGTGTCCCAGTTTCAGAAGTAGGCTGTGGTTGTTATTCCTGCTACTTTCTGGTTTCAAAGAAGAACAAGGGGCTGCGGCCCATTTTTGATCTTCGGACCGTCAATCTTTTGCTCAAGATGGAGAAATTCAAAATGCTCACTCTGGCTCACGTCTTGTCTGCCCTAGATCAAGAAGACTGGATAGTAGCACTGGACCTGCAGGATGCGTATTTTCACATTCCCATCCTGCCAGGCCACGGGCATTACCTGCGGTTCAAGATAGGCCGCAATCACTTTTTTTGTTTACCGTGCTCCCCTTTCGGCCATACCAGTGCCCCTCGGTGTTCACCAAGGTGATGGCGTGATCGCAGCTCATCTGTGCAGGGTAGGGGTGTCAGTCTTCCCCTACCTGGCTGTTGAAGGTGTCCTCACCCCAGGCAGTCGTCCCCAACCTTCAGACTTTGGCATTCACTAGGGTTCTCTAAAAATGTGCCGAAGTCACATCTGACTCCTCCTCAAATGCTTCCTTTCATTGAAACTGTTCTGTACACAGTGCACTTTTGAGCCTATCCTCCCGTGCAGCGAGTCCAGGATATTCAGGCTATGATTCCGATATTTCAGCCTCTGTCCTTGATTTCGGTGAGACTGACTTTGAGGCTGTTGGGCCTCATGGCCTCCTGCGTCCTGTTGGTAAGACATGCCAGGTGGCATATGCAGGCTTTAGTGGGACTTGAATGGGCACAGCATCTGGGAAATCTCACCAACGTGGTTCAGATCTCGAAAGGAACTGCAAAAGATCTTCAGTGTTGGTTAACAAAGCATGGTTGGGTCAACGGCAGCACCCTCTCCCTTCCCCAACCAGATCTCAGTTGTGACAGATGTGTCACTTCTGGAATGATTTAACAACAAGGGGTGATGATGGACAGAGTTTCTGAATTAAGCAGAATACTCTCACCCAGTCAAGAGATCAGGGCTAGATCCAACACCGTTTTTTAGCTCACTGCACCATCCCAGCTCAGAACCTGGCTATATGCAAATTAGTCTGTTCCTGTCCCAGTGCATGATGGGAACAGGGCAAACCAAACTACCAAGCCAATTCTTACACTGGGAAGGAAACAAGCTACCGGGGACCGGTTTCTGGCATTTCAGCCGTCGTCGGCCCGGCTTGCTTGAATCCTGATGGTGCAATGAGCAAGGGACTCGCATCTGAGTATACCCTTCCACGCTTAGGGTGGACAAAATATTTAACAACAAGGGGTGGTGATGGACAGAGTTTCTGAATTAAGCAGAATACTCTCACCCAGTCAAGAGATCAGGGCTAGATCCAACACCGTTTTTTAGCTCACTGCACCATCCCAGCTCAGAACCTGGCTATATGCAAATTAGTCTGTTCCTGTCCCAGTGCATGATGGGAACAGGGCAAACCAAACTACCAAGCCAATTCTTACACTGGGAAGGAAACAAGCTACCGGGGACCGGTTTCTGGCATTTCAGCCGTCGTCGGCCCGGCTTGCTTGAATCCTGATGGTGCAATGAGCCAGGGACTCACATCTGAGTATAACCTTCCACGCTTGGGGTGGACAAAATATTTAACAACAAGGGGTGGTGATGGACAGAGTTTCTGAATTAAGCAGAATACTCTCACCCAGTCAAGAGATCAGGGCTAGATCCAACACCATTTTTTAGCTCACTGCACCATCCCAGCTCAGAACCTGGCTATATGCAAATTAGTCTGTTCCTGTCCCAGTGCATGATGGGAACAGGGCAAACCAAACTACCAAGCCAATTCTTACACTGGGAAGGAAACAAGCTACCGGGGACCGGTTTCTGGCATTTCAGCCATCGTCGGCCCGGCTTGCTTGAATCCTGATGGTGCAATGAGCAAGGGACTCACATCTGAGTATACCCTTCCACGCTTAGGGTGGACACAATATTTAACAACAAGGGGTGGTGATGGAATGAGACAGCCACCTGGGGAGGGGGAGGTCAGGGGACACTGGTCTCAGGCGGAGACAGGGCTCCACATAAAATTGTTGGAGCTCAGAGCAAATCAGTTGGCTTTGGAAGCATTTCTTCCCTCTGTCAAGGGAAAGTTAGTGCAGGTGTTCACGGACAACACCACTGCCATGTGGTACTGCAACAAATGGCGGGGTAGGGTTGTGGACCCTTTGTCGAGAGGCTCTTCGTCACCGGACATGACTGGAACAGCAGAGCATAACACTGATGGTTCAACACGTGGCATGTTCTCTGGATGCCAGGGTGGACAAACTCAGCCGTAGATGCCTAGCTGATTACAAATGGCATCTCCAGTCGGAGGTGGTGCAAGGTCTCTTTCAGCCATGGGAAGGACCTTGGTTATATTTGTTCGCTTCCGAAGAGAGCGTGCAGTGTCAGCAGTACTGCGTGCTGAAGTTTCCAAAGCAGCTATAGCTCATTGCGAGTGGAACTCAGGTCTGTTGTATGCCTTTCCGCCTATACCACTCCTGCACAAGGTTCTGACGAAAATCAGGAGCGACCAGGCCCAATAATTCTCGTGGCTCTGAACTAGTCAAGGAGAGTGTGGTATTCAGAGCTTCTGAGAATGAGTATCGATCCTCCGATCAGGCTGGCCCTTCGGGAGGATCTTCTGTCACAGCAGCAGGGGAGGATTCTCCACCCAAACCTATCAACTCTGCTCCTCCATGCGTGGAGATTAAGCGGTGACAGTTGATAGCTTTTGACTTTTCTCCCGAAGTCTGTAACGTTATTCTGACGGTCAGGCGGCCCTTCACTAAGATGGTAAACGCCTGCCGTTGGCAGAAATTTGTATTATCCTATACAGAAAGGCCTTTTGATCCTCTTTCTGCTTCTCTTTTTACAGGCCTTTTGTTCATTCTGACCATTGCCCAGCAGGGGTCTGCCTTGGGAATTCTCAAGGGTTACCTTTCTGCTCTGTCTGCTTTTTTTGCGGCTGACTGACCAGCCCTCTCTCTTCAAATTTCCCATTTTGCCTAGATTTCTGAAAGGGCTGGCTCATCTATTTCCACCTACATTCTTTGTTATGCCGCAGTGGTACCTTAGCTTGGTCCTCACCTATCTGATGTGGGCTCCCTTTGAGCCTTTACACAATCCCCCCCTGCCCCCCCCCCCCCCCGGCTGTTGACCATCAAAACAGCCTTCTTAGTGGCAATTACACCGGCCCGGAGGGTGAATGAGTGTCAACCGTTTTCTTGCTCGCCTCCTTATCTTATGTTTTTGTCGGACAAGGTAGTGCTTCGCACCAGGGCATCCTTCTTACCTCTCACTGGCAAAGTCAATATCATGTAATTTTCTGAATCCACTTTTTCCCCTGCTAGAATACTTGCCATGACATAGCAAGTATTAAGTTGAAAAATTTAATAAAGAATGCCAAAAAAAGATGTTAGTGCTATAAGTCAAATGTTTGCAATGAATGGCAATAGAGAACTTGCTCACAGTCTTTCCAGTCTTGTCAAATCAACTCCTCGTGTAACTTGTAGAAACACATTCCCTGATCATTTTCCGCAAACTGTTTAGTAAAGGATCTGGCGATCTGTGACCATATTTAATTGATTCTGACATTTGAACAAGGTTTGTATTGAGTATCTCTGAAGCTTAAGTGAGTTAGCGAACTGCAGCAATCCAAAAGCAATACGACAGCAGCACAAAGAACACATGACACTAAATTGGATACTAAATTTACCACTTCAAGCAGAATTGGCCTTTCTCCCCAGTGGCCATAGATGTATGTCTTTAGTATCTGTGTAAAGAATGCTGTAGTATTCTTACCCCAATTCTTGGCTGGCATTTATAGGATGGCACTTGAGTCAGTGCCCGCGTTGCATGTTGGTGTCCTTTCTTTGTAGAATTGTACAATGAGTTCCAAGTTCTTTTGTTGAGAAATGTGATTTTATCCAAATCAACTTGTCAGTCAATAAGTAACTTTCTTTTAAGACTAATTAAAAAGTTCAAGAAAGCATGCGATTTAAACACTGTATTTTTAGTCCTCATCATGGCATGCGGGATTTCCCAACATGTGGCACTTTGGGATGGAAAACAAGTACAAGAAAGAATGGACCATTAAAATAAATTCCCATCAAATAAGAATAAGAAGGAGTCCTGATTACTTTGATTAACATACAGTAACTATTACATTTCTTTTGTTGTAGGAAAATGCTACATTCCCTTGGAAGGCCTGAAGTTCACATGACGCTAGATGTTGTTATTGTGAGCGGCTCAGGTCAGGAGTATGAAGGGTGCTTGCTGCTGACATCAGAGGTGCTCTTTGTGGTCAGCATCAGTGAAGATACTCAACAGCAGGCTTTTCCGGTCACCGAAATAGACTGTGAAGAGGATTGTACCCAGGGTAACATCCTAAAGGTGCAGCTGAAGCAGCAGCGGGTGCAATCGGATTTGGAGGTAATTTATATTTGTTTTGAGTTAAGGGATACGAATAGGCAGCTTGCAAGCATGTCAATGAGACATGATCCCAAAACAACCGTGTTTACTATGTGTTGGCACCTATCCATTACATATTTAATTCGTCATAAACTGGATGCCGAGAATTTGATTGCAATATATAAGCGTATACTAGGGGCATCTGTGACAGTGTTTATTTTAAAAAAAACATATTTCTTATTGATTTTTACAATTGTAGAACAACAAAATACAAAATTCTGTCAGTTACAGTCCATCTCATAATATTACAGATCAAAGGACTGATGTGATAGTGTAGCAACAGAGTGACTGGACTAAAGAGAAACCCAACTTCCTCCACTGTTGTTCAAAAATTACATCGTAGAAGCATATCAAGCCAGGGCAGCCAAATCTTCGCATATTTCCTAGGGACTCCTCTGTTTTTATACAACAACTCTTACAATTTGGCACAATTATCCATTTTGCTTGTCCACTCTGCGACGGTGAGGGGTTCACTTCCACCCCAGTACTGGGCTATGTCACATTTGGTTACTATGTATCGCAATGCCACATGGGAGAGAACGCAACGCGGACCACTAAAATCATCAATTAGGCCCAACAAGATGACCTTCAGGCCCGAATCTAGAGGCCTGTCTACTCCCTCCTCCAGTGCACTGTTGATAGAGTATATTCTCCCAAAGAGTCCTAAAAGTGGCTCGGAAGGGCTGAAATCTACAGAGCATATCGAAGGGAAAGAGAAGGATTTTTAACCAGTAACATGTTTGAAGGTTAGGCTGGGGTTTCTTTTTGTATTAGACATTATCCCCTGCCCCGATAACCAAAGTGTAGCAGGTGATCCCTTACTTTTGAATATTATTTTAACCCAGGGTGTCTTCCCCACTCAAATATAGGCACTGATGGTGGACTGGAAGTCACTAAAGAAAGATGGCAGAGTGTAGTGCTGCAGGACATATTGGAAACAGGAGGGAAATCATCTTGAATAGGGCCGTCCTGTCCCATTCTACAGAATGGTAAGGATGCCCAATCATGGAGGCATATTAAGGTCTCAGATGTTTTGCAGGCTATAAGCTATTGTCATACCTAGATATCTGAAGTGATCGGTCATGGTACACAGTCTGTGTGACCATAAGATCCTGACATATAGCAACATATCGTCCGCATACAGCGAGACCCCTGGATTCTGGCATCAACGCAAATAGTTCCATGAGAGGCTCCATCACCAGTGCGAAGGACAGGGGTGAAAGTGGGCAACACTGATGCTTTCTGTATCTATGGGAAGGTTCTTGACAAATTCCCATTTACCCTAACCTGGGCCATAGGTCTGCATTACAGAGTGGCAACAGGAGGAAGGATGCGGGGACCGAAACCCATTTTGCATAGCACCACCTTTAGTTATGGCCAGTGCACCTTATCAATCAAATACTCATTCTATTTCTATCAAGAGGAGAGACGGTTATTCAATTACAACCTTCCCAGACTCCGATCCCGGGGCTGTTGCTCCTGGCTCCCATTTGCACTTTACTCATCCCCAACAACCTGGAGCTGGTACCTCATTGACCGATGCCGATTCCAGTGCTGACAGGAGCAATAGGTCCTAGGTCGTTTCCTGAGCCCTATTCTGGTGGACTAGGATTGGGAGAAGAATGGGAGGGGTTGCTGAACCCTTTAGAAGATCAGCCTTATGAACAGGACATGGACTGATATGAAGAATTGGATGAAGCCAACAGACTGGATACCTCTCCAGATACTGGCATGCTTTCTCTCCCCACCCTGGCTATGGAGGAGGGAACATCTTAGGCAATGGTGAAGCGTAAGGCGGATGAGGTCCATGACCGCCAGCTACCCTCAGTGGCGGTCAAGACTAACATCTTTACATAGGTGCTGCAGCCTGGAGCTTCTTCTTCGTAACCTTTCCACCCTTTAAATGAGGCACTCACACACTTCCTTCTGGGAACATGGTCCAAACCCAGCATAGGTGCTCCAGTGCACAGGGCGATCACCCGCCACCACCACCTTGAACCAAGCACCCTAAACGTCTTCACTACCCACCCCACCCCAAGAGTTCGGTAGTCCAATCCTCTACCTCCCTGCGTTCCCTGCTGCACCCCCAAACAGGGAATCCAAGAGGCCGGATAGTTGGGGCAAGAAATATTTTTCTTCCATCAGCCTTGCGTTGTGGTCGGTGAACACAGCATGCTTACTGGGCCGTTATTCCCACTCTCTGTGGGAAATGGTTGCATCAGTGCTGCCACAGGTCCCAAAGAAGGCCCGGGCCAACTTCTCACAAGCTGTAACAGGCGGGAGAGATGCAGTAAAGTTTGCCATTTGATGTGGCTTAGACACAACCGACTTGCTTGGCAGAGCGATTTCCACGACGGTGGCTATTGGAACCCACACCTGGCTGAGAACATCTGGCTTTTTGGGGGATGTCCAGGCTTCGCTCATGAACATGCCCTTTGATGGCACCCATCTCTTCTGAGATAAAGCAGACAAGGCGACGGAGTGCTTTAAGGAATCACGATTTCCAGCCAAGTTCTTGGGTATCCCAGCTGCCTCCAATCCCAAGTCTGCCTTTTGTGGCTACTGATGGGGTTTCAACTGTACCAGCCCTATCCCAGCCACAGAGCCGCACAAGTTCCACATCCCCTGTGTTGACAAAGGCGTGGTTCGTTCCGACTCTGTGGATCTTGTAGCCAGAGGACCAATTAAGCCAGCACCCTCCGGTCGCTTCTGTCTCCAAATCCTCCTAGTCTTGCCCTTCAAAAACATGGGCATCCAGTTGTTGGCAGTTGCCAAAATCTCCTCCACCATTGGCAAAACATTACTTCGGACAGGTGGGTTCTCCAGATTACGCAAATGGGCTACTCCCTCCCCTTCAAAACCATCCGCCTCTCCATTCTTCCATCCTTCAACCGGCTGACAGAGGATCATCTACTTTTGCTCCAGGAAGAGGTCATGGCTCTCTTGACCAAGAGAGCCATAGAGAGTGTTCCGGTGCCAGAAGTACTCTGTTCCCACTTCTTTGTGGTTCAGAAAAAGGACAAGCGCCTTAGTCTTATCATAGACCTATGGGCCCTCAACTACTTTATAAAGAAGGAGAATTTCAAGATGCTCACATTGGCTTAGGTCTTGTCTGCACTGGGCCCAGGAGACTAGATGGTAACGTTGGACTTGCAGGACGCATATTTTTACATCCCGGTCCACCCTGCCCACAGACATTGCCTGCGCTACACGGTGCGTCATGAGCAATTTCAGTTCATGGTTCTCACTTTAAGCCTTACTAGCGCTCCTCGAGTTTTCACCAAGGTGATGGCGGTGTTTGCAGTTCATCTATGGACACCAGTGGTGCAAGTCTTCCCGTATCTCAACGACTAGCTGTTGAAGGTGGGATCGCCCCAGGCTGTTGTATCCACCTTCAGACTATGGCTGACCTTCTGCATTCGCAGGGGTTCAGTATCAACATGTCAAAGTCACACCTGACTCCCTCTTAGACACTCCCTTTCATTGGAGCTGTTCTGGACACAGTGCAGTATGGTCCTATCCTCCCGAGTCCAGGATATCCAGGCTATGATACTGATGTTTCAAGCCTCTATCTAGGAGAGGAGTTGGCCTAACGGCTAGGGCAGTCGACCTGCAATCTGGGGAACTGGGTTTGAGTCTTGGCAATGACGCTGAACATCCTGTGATTCTGGGCAAATCACTTAATCTACCCATGCCTAACAAAACAAAAATGAATGTGTTCTCATGTAATGCAACTGGTGCTATGTAAAGCGCTCTGATACTCGATTCAGATCTAGTTTGCGCTATATAAAACTCTGTAAAATAAAAAACATCCTGGACTTCAGTGAGAATGACTCTGAGGCTGCTGGCCCTCATGGTCTCCTGCTAGTGACACATGCCAGATGGCATATGTGAGTGCTGCATTGCGACCTGAAGTTCCAGGGTGCAGCATCAAGGGAATCTTTCCAACATGATCTAGGAGGGAACTGCACAAGACCTGCAGCGGTGGCTGACGAACCACATTTGGGCCTGAGGCAGACCCCTGTCCCTTCCGCCACAAGATCTCACAATAGTGACCCATGCATCACTTTTGGGAGGGGTAGCCATCTGGTAAAGGTGGAGATAAGAGGACTCTGCTCTCCAGAGAAATCCGAACTCTGGATCAACACGTTGCAACTCTGAGCATTCCAATTGGTATTGAAAACCTTACTACCCTCCATCACAGGAAGGCTAGTCCAAGTGCTGACAGACAACACCACCACCTTCTGATACTGCAACAAACAGGGCAGAGTGGGGTCGTGGTCTCTGAACATGGCTAGAACAATAAGGCAATTCCCTGGTGGTTCGACAACCTGACAGCTTCCCTAAACGCCAGGACTGACTACCTCAGCTGAAAATGGCTAGCGGATCACAAGTGGCATCTCCATCCAGAAGTGGCGCATGGTCTCGTTCAGCAGTGAGCAGACCCTTGGTTAGATTTGTTCGCCTCTGCAGAGATCACGCAATGTCAGCAGTTTTACGAGTTGGAGTTTTCATGGGGGCTCTCGTTTGGAGACGCTTTTTGTATCAAGTGGAGCTCAGGCCTCCTGCATGCCTTCCAGCCCATACCACTCTGCCCAGAGTTCTCAAGAAGATTAGGAACGACGTGGCCCAAGTCATCTGTGTGGCTCTGAACTAGGCACAGAGAGTCAGGTATCACGAGCGTCTGCAAATAAGCATTGATCCTCCAATCAGGCTGCCCATTCACTGGGATCGTCTGTCCCAGCAGCAGGGGAGGGTTCTCCCCCCAAAACCTTTCAACTCTGCCTTCTTGCATAGAGATGGAGCAGCAGCAGTTGATAACTTTCGGCCTTTCTCCCAGAGTTTGTAATGTTATTCTGGCAGTCAGGTTTCCCTTTACTAAGATGATGTACACCTGCCGGTGGCAAACATTTGGAATATATTGTACAGAAAAGTCTATCAACTCTCTCTCTGCTTCCCGCTCCAGTGTTTTGATTGTCATTGTGATCCTTGCCCAGCAGTCTATGCTCTGGATACCCTGACAGGGTATGTATATTCTTTCCTGAGCTGCCACACCAACCCTCTTTATTTAAGTCACCCATTGTACATAGGTTCCTAAAAGGCCTTCTACATATGTTTTCAGCTTCCCCCTTCATTATGCCTCAGTGAGACCTTAATTTGGTTCTCGCCTTCCTCATGTGTGCTCCTTTCAAGCCCCTGCACAATTGCCCCCTCTGGCTGCTCACAATAAAATCAACTTTTTTAGTGGCAATCACATCTTCTTGGAGGTTGAGCGAGCTGCATGCTCTATCTTCTAAGCCCCCTTTTTTGTTGATATTCCTTTACAAGTTGCTGTTTTGCTCTAGAGCCTCTTTTCTTCCGAAAGTCATAACACCTTTCTATGTGGGACAATCAATCACCTTGCCCACTTTCTACACTAAGAGGAGCAACTCCACTGTCTGGACCCAAAAAGAGTGTTGTTGTTCAATCATGACCGCATAAAAGAGTTCCCCCTGGACGAACAACTCTTCATGGAGTATGCTGGTGTGAAGAAAGGTAAAGCAGTGAAGAAAAGGGCCATCTCACGATGGGTCTTTCTCTCCATCAAAATTTGCTACGCTTTGGCAAATAAGGCGCCTCCTGAAGGCGTAAGAGCCAATTCCACCAGAGCTAAAGCTGATACCACTGTATTAGCACATGGAGTCCCGGTCCTGTAAATCGGTCAGGCAGAAACGTATGCATCCATGCACAAGTTTACCAAACATTACTCTCTGGACAGTCAGGTCCTCAGGGATGGCCATTTTGCCTGTTTGGTCCTGGTCCTGCAGGACTTTCCAGTCTGAAACATGTCCGAAGCCCCTCCTCTGGGGATGGTATTATTATTATTATTGGACATTTATTAAGCGTCTGGTTACGCCACTGGCGTGTCCCCGCGCTATGGTAAGTGAAATGACTGTCCCCCCTCCTCCTAACCCAGCTGTCTACTGAAAAAGATAAGTTTTAAGTTTTTTCCTAAACTGGATTTCGGAGGGCTCAAGCCGAAGTTCCAGTGGCAGTTTGTTCCAGCATTTGGGAGCAAGGTATCTGAAGGACCTGCCTCCCATACGAGCTTTAGATATTCTTGGTACTTTTAACAGCCCGACCTGCGAGGACCGAAGACTGCGTGTAGGCTCGTAGTAGGCTACTACGTATCGTAGGTATCGCTTGGGTATCTATATAAAGGTAAGAAACCCACAGGTAGATGTCTCTATCAGATGGACAAATTACTTACCTTAGGCAACGCCTTATGTGGTAGAGACAGTATCTAGCTACAGATTCCTTCCCAACCCACCCATCCTCCCGGCACTGCTGACAAGTTTCTATGGTCAAGGTTATTCCCTTTCAGGGCCCTAGTTTTTAAACAGACCGACGTCAGTACTCATCATGGCTCTGCGTTTCAGATGTGGAAAGTCGTGAAAAGTAACTGATGTCGGTGTGCTGAGGTGGCACCTACATAGGTGGTGCGTACGACAATTCTTGCATGGACAACGCTGCTGTCACGCGGAGCAGACCAACGTCACCTACCGGTACGCTGGAATATGGCTCAAAGAATTAATTTTCCGGATCCACTTTGACGGCTGGGAAATTCAAAGAGTAAGGAATCTGCGGCTAGATTCTGTCTCTACCAAGTAAGGTGCTACCAAAGGTACAGCAGCACCCAGGGGTTCAGACAGATAAGTCTCCTCTCTCCCCTGTGTGATTGATAGTAAACTCAATTGGGGAATGGTCAGAGACCACCCTGAGAAATATACAGGAGTCGTGATCTCCCCAGCGTCTGTGGTGAGGATGAAAAAGTAGTCCAGTATAGATATGATACAGTGTGGGGGAGAGAAGTAGATAAACTGTTGTTCCTCACGGTGGCATCTGCGCCACAAGTCCACCAGGCCCATGACTTCTATCCATTGGCCCAGTTGGGGTTACCTGGTCCCCTCCCGAGGAGGTAGTTTGAATCAAGCTAGGGTTATACAATGGCATTGAAGTCAACTCCCCCACTATTAACCCTGGCGGGGCGTCTGCCAGGAGCTGTGAGATTTTGCAGAGGGTGGGAACTAGTTGGGATGGCTTGGCACATACCTTCAGCAAAAACCACTTGCGGCCCTCTAGTGATCTCAAGACCATAACATATCTATCCAGTGCATTGGTTACTACTTTGTGTAACCTATCAGGAATGACTGAAAATATGGCCACTGCTCGAGAGCCCTGTGAGTAGCCCGAGTGGTACACTCTGTTGTAACCATGCCTACCCAGGAAGGAGCAATTGGTTCACCGCAAATGGGTTTCCTGCAGCATTACCACTACAGACTGTTACCTCTTAACGTAGAGCAAATCTCTTAATGTTGTCATTTACACCGTTTAGGTTCGAAGACATCGCTTTGTCGCCTTGTGGCTTCTCAGGGCACACAGCCGAAGCCATACTGGCTAAATCACCCCTGAGCCACAGAACCCCCGCAGATGTCTACTGCCCTGACACATAGTTAACAAACAAACAGTATACAACTATATACTTTAAAAAAATGTTTTGTAAAGCACTGTGTAACACTCACGGGCATCCTGGTGTTGCAAAGCGCACACAGAAATGAACAAAGGATCAGAGATTAGTTTGTGAAAAGCCAAGTCTTGAGGGCTTTTATGAAAGATAAAAGGCCAAACTTTAAGGTATTGCGGTAAGGCGTTCCATAGGAAAGAATAGGTAAAAGAAAAGGGGCAGCCACCGGCACTAGCTTTGCGTATATTAGGGTCAACTAAGAAGAGCGTAAGTCTCGAGAAAGGTGACAAACAAAGATAATCCTACTCAGAAATGTGTGACTGTTTCCATACATCACCCTGTAACAGATTCATACGCATTTGAATTTAACTCCCTTCTCGTTCAGCAGTCAGTGAATTCGTTTTAGATGACCAGACATCTGGTTCCAATGAGGGAATCCAAGAAGGATTCTCGCTGCCAGATTTTGCATGATCTGCAGTCTATGCAATTGATATTTAGGCAGGGTCAAATATTTGGGTATTTGCATTTTTTGGCAGGGCATTACAGTGATCAAGGAACGAGAAAATAACCTGCAGAACTGCAACAATAGGATTAAGAGGAAGCAACAGGAGGATCTTTCTGAATAATCTAAGATGATAGAAGCAGGTGGAAGCCAATTTGGTTATTTGATCAGAGCAGTCAATCTGCTAATCAAAAACAAACCTAGGGTTATGCACCATCTTTTCACCCCTCAAGAGGCCACAGATATTAAACTAGTTGTAATGCGCAGGGTGGGAACCTTTTATGATTAAGACTTTGCTCTAGTTTGAGTTCGGGGTTAAGAAGTTGTTTTGCATCCAACGGGTGCCAGCATCATATAAGATCTGAAATGTTCCACCATGCAACAACTCTCGATAATAGAAAACTAAAACCGATCTTAATGATAGAACTCTGGATAATGGCACAAAAGAGTTACATTTTTACAAGAGTTTACAGAAATGTAATCCTAGCTGCTCTTATTCACTCTACTTATTTTTACTGGTCATCCCGGTACATGGTTACCATTATAAGAGCACCGGTTCTTGTACGTAACTTTTATGGTATATTGTCATTCCCTTTTTACATCATTGGAGATGAACTTCCACATTGGGGATTATTCATTTTTCCTTATTAGGACACTTACAGATTCACCAGTCTCAGCAGGGTTAGTCTTGCCTCACCCCTAGTCCCCCACAGCCACCAGACACTTCCCCGTCATACTGTTTCTTCTAATGGTACCCATGACCGGCAGGTTGTTGATGCATGACCTTCACTATTTATCCCAGCTCCTTCTGTGCCTTCCTTGCAGTCTCAGGTTTGACAAAAGGGCTACTACATGCCCTCCCTACACATGTCCTGATATGCCAGCTAAGTGGATCTATTCTCCGACACTTACATTAACTCCTGTGGTAAGTGCTTCTTTACATCGCTATCGCCCACCTCTGATTGACCGTCAGCTCTACCCAGATGAACGTTGGTCTATACATAGATGTCAATCTTCCTTGTGATCAGAAACATTAGCACATTAATCCACATTTCGTTGAGCATTCTGAAGTAGTCCTTAGGCAACGTGTCAGAACTTTATATAAAACAGTGAACATAAAGAATTTTACACAGATGTTCAAAGGACCCATGGAACATTTATAATTGAGAATAACCATCCCAGTAAGGAAATATAATAAAGCCATTGTGGAAGTGCAGCCTCTTGTGTTTAGAATAAAGTCAATTCAATTGTGATTTCACACATGCTCTCCGCTACGCCAGATGTTAGCAATTTATAGCTGCAGAATTGAAAATAACTAAAATCCATATATTTAATTTTCAGGTGGATGGTGTTAGAGAAAGGCTATCTGAGCAACAATACAACAGACTGGTGGACTATATCACAAAGGCATCCCATCATCTAGTCTTGACTTCCTTGACCACACATATTGCACCCAACATCACTGCTGCCGAACCTCCTCCTTCTACGGTCAAGACTTATCAGTTCCTCGTCGAGCCACATTTTGCGAGGGTTTTTATCAGCAAATTCACCATGGTGAAAAATAAGGCCTTGCGGAAAGGATTTTTCTGATCTTCACATATTGCCTGAACATCATGCAACTGCTTTGAGTACAATAGAGACTCAATGGAAATAGATATGCACATGCTTGATATTATTTCCAAAAGGGATTCAAAGTTGTTGTTTTTTGTTACTTGAATTGTTTACATGTAAGGGATGTATAATTTTCATGTTTGTTACCAACTCCAAGTCTGCCATTCTTGTTCATCTATAACTGCCTTGAAAAGTTTGTTGTTGGCTATTTTGCACTGAATGCCTCACAAATTTGCGTAGAGTTTCGAATTACCTTTAAAGTCACAGCACCGCAAATAATGGACTAAAGTCATTGTAGTTGAAAGAAACAACCACAAAGTCTGGCTTATTCGAAGCTTGGCAAATGCGGGTTATCTGCCAAAAAGTGGCAGATGTCCTGTCTGCACTGTATAGAGTGTATACCCGTGTCCCGTCTCCCTATCTGCAGTAACCCTGCCCACACTCTAAATAGAGCGAACTGGACATCTCCCAATTTTTAGTGGGTATCTCACATCCGCCATACTCTAAAGAAGCCTCTATCGCTTTAGTTCACTGTTTTAAGGCAGTCCCTTCAACCAGGATTTATCATGCGCGGAGTTCAACATTTTTCAGAGATGAATTAAAAGATATGAAGGTGGAAATCATTCTAAGCACTCTATGCAGAAATTAATTCTTTGTTGCCATTCGTTGTGGGAGCAAGAAGGTTTCACTGGAAAATGCACTCCTCTAATAAGACCATGTCTTTCAATTGTCTGAGATGAATGTGAATTTTTCAGAACAATATATTCTGATATGTAGATAGATACAATAATCCAACCTGTATGTTTTTGTTGAGATATGTGATATTGCTTAAACATGACCAAAACGGTGCTGTTGGCACAAATGTGAAATAGAATGGTGTAAATATATTTTTCATCATGTTTTTAAAGAAGATATATTTTAATGGATAATATAATTCTGTCGAACTGCGCAACCCAGCTTAAAATGTCAGCAAAAGATAAACAATTGAGGCCTAGGGTGGGAAAAAAAGTTATGTGTTCAGCCTTCTGCACTAACAGTGAAATGCGTCACGTTGCCAATTTGCCATACCTGCAAAACCTAGCTAGTAAAATGTTTTTCACTGATTATTTGTAAGAATGTGTTTAAAAAAGGAAATGTACATATGTTCTCGAAATCATTTTACCTAAAGTCAGCAATCAAATGTTTTATCGTCCTGACTTTTCAAACGACCTGAACAAATTGTAATATAACAGAATTGTTTAAATGAATAAAATCTGGGTATTCCTACGGCACCTAGTGTAAATTAAAAATGTTTTCATAGACCCCTCCCACAAAGGAAGACTGGCTGAAGGATTTAGCAATATGTAATGATAAATGAGTGAGTCATCCCAGTTTCCGTGTGGGGAGTCCAACTGTACCATGATAACAGTAGTCCCATGTTAAGCATAAGCTTGAGGCTATTACTACAGTTAAGTATCCTAGCCACATCATTTAAAAAAGAACCAAACTTCAACCAATCGGATACAATTCTGAAAGGGTGGTAGAAAATCAGGGTGTGGTTTTGAATCTTCAAAATCACACCCTGAGTTGCTACCATTCTTTCAGAATTATACTGCATGTTAAGTGTGAAGGAAGTCACATCTCCTCAGGTTAGTTGATTATATTTGAATATTTTTTTCCATGATTTCGGAAACTTTTCTTTAATTCATCTCCTACTTCAGAATATCTGTTTCAACCAAAAACAGTGTGTTCAGACCCCGTGGCTCTTGTACGAAAAAGAGATTATATACTTATGACGCTCATAAAAACTGTATTTATTGTCTTTGTCAATCCCATAAGCCTAAAGGCTGCAAGATATGTAACAAACCTTCATCTAAGACACGAATTATAGCGAGGCAAGGCTGTTAATTTGGCTTCAAAAATTAAAAGGGTAACTGGCTCGAATGAAGACTCATCTAAACAAGACAAGAGGTCTCATTCCAAGGAAAAACCTGTCTCTGAAACAGGTACAAATGAAGAAGATGCATCTCCTTCGAAAACAGAGTACTAAAAAAAGATAAACATAGAAGCAGGTCTCCTGAGGTACCTCACGCTATGAAAAAGCTAAAGCTTCAACTTGAACCATTCTCTCTAAAGAAATTGCACACTCAATCAAGAACTCCTTCTCCGAAGTGCCTTTGTCGCCATCAGCTTTCCTCTCTCCTACATTGAAACTATTGTAGTCTACAAAGGTGCACATGCCGCAGAGTAAATAATAGTTTCACGAAACTTCGTTGGCAATACTAACTAGGGCATTGTATACGAGTCTCGTGTTAATGCAAACTGATAGGATCAAGGACACCTAGATGTCAGTGAAGCAGACTATGGGAAAAGTGATGACGGCTCCCCTGTCAATGAGACCAAAGGTGACATCTGCCGAAAGCGTTAGCTACAATGAGATACCTGTCGACACCATCACAGTCAAGGAGACTTCTCCCGCCACAAACTTCATCTGCAACAGAAGAAGTTTCTGCACAAATAGCATTTATTTCCGGGTCAGGAATGCCAGGAAAGATCATGCCCAGGCGTACGTCCCCTATAAAAATCTCGCTGGAACTATCTGAGAGACCTTTGGACACTGAAGGGTACGTTAACGAAGACTCATTTAGAACTGCATATAGTCCTGGCCAGTTGAGGGTGACATTCCAAGAATATGATGGCGACCAAGAATTTCCAGTTGCTACTTCACAAGTTGAACCACAACATTCAAGATCAAACAAAACTTTTGATGAAGGAGCACACCCTCTACTTGTGCAGTTTCATCTAAAATCAGAACCATATTATGGTGATATCATAGCCTAGATACAAGTCTCAATTGCTCAGGCACTGGACCTCAAAATGATGTCAGTTTATTAAAGACGATTCCCTAAAAACACAAAGTCAAGCTGCGTCAAGTCATCAGACCCCACAAAGGATACTTCCAGTAACATCTCCTAGACCACAACATACAAAACCTATGACTTAGGCTGCTTCTCCGGCACAAATACCTCAGACAGCTAATAAGGCTGTATCACTGGTATACACAGACTTTACAACAGATGGAGACCAAGATAGAAGACATTTATCTCTGAGAACCCCAGAATAGGATTATTTATAGCCACTTCACCAGATTTCCGGTGCCACTGCCCATGGACTCTTCACTGAAACACGATTGTTGAATAGGCATCTAAAAGTTTTGACCTGCCTTCACCAACTAACAACACTGACTGTTTGTTTATGTATAGCATTTATAGAGCGCACTGTGACCAGACTGGTATCTTGGCACTGAAGCATTGAGTTGATTTAGAAGGAGAGAAAAAGTGGAGACTAAGACACTAGTACACACATCTACTGTTTCGGGAACAACCAGGTCTTCAAGGCTGTCCTAAATTTCAGATCTGTGTGTGCTTCAAGAGGAGGCGTACGTTTATTCCACAAATGAACAGCTTTTGCTGAAAAGGCTCGACCATCTGGTGGAACCTTTAGAAACCTGTGTTCATGAATGAGATTAGCGGTAGCAGAACGTAGAGACCTCCTTGGAGTTTACCTTTTCAGTCAACGTTGTAACGGGAAACAGCCTTAACCACAAAGCATGAGGTACGCAGGCTGAACCACACAGGCAGAAGCACGCACATCTAAACCACGAATATGCCTTAACCACGCAAATTTGTGGTTAAGGCATATGCATATTCTAGTTGCTACTGCTGGTGGAAGTAGGAAGAAAAACGATTTGGACGAGGAGGAGAGGTAGGATGGGTTTTGAGGGGGAGGGGTAGTTTGTAGGGTTTTCAGTGCTGGGGGGCGGGAGTTTAAGGGCTCAGAGCAGGGGACAGGAATGGTGCAGTTTTCAGGTGGAGGTGGCAGTTGAGAGTTTTAGTGCTCAGGGCAGGGGACGGAGGTGGAGGTAGATTATTTGGTTGGGGGAACTTTTGGGGGTTGGGGAGTCAGGTAAATTATTTGGGTTGGGGGCTGTGGTACTTTTCAGGCCTGGGGTGGGGAGTTTTAGGGGACAGGATTGGTAGTTTTATGGCTGAGGGGGCAAGTGGGATGGGGGGGGGTAGGTGGGGTTAGGTTTTGGGGGTGGGGGTTTGTTTTAGGGCTCAGGGAGGGGGCTGGGGCCAGAGTAGTTTTAAGGGGGCTGAGTTGTAGGGCTCTGGGTATGGGACAGGATAGGGGCAGTTTTTAGGTCGAGGTGGCAGTTGGGCTGGTGTAGGCAGGAAGTAGGGATTTTAAGTTGGGGGTGTCTTTAGGGTTTAGGGCAGAGGGGTAGGAGTGTGATCTTTACCCCACATGCCCATTTACCAAACATGTCTTTACCACGAAATAGTGTGGTTAAGGCATGCGAGGTAAAGGCGAAGTCAGGGTTTAGATCACATGGTTAAGGCATGCGTTGTTAAGACATGCGTTTTTCCATCACACAACCCTTTGTAACAGTACAGGGTCATCATTCTTAAGGGCCCTGAACACATTGCTTGTAGACCTGAAAAGAACAACTCTGTTCCACTGAAAGCCAGTGGAGTTCGTCAAGGGTGCTGGATGCAGAGAATCTTCGAGATTTGTTTAGTGTCATTTTAGCAGCAACTATCTGGACTCTCTGTTGTCTATTGACCAACTAGTTATGGGCACCAAGGACAAGAGCATTGCAATTGTCAAGTCGCAGGCGATAACACTTTCATTTATGATTTCAAGGATGAACCAAAGAAATCAGTGAGTTAAATACAATCATTGATCATGTATGGAACGAAGGTCTCCAAGCCACGTGAAACCAAGCCACAATATCCGCAGTGGTTCTGCGTATAGACAAAAAATACAAACCACCAGAAACCACCTCATTTTGTCGAATAGGTTACCCAAATTCAGACTGTTACTAAGCAAGCAGTACAGAGAGTCACTGCACTGGCAGCTTCAACACTTTTTCAACATGCAAATGTGGTCTGATCTGGCATCACTGTCAGACCATTTACCAGAGACAAAACACGGAGGCTGTGTCCATTTTAAAACAAGCATTTACAATGCAACGGTCTCGCCTTTGCAAAAGGTAGAGCTATTGGCATTGTAAATGACAATTTTTTTTATGTATTTGTTGGTTTTGAAAACAGATAAATAAATGGCATTGTCATTTACAATGCCAATAGCTTAATCTCTCGCAAATGCGAGACCTATTGCATTTGCACCCACACACAGAGCCACACACACACAGCGCCACACACACACACAACGCCACACACACACAGAGCCACTCATACACACACACAGAGCCACACACACACAGAGCCACACACACACAGAGCCACACACACAGAGCCACACACAACACATTCAAACAGGAGGTCAAAGTAGTATCTATGCAATTATAATAGGATACTTATAACAATTAACCACAAGACATTACTGATTTTAGATTCATCAAGAACATAAGTTTATTTAATGACTGCTCTTGTAATTCAGAGCTAGCATATTAATTTAAGTAATTGTTCTTAATGTACTTGCTTTGCATACTATATATATATATAGTGCTCTCTATGTGAGAAGAAAAGAGGTTATTAGAAGGAAATTGGGGTGATTGGATAGGTGAGGGACAGGGTAAAGGTGGTGTGACATGGACACATTTCTTATTTATATACAGTGAAACCTTTACAGCCTGATCATGGTCTCAGGTTCCCTTAAAAAACATCACACATAGTGTCAACATCAATTGATTCTTTCAAATCCTATGGCTCGTGCGTGTTCGTGTTGTAGTCTACGTTTCGACCCCTAGTGTAGGTGGGTGGTTAGATCCTCATAATGGGGTCTTCATCAGGACACAAATAGGATATGGAGCACGTATGAATGAGAAATGAATTCAGTACTAGAAATCAGGTGTGGCTAATTGCAATTTAAAAATGACCTGGAAATACCTACTTCAGAAACGGCTCAAGATGACCGATCCTATGGGGCAACACAAGCTCTTTGATATCTGTAATGAGATTCACAGCCATCAGGTCATATGAAGGGGGATAAACTTCCATAACATTATGTGAGGTAGAGGGAGGGAAACTCACTGTGACGGGCGTAAGGTAGATGGGGTTGTCACTCTCCCATACACGCATATTGCAAATTAATTCTTTCTGCTACAGGACCATTCAATTTCTTTCTACCATTTGTGGTATGTTGCTGCTTTAGTCAGCATACGAGTCTAAAGGGGTGCAAGAAGAGAACTTAAAGTTATATACAGACAAGGCTTGTATTTGGTAAATATTGGTTACAATGTTACATGGGCTAAAAATGTATCTTCCAAATTTAAAGGGTGAGGCCTGTGGTGGTGATTCTGCTTCATGGTTTCTCTACTCCAATGCATAGTGAATTTAATATCCATCGACTGTGAGTTCAGCCACGCAAGGAAAGAGGTTAAATCAGATTCATCCCCTGTCCACAGCAGGATACACTTTTCTTCATAGTCGGCCATTTCTTCATAGTCTGCCATAAATAGGATGGCTAAATCTGGGGCAAAGGCCGCTCCCATAGCCACTCCCTTACTTTGGATAAAGAATTCTTTTTGGAAAATGAAAAAATTCCTCGTCATTGCCGCTTCTAGCAGTTCTATTAAGAATTCAGTAGGCACAGCAGTGGGTTGTGGTCTCTTATCTAGAGCTCTTTCCATGCACTCCAATGCTGGTATTTGGGGGATGCTTGTGTAGAGCGAGATCATGTCCATTGTTACTAGTATCTGTTTGTCTTTATCAAAGGCCTTGTTGTCTATCAAGTTGATCACTTGCATTGTATCTCTCACATACGTGGCCGTGGTTTCAGCAAGGGATTTTAGGAAGATATCCACATATTTACAAATAGATTCTAACAGGGATCCGCATCCCGATATAATTGGGCGTCCTGGAGGTTTTGATGCATTTTTATGAACTTTGGGTAAAGTGTAGATTGTGGGAACTCTCGGTTGAGCCACATTCAGGTATTCATATTCCTTGGTGCTGAGGAATCCTGTTTCTTTCCCCTTTCTCGTAATGTCCTGGATTTTCAGCCTAATGTCTCTGGTAGGGTCAGCGTTGATAGGTGTGTAGCTGACTCCATCCCTCAGTTGTGAGTAGATCTCATCTTTGTAATCCTTTACATCTTGCATCACGATTGCTCCCCCCTTATCCGCTGGTTTAATCACCACGGATTTGTTATTCTTCAGAGTGTTTAAGGATTCTCGTTCCCCTTTAGAGATGTTGTGTTTCACATGTAATTTTGTAGTGCAGATTCTCATCACATCTCGGAGCACCAAACTTTCGTATGTTAGAATTTTATGTGGGATGGAATGTGCTGGTGGCATGAAAGTGGACGGGGTTGTAAGCCTGTGAAGGATGTTTTGGAAATAGGTAAGGAGTGTTTAAAGAAATGTCTCTGCCTTATTTTACGAAAGAACCTAAAGAGTTCCATCTTTATGTTGAACCTGTTGGCATGTGATGTCGGCACAAATGAAAGACCTTTACTCAACACACTTGTCTCTTCCATGGATAACTCATGCTTTGATAGATTGATGATGGGAGTCGTCTGGGTTACCATCTGTACGTTTTCCTCCTGGTGCTGATTTCTCCATGGTTCTCCTGCTAGAATCTTACCTGTTTGGGTGCCTGTTCTTGTTGTCTTCCCCCGTCCCAGGTCTGTTGGTTCTGACCTCTTCTTGGTCGTCTGTTCCACGTTCCTCCTCTGCCTCTCGGTGGTCTCCAGGTAGTGTCCTCTAAAGAAGTTTGTGGCCCCATCTGCCAGTTCTGTTGTGGTTGGTACCATTGGTCCTGGTATTGATTGCCGCTGCTTGTTCCTGGTGGTCCACTGTCACTTCCTGAGCAGTATGATGAATCAGAAAAATTGGTGAATCGTCTGCCCCCTTTGATATCCGCCTCTTCCTCTGTAGAAGAACTGTCCCTGATTATCTTGTTTAAAATAATCTTCCTGGAGGTAGGGATATGTTCTTTTTTTTGTTTTAATGCTGGATGTCTTTAGCTAGCTTGTACAATTTCTTGGCTTGAGTTTCAACATCAAAGTCCTTTAATGTCTTTTCAAGTCTTTCCAAAGTATCTCTTGCACTTATGAAAGCAGTGTCACTGGTTATCTCTTGTTTGAAATCCTCAATCTCCTTTGTGAGTGACCCCACTTGTTCCCTCGCAGTCTCTATACCCAACACCATCCAAAGGCATGAACAATTATTGGCTACAAAGCTAAAGCCTTCATTAAACTTTGGGTTGTCCACAAAGATTGCTGGTTCATTACGGACTTGAAAGCCAGTTGGAATTTTATTCGCTTGAAGATACTTGGTCAGTAAATGCCCATGTAGTCTAGTGTGCACCAGTTTCTTTTCTAAACGTTCTAATTTGTTTATCTTTTCATTAAGTGAGTAGTCAATATTTGTAGTGTTAGACGATAGAAAATTAGTCCCTGAGTTTCCCTCTATAAGATTTTTAATATAATCTTCAGTATAGGACAAGGTTTCCACTTCACTCATGGTATAACCCTGCTTCAATCTGTATTCAAAACATTTAGTACACAAAACAATAAAAATGAATGAGAAAGAAAAAAGAACCCTCGCAAGACAGGTCTTGCTCCGAGTGTGTTAAGTTTTAATGGGGTAGACCCTTAAAACTACTAGACCTGGGTCATATTAGCAGTACATTCAAACAGGAGGTCAAAGTAGTATATATGCAATCATATTAGGATACTTATAACAATTAACCACAAGACATTACTGATTTTAGATTCATCAAGAACATAAGTTTATTTAATGACTGCTCTTGTAATTCAGAGCTAGCATATTAATTTAAGTAATTGTTCTTAATGTACTTGCTTTGCATACAATATATATATATAGTGCTCTCTGTGAGAAGAAAAGAGGTTATTAGAAGGAAATGGGGGTGATTGGATAGGTGAGGGACAGGGTAAAGGTGGTGTGACATGGACACATTTCTTATTTATATACAGTAAAACCTTTACAGCCTGATCATGGTCTCAGGTTCCCTTAAAAAACATCACACATAGTGTCAACATCAATTGATTCTTTCAAATCCTATGGCTCGTGCGTGTTCGTGTTGTAGTCTACGTTTCGACCCCTAGTGTAGATGGGTGGTTAGATCCTCATAATGGGGTATTCATCAGGACACAAATAGGATATGGAGCACCTATGAATGAGAAATGATTTCAGTACTAGAAATCAGGTGTGGCTAATTGCAATTTAAAAATGACCTGGAAACACCTACTTCAGAAACGGCTCAAGATGACCGATCCTATGGGGCAAAAAAACGATTTGGGGATGCAGCCCAAATGATTACCTGTGGCTGTGATTATTTCAAGCATCGCACCTATCACCTATTTTGTCAATTTCAATCTTACATCTGCAACAGCTCAATGTTTTCCTCAAAAAACAAAAGTTCAGGATTGTCTCTTTACAAGATATTCTCCATGTGCTAAGAGAATCAAAATTTATGACCACTCTATACTTAAAGGATGAATATTTCACATCCCTATCCAACCCAAACATCAAGAATATCTTTGTTTAAAGTGATTGTTTCTATATCAATTCAAACTACTGCATTTGAACTGACATAAGCCCCAAGAATATTTACAAAATGCATGTCCCCAGTGGCAGCACATTTAATGAAAGGAAAGAGGATATCAAGAATTTCCTTACTACGATGACTGGCTGTTAAAAGGCTCATTGCACAATTCAGTCAGGAAGTGAATTCGGCCATGTCTCAACCTCTTCAAAAGAGTGGATCTCATATTAAAAACTCAGAAATTTTCTACCACTCCCCAAAGCAGGATCCAGTTTCTAGGAGCAATACTGGACACAAGAAAAGGAGAAGCGTTGCCTTCCCTAGAGAGATTGCGCACATTACAAGGTTCTAATGGAAACTTCTAACCCCAGATTCTTCACCTTGTAAATACCCGAGGCCTCAAGGCTGGATACACAATATTTTCATAGGAACTGCCTTATGCATTAGTAGGTGGTATAGTGCGGCTCTGTGTCGGGTCCGACCTAACCTGGAAGTGAAGCCTGGGCCCAAAAGTAGCTGCCACAATGTGAGCTGACCTCAGTCCCTTTCTTTCTGCACCTTCCAACACAAATCTGCAGTTTGTGCCCTCAAATTATGTCCAGTTGACAGATAATTTTTCTACATCTTTTGTCAGTGTGCTAGGGACGTATCCTCTCCATAAACGTCAATGTTTAAATCATGTAAGGACTGCCACAAGCAGATGTTGATTATGGATCCCACACGGTCTGTCTCTGGTGTCTGGGCTACAAACAGAACTGAACATCGTATGACAAATGCACAAAGATGACCCAAAGGCCATCCGTGACCATAAGTCTAAACTTTACATTGTGGAAGACCTTCAGAAGTCCAAGAAGACAGTCTGAGTTGAAATCGAGAAGCTCCTAAGGCCGCTCTTGAGAACAGTCCTCTTCAAGGTCTTTAGGTAAGTTGAAGAAGCATAAGAGGTCAAAGCATGGTTCCACTTTGTCCCACCACAAAGACCTGCACAATGCCCTCTAAATCACTAGACCTCAAACTCTGTCACTTTTCTCTGAACCAATGCCATCTCTCTTGGCATTAGGCGTGATTGCCTGGGTCCAACAATTCAAGGATGCCATGGGGAAATTTTTTGGTATCTCTCTAGATCTTTCAGGAGAGCCTTCGGGCCCTAAGAACTGGAGGTGGTCTCTATTCAGTCTAATGGCTGCTGACTCATCCCAGACTTGGACTGTCCACTCATCCTTCCACCAATGTCTGCCCTACCTCGGTCACGATGCAAAATCCTTCACCTCTTACAGTGCCACAACCCATACCATAACCCTCTACATTGAAGCTGGCACTGATGCCAAAGGGGGAGCCAATAGTTCTCTTGTAATCTGTGCCCACCCAAAGCAACCTCTATCGACTTTGCATCAAGGCTATTCAGGGGTGTCTGGATGCCGGGGGGTAGGCAGCATTGATTTTGCTCCACCTCTCGGCAGCGTTTGACACAGTCCCGCATTCTCTTCTTCTCTTACAACTCTCCGGGATTGGTGTATCAGGTATGGCCTGGAACTGGCTTAGATCTTTCTTGGAAGGGCGGGCTTAGCAGATCTGGATCCCTCCTTCCTCCTCCTCTTTATATCCTGTGACAACGGGAGTTCCCCAGGGTTCCTCACTTAGTCCCCTTCTCTTCAACATTTATATGACTCCTTTAGTCTATTTGGCCAAGAGTTTGGTGGCTAAGGTGATGGCTTTTGCTGACGACACCCAGCTGCTTTTTACATGGGAAAATAGTGATGAGTCAGTTACTTCGGTTCACCACTGTCTTTCCTCCATTTTTAAATGGTTGGCGGCTGCGCAATTAAAATGTAATGAGGAGAAGTTAGAGGCGAACTTTCGAGAATCTCTTTGGCCTCCAGAGTTTCCCCTGCCCACTTCTGCTGGGAAGCCGGCCAAGAATTTAGGGGTGTGGTTCGACGAGAGCCTCTCCTTTTCATGTCATATTAAGAAGTTGGCTGGCAACTGTTTTGGCCTTCTCAAGACCCTGGGGAAGTTTTTTCCTCTTCTTCCCCAAGCAGCGAGAGAAACGGTCACGTGTGCACTTATCTTATCCCGGCTTGATTATGCCAATGCTCTTTACATAGGCATCCCGGGATATCTGCTAAAAAAGCTCCAGGTGGTCTGAATGCGTCAGCCAGACTTCTTCTGGGCGTGTCCACCAGGAGCAGCGTGCAACATCACCTGCGATCTTTGCATTGGCTGCCTATGGTGGCTCGGTGAAGTTTAAAGCACTCGTTTTGGCCCATCGAGCTCTGCATTGCCTTCGTCCACCCTACCTACAAAAACGGTTCTCTATCTATCTTCATCCCATTGCCTTGTTCAGGTCCCCCAATTCAAATATGAGAGGCGTGGTGGCAGCTCGCTGGCAAGATTGGCTGCTGTTGCCTGGAAAGCGCTCCCTCTTGCCCTTCGTAACTTGCAAGACCTAGCTGCATTCAAGAAAAACTTAAAAACATGTATTTTCGCTTAAATACACTTTCTCACCCTTCCTGCAGGCTTCGCGCCGGGACACTTGTGAGTATCTGTGCGCGCTACAAATAAAGATAACATAGCATAACATCCACCTTGATATCTTTCTCTCTCAGATCCCGAGATGCAGTTTCATGATTATGACCCTGAGGATGATGACAGTTGGAGACCACATTTTTTACATGCAGGAGAGTAGTGAGCTGGATACTGCAGATACTGGCTTCCTTACCGGCTGTGGCTACTGACAATCTGCTCCTTTGCTACTATAATTTGGAGAGCAGCTGAGGTGCTAGACCTCACATTGCCTACCACTGAGGTCAAAACAAATATCCTCACTGAAGTGCTTCATTGAGGACAGACCTCACAGGAACCTCTTCTCTCTTTTAATGAGTCCCTCACAAACAGACCGCTAGGCACATGGGCAAAGCTAGGATCTTGCCCTCTAGTAAAAAGGCACAGTGCAAGGTGGCATATGCTTGGTGCAAACGACCCTGCCTTCCTCCTTCAGCAACACACACCAGAGAGCCTGGTGGAGCAGGACACCACTACTTACCTCAGCCCAAATGCATTTCTGACCACCCTACCAGACAGAGAAAACCGAGGGAGGCCTTTGGTAACATAATGTTCTCCTCAGCCTGCTTGCTCTCAGATTGATGAAAACCAACTGCCCCCTGGAGAGATACTTTACCTTACGAGGGTAAGTTCAAGCTTACTTAACCAAGGGAGCCATCGAAAGGGTACTGGCATCAGAGATCTCACTGGTTGTTATTTCTGTTATGTTTTAGTACTGAAAAAGGATGAAGGCATCTGTCCTGTCCTCACCCTCTGAAAATATTCCTCCGGAAATACAAGTACAAAATGCTCACATTGTCCCAAGTCGTGTCTGCTCTGGATCCAGGAGACTGGATGGTAACATTGGAGCTGCAGGATGCCTATTCCCACATTATCTTCCTGGAGTCTCACAGATGCTACCTGCGGTTTTGAGTAGGCCGAGCACTTTCAGCTCTTTGTGCTCCCCTCGGGTGTTCACAAAGGTGATGGCGGGAGTCACTGCCTATCTGTAGAGGTTAGGAGTATCAGTCTTCCCATACCTCGACAACTGGCTACTGAAGGCAGACTCACCTCAAACAGTTTTAAGCTGCCTCTAGCTGACAGCCAACCTTTTAAATTAATGGGGATTTCCTTCAACATATTGAAGTCACACCAGCTCCTCTTCATTAGAGCCTTCCTGGACACAGTGCTCTTCAGAGCCTTCCCTCCGCCTCAACAGGTCCAGGGCAATCCGCTATGATCCCGATGTCTCAACCTTTGACCTGGGTGTCAGTAACAGCGCCTCGGAGGCATCTTGCCTTATGGCCACCTACATTCTTCCTGTGGACCACACCAGGTGGCACATGTGGGCTCTGCAGTGGGACCTGAAGTCTCAGTACGCTCAACAACAACAAGGGAACCTTTCAGATTCCATCCTAGTGTCGGAGGAATCTGCGAAAGATCTGCAGTGGTGGCTTTTAGATCACAGTTGGACCGAAGGCAGACCTTCTCACTGCCCCACCCAGAGCTAACGGTATTGATGAGTGCATCTTTGCTGGGTTGGGGAGGGTATCTGAGAGAGGACTCTTGTCTCTTGCACAATCTGATCGGCATATCAACTTGTTGGAGTTGCAAGCAATTCTTTTGCCACTGAAGGCTTTCCTCCCATACATGAATGGGGAATGAGCACAGATTCTCACAGACAACACCACCGCCATATTGTATTGCAACAAACATGGTGGAGTGAGGTCGTGAGTCTTGTGCCAGGAGGCCTGGCGCCTTTGAAAGTGGCTGAATAGTCAAGACATCTCCTTGATTATAGAGCATCTGGAAGGATCTTTAAATCCCAGGGAATATTAACTCAGCTGACATTGCCTAGTGGATTACAAATGGCTGCTGACCCAGGGTGTCTTCCTGCAATGGGGAAAAACATGGTGCCATCTTTTTACCACTGCAGTGAAAGCTCAGTGTTCAAGCTTTGGTATTTGGAATTCCCAAGTCAGTTTCATTCAGAGATGCCTTTCACTTCAATTGGAGCTTAGGCCACCTATATGCCTTCCCGCCTCTGCCCACCACCTATAGTTCTGAAAGACTGGGTCCAAATCATCCTAGTAGTTATGGACCAAGCGAGGAGAGGGTGATGCTCAGAACTTCTGGCCATGAGCATCTGTCCACTGATCCAGCTACCCCTTCGGTAGGATGTCCTGTGGCAGTGTCTGACAGTCGGCCCCTGGGTAACACAGGCAGTGGAGGACGCCTGTGAAAACCTCACAGGGAGGGGTCGAGGAAGAGAGACCTTCTTTCTAGATACCACAACTCAGCCCGGTGCCCAGAGGACAGACCAGCCTCACAGGGGTGAGAGAGTGGCCCTTTCTGCAGCCTTTCCCACACCCGGACTGAGAGAGAATGTTGGCCGCTTAGCACCAAGCAACGGATTCCAGGATATGACACAGGACAAGGCAAGCTGACAAACTCTGCGGGGAAGGTGGGAAACCCGTTCTTGAAGTACCGCCACCGACCCTGGTGCCCTACACACTGATTGAGCCCGATGGAGCAAGAGACCCTCGACGCAACCGGAGCCCATGGGAGGGTCATGGCTTTAAAGAACACCCCAGAGCCCAGCCAACACACAATAAAATGTGGGGAAATCCTCCAGAGGGAGGGGGAAAACCGGCCAGCCAGGCGGCAGGTGCAACGCAGCCACAGAGGGAGGGGGGGGCGAGGAAGTGGGAACCGCGATGCGCTGTCGAGAGTCCAGCATAGCAGTTTGTCAACACACCCCAGAGATCAAGAAGGCGAGAGCCCCAGCCCACCACCGCAACAAAGAGATTAGCTATCCCACAGAGGCCGTGCTGGCCACACTTGCTGCACTGGGAGATACGCAGGCCTTGAAAGGCCCAGACAACTGGCTGTGAGACTGCGGGGGCAGCCGCTAATGGATACCAAAGACCGCAGGCACTGAGTTGCCCCAGGATAGAGGCAAGTAGGCGATCCTGTTACGCGAGCGGGCAGACCTTGGGAAGCCAACGCCAGGCCCCCGGATCACAAACCACAACCCCGGAACACCACCCGCCATCACCGGATCCGGACTCATCCGAAGCAACTGACAAGGCCACTTTGCAGGCGATATCCGATAAACTGGATAGAGTACTGGCTGCAATTGAAAACTCCTGAATCACAATGGAAGACCAGTTTGGAGCCCTCTCCTCGGATCTCGGACTGCTCTGAGATAATCATCACAATCTGACTGACAGGTGATGGACGAAGAAAAAACTTTGGTCACCCTTCAGACCCTAATTAAATCACAGCAAGATAACCTGCAAAATCTTCATACCATCATAGTCAGACTGGAGGAGAGAGCGGATGACCTAGAAGGGAGATCCCGCCGCAGTAACATTCGGGTGATCAACCTACCGGAGGGCGTAGAAGTGTCCCATACAGAGAAATACATTGAAACTTGATTCAAATCATTTACTCCAGAAAATAAGCGGACGCCCTTTTTCTCGGTAAAGAGGGCTCACAGAGCCCCAGCCCAACAGCCCCCTCCGGGGACACCTCCACGGCCATTGCTTCTGAAGCTGCTCCACTTTCGGGACAGGGATGTGGTGCTGAGGGCAGCCTGACAACATGGCCCTCTTCAAGTGGAAGATAAGAAGATGATGCTCTTACCGGACTACTCCAGGGCAGTGCAGCAGCAAAGAACCACTTTACAGGAGGCAAAGAAAATGCTCAGCCGAAAGGGGATCGAATACTCGCTACTCTTCCTGGCCCATGTCAGGGTCGTACACGACGGAGGAACGCTGTTCTTTACAGACCCAAAGGCAGTGTTCTACTGGACGGAAGCTAATACCCAAAGCAGCCCACGCCAGGAAACAGCAGGTAGCCCGAGGGAACCCCGCAGTCGACGCCCAAGAGGAAAAAGAGGCTCTAGACGACAAGGACTGAAAGACCAAAGGCCATTCACGGGTCCCACCAACCACGAGGAAAAGATAGGAGAGCGCAGGAGAGCTCTTTAAGCAGCAGCGAATTTGGACATGGCCTCGGTGACCTCGGACAGAGAGGATGGTCCACACATCTTACCCGGGGACAACTCTAGAGACATGAGCATATCCAGGGCAGACTCAATGACCACAGCCCTGGTGACCCCCCAGACAGCAGACACATTCATCTGAAAGGAACCCCCGCCTTGGACTATGTCACCCCTGGTGGCACCCTCACTTAGTTCCTACCTAGGAACACATGCCGAAGCTCGCCTGCCATTTGTCCAAGCACGCATTCCTCCCCGGGTGCACCAGGTTCCGCTGCCGCCATACCTGAAAGTATAGGCCATAGCAGGCATTAGATACAGAATCCCACACCCCCCATGATACATTAGGACGTTAGTTATAAATGCAGTTCGGATGTTTTACCATTTGTGATAGGCCCCAGAAAATAGTTAGTTCATCTCCCAGCTATCCCCAATACCTGCGGACACACCCCTACCTAGGGTGGACGCCACCACCCGACAGAATCACATGCAGAGGGGTCAGGGACAAGGCTGGGGTGCAGCACCCGCCCCCACCCACTCCCCCCCTAGAAACAAACTGAATTATGCTAGCGAACGCAGACATTAGTCTATTGACCCTCAACATCAAGGGAATGCACACAGTGCGGAAGCGATATGCAGTTTACTCTTACGCCAAGCGTCAGAAAGCACAGATACTCCTGCTGCAGGAAACGCACCTCACAAAGGCTGAACTGGACCGGGTGCAGAGGCGCTGACGCAGTACCTTTTGTGCTACCACATACTCCGCATTTGCCCGAGGGGCGCTGATTTCACTCAGGCCAGGGGTCCCATTCAAGGAAACCCGCAGAGTAGTGGACAGGGAGGGTCGGTACGCATTCCTGGAGGGTTTCCTAGATGGACAGCCCTTGCTTTTAGGCAGCATCTACGCCCCAAATGTCGACCAAGGGCAGTCTGGGACTCACTACCGGCAGTTCTAACGCACTTTACAACATCACCATGGATACTGGGGGGCAACTACAATTGCATACTGGACTTATCCTTGGACCGATCACACCCCCCAGGAGATGTTTCCTCTGCTCAGGCGCATGCGGAGCGGATTCGATTATGGACACAGCATTGGTCCCTTACAGATGCCTGGAGGAGCCGGAACCCAACCTCCAGGCTATACTCCTTTCACTCAATACCCCACAACTTACGGGTGCGTCTTGACTGATTCCTCTGTTCGACAACAGTACTTCCCATGACCCAAGAAATAGATTACCTAGGGAGAGTTGTCTCTGCCCATGATGCACACTTTCTAACCCTTAGATGGTGGCCGCCCCACCCACCAGTCCCGACTTGGAAATTACAGCAGGAGTGTTTGGAAGACCGAGTATTTCGCCATGATCACTAAGGCAGCATCACAGACTACTTCCACAACCACACCACCACAGCGTCCACCAGGACACTGGAATGGGACGCTTTTAAAGAGGTCTTTCAGGGGGCTTGCATCAGGCAAATAGCAGGAGCCCGCAAGACTCTCGAGCATAGCCTGGGAAAAACAGAGCTTAAGCTAGTAGCTTCAACAAGGGACTCAGAGTCCACGTCTCCTGCCCAGGTCTCGGAGGCCAAGATGGCATACGAGGAGATCTTTGCAGGCAAGCTACTGTATAACTTTAAAGTATATGCAACCAAAAAGCACAGAGAGGGTGACAGATCGGGAGCGCTTCTTGTCTGGATTGCCCACCAGACCCAAGACATTCGGCCAATCACGAAAAATCTATGACCCCGCTGGAGGAGTTGCGACCTCCCAGGCAGATATTTTGCAACTCTTTCATAATCACTATGCAACGATACGTCGGAATCCTATACAGGAGTGTCAGGGAGCAGCCAATCATTTCCTAGACTCTCTCACCATACCCCCGATCCCAAGTGATGATAGGGACATCCTAGGGGGGGAGATCACGTTTTCAAACGTAAAAACAAGCAATCCGGGCTCTCGCCCGGAACAAAGCCCCCGGGATGGATAGCTTACCCCTAGAATAATATAGCATCTTCGTCACGCTGTTGGCGCCGCAGCTAGCTATAATGTATGTGGCAGCCCTGAAGGAGGGGGGCTACCAGCTTGTGGCAGGAATCCCTCATCATTTTGATCCCGAAATCTGACCGAGACCAGATGCAGTTAGCCTTGTACAGGCCAATTACACTACTTTCGGCCGACTGTAGGAAACTAGGCAAGATATTAGAAGACCGATTAGGCCCGATACTCCCACCGCTTATACACCCAGACCAGAACGGATTCATGCCAGGCAGAAGCATGTCTCAAAATATCTGCAGGCTGTTCCATGTTCAGGATCAGGCTCAAGGCCACTAACCTAGGGCGACCTGCCTGTTCCTGGACCTGGAAAAGGCGTTTGGCACCCTGACTTGGCCGTACCTCTTTGACAGGCTGAGGCGGTTAGGGATGGGGCCGGTTTTGAGGGTGCTTGTAAAACTATTATATTCGAAATTCACCTCCAGAGTGAGATTGGGCAAATGTATCTCCTCGCCCTTTCGGATAGAGTGAGGCACCCGATAGGGGTGTCCCCTCTCTCCCCTCTTGTTCACCTTGGCAATGGAGCCTCTGGCAATCCGGTTCTGTCGGGAAGGAGAGGCCAGGGGCATCTCAATAGAGGGTATAACACATATAGTGTCCCTATATGCGGACGATTTACTGCTATATATAAGGGACATCACAACTGATCTCAGCCCCATGTACAACATACTATTGGACTTCACGGCCACAACAGGGCTCAAAGTCAATTGGGCGAAATCCACTGTATATCCCCTAAGTCCAAACCCCCCCCGCGAGAGATAAGTGTCGGGAGTTTGTGTATCAATTGGAACACGACGCTCCGCAATACCGTGGCGTGAGACTATATCACTCCCCAACTGACCTGTTTGAGGGCAATCATCGTAGGGCTCTGGTAGAGGCCAAAACACAAGTGAAATTTTGGAAGACCCTGCCTTAAGCCCCCTTAGGTAGAGTGGCCTTGGCCAACATGATCCTAGTACTACAATTCCTCTACTATTTTGCCAACACCCCTATTATTCCCCCTCGCTCCTTCTTCCGAGAGCTGGATACTCTATTGAGCTCCCTTATATGGGGCGGCAGGCGCCTGAGGGTTGCCCTCACAAAATTGCAACTTCCGATAAATCAGGGGAGATTGAGAGGGCCCTCCTTCGAGGCCTACTTTCTTGCGGCACAATTCCAGTGGCTATCCCGCTGGAAGGTGGGATGCCATTTGGCGCAGACCGCCTAGGAGAGGGGACCTATTTCGGTGCCAGTCCTATGTCGACTGCTCCTCCCGGGCATCGGCCCGACAGTGATACATTCCATGCAGGTGAGGATGGCACGGGCGTTTATGTTGCGACTGCACCATATCTCGGGTGAGGCTCCCCTATATACCCCCTGTACCCGTTAGTAGGCCTGCCTAGACACGACGGATTCTACACTGCTAGGGCAATGCAGGTTTGGCCAGAACATGGAGTCCTGGAGGTGAGATCCTTATTTGCAGAGGGTCAGCTGCTACCGTTCGATTGACTCACGGACGAGACGGGCAGTTTTTACTACACAGACAGATAGTTCGCAGCAGCCGCCACATTTGGGATCCCTCCCGGGGTGGGGGGGGGGGGGGCGACGACGCACCCAGTACTCCACACAATTCTCCACATGGGACCGGGTCGGCACTTAATAACCTAGCTTTACAAAGCAATTCGAGACCTAACTGCCACCACACTTGCCCCGCTGAGGCAAAAATTAGAGGAGATAGGACGCCCACTGCATGACAAGGAATGGGAGCGCGCCTTGGAATATCCAAAGAAAGTGCCTCGGAACGCCTGCTTTAAAAGCATAATATTCCATATTGCACCGCACATACCTCACCCCCGCACAGCTCCAGCGCTTTTACCCAGACACGCAATTTCTATGCCCAAAATGTCAATCCCCAGATGGGACAGTCAAACACATGTTCTGGCTATGCCCCACAATACAGCCCTACTAAAATACAATACATGAGACATTGCAGGAATTAACAGGGCTCACTGACATCAACACCTGGGAAGCCAGCGGAATAGGGATCTTCCACAGACGTAAACCTCTTAAAGTACAAACGCTGTTTGTTTCCCTGGCCCTCTTACAGACGCAGAGAGGGATTACGATGCATTGCAGGACCTCAGAGTGACCCCCATTGGCGGCTGGGAGGGAGCGGTCCAAAAATGGGGCTTGGCAGAGAAAAACACAATCAGGATGGAGGAGGCACAAGGGGTGCACAGAAAACACATCTCAATGGAATGGGCTACAATACAGCACCAATTCCGCCATCACCTGGCCAACACTGCACAACCATCATTACTACTGACTACACTAGAAAACCCGAGTCAGACTACACAACCCGCGTCTCCCCCACACACTCCTATGGAAGCAGTCACTCCCACTACCTGTCTGGAATCGTAATCCAGCAGCGCCCCTGAGAGCATATAGCCATCTATACAAAGCCCAAGCTCAATCGAGCCACACTTTCCCCAGCCACCTCCCCTCATAAATGCTTGTAAAGTCAGAATGGACCCTATTCTTAAGCATCAGCGGAGGCGCTTCAAGTCCACCCAGGTAGGATCACCCCAAGTCCAAATCTCCCAGTTAACTACACATACCGGTAGTTTAAAGGACAGGGCGCTTTTTCAAAAGAACAGTCCCTCACGGGAAAGGCAGTGAGGCACTTTTATATTACATAGTAGCTACAAAGGATCTCATAGCCAAGCCTACTGTCTTAGAATGGTCCCCCACCCCTGCCGGACCCAGGGAAATGTGCTGTATAACTGTATGCTTAAATCAATTGCTATACCTATATTTACGTAAAGCAATATGAAAAATCGAAGACAAATTGTTATAAAAAATATGGCATGAAAGCACAGCTATGGTGGACGAAAATGGTAAACTCAGCAAAGGTCCTCAATTTCTTGGTACAACCCACATATTTTAACAACAGACAAATCCATGGATAGATGGTGTTCACGTCTGCTGGGCTAAGCTATGAACGGCAGATGGACTCAGGAAGTAAGGTGTCTGTATATAAACCTGCTAAAGCTTCGAGTAGTACACTTGGGTCTTCAATCCTTTCCTAAAAGAGTGAGAGCATCCTCAATGTAAAAAAAGCAGGCAAAACTACCACAATATTTTATATAAACAAACCGGGAGGGCCAAGATCAGGAAGCCTGTTGAGAGAAGCTCAAACTCTCTGGATCTGCGAGCTTCAGCATAAGATATCTTTAGTAGCAGAACAATTACCAAGGTAGGACAATGACTGGGCAGATGCCCTGAGCTGCAGGGTCCAGAAAGGGAACAAATGGGAACTGCATCCACCCCAAGTCGACAAAATCTTAAGGAGATGGAGGAAGCCAAACATAAATGTCAAATCTCAATATTATGGACACAGGCAGATGTTGCCCTGGAGTAATGCAATAGCATGGTCGGGGACATTTGGAAACCCATTTGAATAATCCTGATTGCACAGGCATGGAAAATTTTGGTTCACTGATTATCTACTCTCTGAAGCCCTACAGATACTGATGGTGCCCCGGCAGGTTCTGCTGACGAGAGCAGCTGGTCAAATTCAACATCCAAACCCAGCACCTCTGAAGCGGCATGCATGGCTCTTGAACACTATGAACTTTCTACATTGAATGTATCAGAAGATTGCAGGAACATTTTAGTGCACCCTAGATCTCCTTCAAGAACTAAAACCTACTGTATGTAACAAACCGTCATTATTTACCAATATACTAATTAAAGTGTTCATGAAATGAATGTTCAGGGTTTTCTCCCCTGTAAGGAAACCCCAAATACTTTGGCAACTCACAGCTAATGCGACTGCCATTCAAACCTATCCCCCAGACTGAGCTCAATTTCTGTCATGGAAGAGAGCATTGCTTTCAGCATTGACTTGAGTGCGGAGGGTCAGGGTGATGCAGGCCTTCACAATAAAGGAGCTCTTCCTCTAATTTTGCAGTGACAGGTTTACATTGAGAACTTGCCTAAAGTTCATCTCTAAAGTGCTTTCAGACATTTATTCGAATGAACCACTTACACTAAAGACATTTTTCTCAAAAGCACCTGAAACGGGGGCGTGGCTAAGATGGCGGCTCGGTAAGACGTGTCTCGCAGAGGCTCCCCGGGCTCGACCCCCCTGCCAGGGAACCTTGCGGACCTTCGCCCTCACCGAGCCGGCCAACTGCAGCGGGCAAGAACCGGGAAGCAGTGCGACACCGGAGGAACCGGCGGCGAGGCTCGAAGCTGCCGCGGACCGCCGATGCGAGGAGCTGCCTGACTGCGTGGGGCTAGTGCGGGCGGCAGCGACCTGTGTGCAGGGGCCGAGCGGCCCGGAGAGGCCCCAAGCGACACCTGGGGCCGGCGAGTGGAAGAGTCGGGGGTCCCGACAGCGACTCCGGAGCCCCGGAGGTATCACCCGGCATCACCAGGCGGCGACCGGCGCAGACAGAGGAGTGGCAACAAGGCGCCGGCCCCAGAATCTATGCGAGGCCCCGGCGTGGGCCTAGTTGAGGTGAGCGCAGAGGGCCGGAGACGCTTGCCAGCGCGACTGAGGGAGAGCGGCGCTACGGCCAAGGGGCGGGTCGGCCCTGGCACGGCGCTACCGGCGCGGGCCGTGAACTGGTGGGGACCCCCCACGGTGTCTGCGGTGGCCGGGGAGAGCAGGCCTGCAACAGTAGTCCACGGCCTAACGGCCTGAGAGGAGCCAGGTCCGTCGGCCGACGGGACACAACACGGGGCCCAGGCGTGGGCCCAGCCGAGGAAGCACGGCCCAGCTGTGCAGCGGGCCGGTGGGGCATATCGACCCCGGGCAGTAGAGGAGCTCGGCGCCCTTGCGAAGAAGGTGTGCGGCGCCCAGAAGGCGGCCGGGACGCAATCCCCCACCTACGCCTGGCTGAAGCGCGCCTGGGGCCTAGGGAGGCCTGAAGTGCGGAAGGCCCTGGAAAGGGGAGCACCGAGCGTGGGGCCTGCAGCCCGGGGATACCAGGCGGGAGCCAGCCCTATACCTCGAGCGAGGGACAGCAGCCGGGTCGAGGCCCGTGGCCTAGGGAAGAGGCCCCTGGGACACGATACCAGCCTTTTCAGACTACGGCCAGAGCGCATCGGAGCACCCTGCCGAATCACACGGAGTCCTGACCAGGCTAGGGCCCACGTCTGGGATAGCCATGTCGAACCGGAAAGGGAACCGCAACATCTCGGAGATGCTGGTCAAGGGACCCCCTAAGCCCGAGAAAAGCCCGGACAAACCGGCGACGAGACTCCCCCCCGGGGGGAAAGATCTGCCAGAGGGCGAGGCGCCAGCGACCAAGGCGTTCATGGAATCCCTCTTCGCCTCCCTAAAAGACGATATTCAAACGTTCCGACAGGAAATGACCGGGGAGCACAAGGAACTCCGGCGGGACGTCGACGAACTGGGGGAGAGAGTGGCGGCCAACGAGCTCTCGGGCCAGGCCCGCAGTGAGGAAATAGAACTCCTTCGGCAGGAGATCACCCGTCTTCATGATCAGCAGATGGATCTCCAGACCCACGCGGAGGATCTGGAGAATCGCTCCAGACGCAATAACATTCGAGTCCGAAATGTGTTGCTCAAGGCGGAGGGGGACGACATGGCGGGATACCTGCAGGCGCTCTTCCGGATGGTGCTGGGGGAAGGAGAGGACTTCGCGGTTCGAATTGACAGAGTCCACCGTGTGGGCCCGGCCCGCCGGACCCAGGGCCCCCCACCGGACATTTTGGCCTTTCTGCCGGACTATCCCTTGAAGGAGCGCATCCTGAGGGAGGCTCGTCACAAGCAACCCCTTCGCTTCCAAGATCACAATGTGGAACTTTTTCAAGACTTGGCTGCGTCCACCCTACAAAAGAGGAGGGCGTTTAGGGTCGCCACTACTTTCCTGCGTAAAGAGGGGGTCCCGTATTCCTGGGGACACCCGTTCCGCCTGGTCTTTAAGTGGAATGGCACCCTCCACCAGTTGCGTTCCCTGCGAGACACATGTGAGGTGCTAGGCATCCCCTATGAGGACCCACAACAGGACGACATGGCAGACCGACAGTCCTCTGGGGCCGGGACGGGCTCCCCCGGGAGGTCGGGGGACGGATGGCAGACTGTGCGGCGGAACAGACAGCGGAAGAAGCCTCTCAAGCCCGATCCGGACATGGTGGCCTTGGAACAAGCTGCAGCAATCCAGGAAGTATCCAAAGACACGGGCGCTGGCCCCTAAATGGATTTTGGTGAAGGTCGACATCAGATAAGTTTTGGCTCCTGGATGGGGGGGGGGGACGGGGGGCCGTGAGCCGCCACTGCCACACACCCACTCATTGACTCATTTACCACAGGCCTAGACTGTCTCATGATTGGCCTGGGACAATGTTCACCAGTTGGGGGGGGAGGGGTGCAGGGGACTGTTGGGGGGGGAGTTGGGGCTTGGGAGGAGGGGAGGGGGGGAGCTCGGTTTGTTCACTATCAAGTGGTGTTTGGTACTAGGGGTTGGGCTGGTTGGAGGTCTAGGGCACGGCAGAAGGGACGCACGCGCACTCATGGCTGCTGACACCATACGTATCCTCTCACTTAATGTCAAGGGACTCAATAATCCCGTCAAAAGAAGGGCAGTCATCTCCTTCCTTGAGCGCTCGGAGGCTGAAATATGTCTGTTACAGGAAACGCACCTCTTGGCGAAAGATTGGCACCGCATGAAGGCTAGGGCCTTCCCCCACCAATTCTACTCCGCGACTGGCGAAAAGAAAACGGGTGTCGCTATACTCGTGGCCAGGCACTTCAAAGGGCGGGTTGGGAATAAAGTGGCCGAAATCAGGGGCAGGCTCCTAGCACATACGATACATGTAGGCACCTCCTCCTTCACACTGGGCTCCATTTATGCACCCAACACCAAACAAGAGGTTTTCTTGAAAGGTGCGCTGTCTGAAGCGCTCTCGGGAGATTTGCGACTGGTACTAGTGGGGGGGGACTTGAACCTGGTCATGGACAATGAGAAGGATAGGTCTGGGAAGAGGTTTGGGGACTCCGGAGCGCTGTCAGTGACAGGGAAGCAGTGGTTAGGGGACAGAGGGCTCACTGACATCTGGCGGGACAAACATCAAACTGCTCCGGGATACACCTTCTACTCTCATGTGCATCACACATATGCCAGACTAGACCACTTCCTGGGCTCGAATGACATACTTCCCATGGTTCAGGACATTGACACTACGCCGGCAGCACTTTCAGATCACAACGCGGTGACCCTCCAAATGACCGTCCCGCGTACTCCTCCACATAGGGGCAAGTGGCGACTCAGGGAAAATATACTGGCACGCAAGGGAGTTGTGCAGCAACTGTCCCAAAGCATCACCACTTATCTAGACCAGAACGACACGGGAGAGGTGACCCAGGCGACACTGTGGGGGGCGCTGAAGGCGGTCATCAGGGGCGAAATCATGGCGATCACCGCGGCGGAAAATAGGGAGCGAAAGGATCGGAGACGGGACTTGGAGACACAGGTGCTAGAACTGGAGCGGGTCCACAGCCGGACGGGAGCCCCCCGGATTTGGCGCAAGCTGAAAGCGGTCAGGGCGCAGCTGGCGAGTCTAGATCTGGACAGGGCGGAATATGCGGCACTCCGCCTCCGTCACACGTATTACGTGGGGGGAGACAAGACGGGCCGCCTGCTGGCCAGCAAACTCATGGCCAAAACCGTCCGTTCGCAGATCCCTGTGATTCGAGGTGACGATGGTGGCGAGGTCCGAGAGGATGACCACATAGCGGAGGCATTCCGGACTTTCTATGAGCAGCTGTATGCCGCCGATCAAACCATGGGGGAGGAGGAGGGGAAGACCTACCTGGAGTCTATGGAGGTCACTGCTCTTAACGATGTGAACTCCGCAGCGCTAGATGCTCCCTTCCGCCTGGAGGAGGTCATAGCGGCCATTGCCCGTCTTAAACCCCTGAAGGCTCCGGGCCCGGACGGCTTCTCCGCGGGCTTTTATAAAACCTTCTGCCCCATTCTGGCGCCAGTCCTTACAAAGCTATTCAACTCATTTGAGGGCCGGGGCTCAATCCCGAGGGAGATGTTGGAGGCAGAAGTCGTGGTCCTTCCAAAACCGGGCAAAGACCCCTCACGCTGCGCAGCGTATAGGCCGATCTCGCTCCTCAACGTGGACCTTAAGCTCTTCACGGGCATCCTGGCCTCCCGGCTGGGCCCGTGCCTACCGGGCGTTATCGACCCTGACCAGGCGGGCTTTGTCCCCTCCAGGCAATGCGCGGATAATACAAAGCGCATTATGCATGTCATAGACAAAGCATACGCCAATGCCTCGGACGCAGCACTGCTCTCGGTGGACGCCGAGAAGGCGTTCGATAGGGTGGACTGGAGGTTCCTGGAACAGACACTGGTCAAATTCGGAGTGGGTCCGCGATTCCGCTCCTGGGTGGCGGGATGCTACACGTCCCCGAGGGCGACCATCAAAGTCAACGGGGTCAGCTCTAAGCCGTTCGACATCCAGAGAGGCACGCGGCAGGGCTGCCCACTCTCGCCGCTCCTGTTCGCCCTTTATATCGAGCCATTTGCCCAGCGGGTACGGGACAACCGAGCCATAGCCGGGATCAAGTTTGGAGGAGTGGAGCAAACCATCAGCCTCTACGCGGACGACATTCTGGTGGCGGTGGATAACCCTCGGGTCTCTCTGCCGGCCTTCCTATCGGAAATGACCGCGTTTGGGGCAGTGTCGGGCTTCAAAATGAATTTCCAGAAGTCCGTCGTCCTGCCGCTAGGTAGCAACACCCGACCAGCTAACAGGGCTTCGCTGCACGTAGGGGGGCTTGAGGTCAGCACCACCGTGCAGTACCTGGGGATAGACCTGACGCCGTCAACCGCTCAAACGGTCGACCTTAACTATTCCAAGCTGCTGTCGCGAGTCCAGGGGGACATCGCGAGGTGGAAGCAACAGCCGCTTTCATGGCTGGGCCGGGTGGCGGCCATAAAAATGTCCCTGTTGCCCAAGATCCTTTATGTATTCCAGACCATCCCGGTCACTCCCCCATTGGGGATGTTGAAGAAACTACAAGATGCCCTGCATCACTATGTATGGGCGTATAAAAGGTCCAGACTGCGGCGCGACCTGGCCACAAGGACGACAGCGGAGGGGGGTCTGGGGGTTCCGGATCTCAAGCGCTACTTCCAAGCGGCTCAGCTTAGATTCCTCCTGGAGTGGTCCCGACCGACCTCGGAGAAGCACTGGTTGTTCCAGGACAGGGCCATGGCGGGCTTGGCCCTCTGGAAGGTCCCCTACCTGGCGCGCCCAGACAGACCACCGTACCTCAAAAGATCCCCCATCACCAGGACCCTCTTGCAAGTGTGGGATGCCACCGCGGTCCCAAGGGGCCTGACGACCTTTCCCTCCCCCATGACGCCTCTGCTGGATAATCCGGCGTTCCCCCCTGGCAGCTCCGCGAGCTCATTCCCACAGTGGCGACAATCCGAGTGTCGCTCAGCGGGCCACCTCTTCGATACGGAGGGCTTCATGACATGGAATGCCGTGACAGCACACTATTCACTGGATAAGCCACTCCGATACCAGTACTTCCAGCTTAGGCACTGGCTGACGCACACCGATGTGGCGCCTTTGGTTGGACGCCCCCTCACCCCCAATGAGCGTTGGATAGTGACCAAAACATCGGACACAAGGTCCATCACGGAATTATATCAGATGCTGTCCCCTCCCCCCCCTTCGGAGAAATCTGCTGGGCAGAGGCGCTGGGAGAGGGAACTGGGGCGCGCTCTTTCAGCTAAAGAATGGCGAGAAGTATACCACCGTGCTCATCACACGGCCAGGAATACCGCTAGCAGGGAGGCGGCGGTCAAGATCGCCTACTACTGGCACTTGACCCCTGAGCGTCTACACCAAGGGAATCCGAGCAAAGACCCTAAATGTTGGAGAGGGTGCGGGCACACGGGGACCATGCTACACATCATGTGGGACTGTACCGAGGTACGGGAATATTGGACGGCGGTACTCAAGGACATAGACACTCACTTTGACACCGACATTCCACGATTCCCAGCATACGCTGTTCTCGGACTGCCGAACGACCTGACGTTCCCCCTCAAATCCATGAGGGGAAAACAGATGGGACTGGCAATGGGGGCAGCGACGCAGCACATCTTGTCACTCTGGGGGTCCACTAGGCAGCCCACACACACGGGGTGGTTACATCGGTTATGGTACATCATGGGAATGGAAAGGATACAGGCCTCGCTTACTCAGTCCTCCGAAACCTTCAGAGCAACCTGGCGTCCGCTCATCTCTCTACTTTCCCAGGAATTTACGGAGCTCACATGCCCGAGGTATCTCCGGGTCCTGAAATTGGCGGAGGGGTTTAGTGATGAAGGGACCAGGGCGGAACACAAAGCATATCCTCTACACAGTACAACCAACATCGGCGCTACAAGGAACACACCGGGCGGGAGGAGGGAGGTTGGGGGGGCTTGGGGGTAGTTGAAGGGGTAGGATACAGTTGGGGTGGGGTGGGAGGGAGGGCTTGTTTGGGAGTTGGTGGAAAAGAGTTCGGATGGCCGCAGGGGGGCATGCCCCTCCGCCAAGATAGCATACCCGGGCGCCCGGACTTGCCTCACCTCATGGACACTCAGAGGGGTGCGCTGCTGGGCCGGGGACGGGCGCCACGAAATCGCTTTTTGTTTCTTCATATATTGTATGTATACCATTGCTTTGTGGAACTCAATAAAAATATATTTGATCAAAAAAAAAAAAAGCACCTGAAACAGGATTACACTCTTTGGATATTCAAAGATGTTTGAAATTCTACTTCGATAGGACCTAGCGTTTTAGGAAGTCCGAACAGCTTTTAATTGCTTTTGAGATCCACCCAAAGGAGAAACCATTACTAAACTAAGTATAGCCTGATGAGTTGCATCTGCTATTTCATTTTGCCATGCAAAAACAGGTAGACCACTTCACATAAATGATAACCCCCACCAGGGCGGCTCTAGGCTCATGGTGGCCCTGGGCAGGGAGCGTAGGTAGGGGGCTCCGGAAGAGGGGGTCCCAGCGGGGCGGAGCGGGAGGCCAGTGAAGGGGGGGGAGGGTCAGGGTGTTTGGAAGTGGAACAGAGCTGGAGGCCTCCAAATCCCTGCCAGTGGCCACCACGCAAATAGGTATCCATCCTCAGAGGATTATTATATTAAGGATATATATTGGCGTGGTGGCCCCTGGGGTTTGGTGGCCCTGTGCAGGTGCACAGCTTGCACAAGCCTAAGGCCGCCCCCGACCCCACTCTACAAGGAGTGCTGCGACCTCAAACGCTCATTACCAGACATACGCAGAGCGCTAACATGGAACAATGTATACACATTTACACAATATCATTTTCAGGAAGAGGCCGTGCAGAAGGATGCAGCAGTAGGCCAAGCAGTATTACGACATCTTTGTAATAAGGTAAACCATACTTTCATTTTCCTCCATACACAGTTTTAATTTATTATTGATATTAGTGCTGCTTATTACACTGAATCAAGCATGTGACGTTATGAAGGATTCATTACTAGAGATGAAATAAGTTACTTTCCTGCATTGGTTGTTCTCCAATTTTGACATTGGAAGAGAGCATTGCTTGGCGATGGAGCCTCTGGCGATCCGGTTCTGTCGGGAAGGAGAGGCCAGGGGCATCTCATTAGAGGGTATAACACATATAGTGTCCCTATATGCGGACGATTTACTGCTATATATAAGGGACATCACAACTGATCTCAGCCCCATGTACAACATACTATTGGACTTCACGGCCACAACAGGGCTCAAAGTCAATTGGGCGAAATCCACTGTATATCCCCTAAGTCCAAACCTCCCCCGCGAGAGATAAGTGTCGGGAGTTTGTGTATCAATTGGAACACGACGCTCCGCAATACCGTGGCGTGAGACTATATCACTCCCCAACTGACCTGTTTGAGGGCAATCATCGTAGGGCTCTGGTAGAGGCCAAAACACAAGTGAAATTTTGGAAGACCCTGCCTTAAGCCCCCTTAGGTAGAGTGGCCTTGGCCAACATGATCCTAGTACTACAATTCCTCTACTATTTTGCCAACACCCCTATTATTCCCCCTCGCTCCTTCTTCCGAGAGCTGGATACTCTATTGAGCTCCCTTATATGGGGCGGCAGGCGCCTGAGGGTTGCCCTCACAAAATTGCAACTTCCGATAAATCAGGGGAGATTGAGAGGGCCCTCCTTCGAGGCCTACTTTCTTGCGGCACAATTCCAGTGGCTATCCCGCTGGAAGGTGGGATGCCATTTGGCGCAGACCGCCTAGGAGAGGGGACCCATTTCGGTGCCAGTCCTATGTCGATTGCTCCTCCCGGGCATCGGCCCGACAGTGATACATTCCATGCAGGTGAGGATGGCACGGGCGTTTATGTTGCGACTGCACCATATCTCGGGTGAGGCTCCCCTATATACCCCCTGTACCCGTTAGTAGGCCTGCCTAGACACAACAGATTCTACACTGCTAGGGCAATGCAGGTTTGGCCAGAACATGGAGTCCTGGAGGTGAGATCCTTATTTGCAGAGGGTCAGCTGCTATCGTTCGATTGACTCACGGACGAGACGGGCAGTTTTTACTACACAGACAGATAGTTCACAGCAGCCGCCACATTTGGGAACCCTCCCGGGGTGGGGGGGGGCGACGACGCACCCAGTACTCCACACAATTCTCCACATGGGACCGGGTCGGCACTTAATAACCTAGCTTTACAAAGCAATTCGAGACCTAACTGCCACCACACTTGCCCCGCTGAGGCAAAAATTAGAGGAGATAGGACGCCCACTGCATGACAAGGAATGGGAGCGCGCCTTGGAATATCCAAAGAAAGTGCCTCGGAACGCCTGCTTTAAAAACATAATATTCCATATTGCACCGCACATACCTCACCCCCGCACAGCTCCAGCGCTTTTACCCAGACACGCAATTTCTATGCCCAAAATGTCAATCCCCAGATGGGACAGTCAAACACATGTTCTGGCTATGCCCCACAATACAGCCCTACTAAAATACAATACATGAGACATTGCAGGAATTAACAGGGCTCACTGACATCAACACCTGGGAAGCCAGCGGAATAGGGATCTTCCACAGACGTAAACCTCTTAAAGTACAAACGCTGTTTGTTTCCCTGGCCCTCTTACAGACGCAGAGAGGGATTACGATGCATTGCAGGACCTCAGAGTGACCCCCATTGGCGGCCGGGAGGGAGCGGTCCAAAAATGGGGCTTGGCAGAGAAAAACACAATCAGGATGGAAGAGGCACAAGGGGTGCACAGAAAACACATCTCAATGGAATGGGCTACAATACAGCACCAATTCCGCCATCACCTGGCCAACACTGCACAACCATCATTACTACTGACTACACTAGAAAACCCGAGTCAGACTACACAACCCGCGTCTCCCCCACACACTCCTATGGAAGCAGTCACTCCCACTACCTGTCTGGAATCGTAATCCAGCAGCGCCCCTGAGAGCATATAGCCATCTATACAAAGCCCAAGCTCAATCGAGCCACACTTTCCCCAGCCACCTCCCCTCATAAATGCTTGTAAAGTCAGAATGGACCCTATTCTTAAGCATCAGCGGAGGCACTTCAATTCCACCCAGGTAGGATCACCCCAAGTCCCAATCTCCCAGTTAACTACACATACCGGTAGTTTAAAGGACAGGGCGCTTTTTCAAAAGAACAGTCCCTCACGGGAAAGGCAGTGAGGCACTTTTATATTACATAGTAGCTACAAAGGATCTCATAGCCCAGCCTACTGCCTTAGAATAGTCCCCCACCCCTGCCGGACCCAGGGAAATGTGCTGTATAACTGTATGCTTAAATCAATTGCTATACCTATATTTACGTAAAGCAATATGAAAAATCGAAGACAAATTGTTATAAAAAATATGGCATGAAAGCACAGCTATGGTGGACGAAAATGGTAAACTCAGCAAAGGTCCTCAATTTCTTGGTACAACCCACATATTTTAACAACAGACAAATCCATGGATAGATGGTGTTCACGTCTGCTGGGCTAAGCTATGAACGGCAGATGGACTCAGGAAGTAAGTTGTCTGTATATAAACCTGCTAAAGCTTCGAGTAGTACACTTGGGTCTTCAATCCTTTCCTAAAAGAGTGAGAGCATCCTCAATGTAAAAAAAGCAGGCAAAACTACCACAATATTTTATATAAACAAACCGGGAGGGCCAAGATCAGGAAGCCTGTTGAGAGAAGCTCAAACTCTCTGGATCTGCGAGCTTCAGCATAAGATATCTTTAGTAGCAGAACAATTACCAAGGTAGGACAATGACTGGGCAGATGCCCTGAGCTGCAGGGTCCAGAAAGGGAACAAATGGGAACTGCATCCACCCCAAGTCGACAAAATCTTAAGGAGATGGAGGAAGCCAAACATAAATGTCAAATCTCAATATTATGGACACAGGCAGATGTTGCCCTGGAGTAATGCAATAGCATGGTCGGGGACATTTGGAAACCCCTTTGAATAATCCTGATTGCACAGGCATGGAAAATTTTGGTTCACTGATTATCTACTCTCTGAAGCCCTACAGATACTGATGGTGCCCCGGCAGGTTCTGCTGACGAGAGCAGCTGGTCAAATTCAACATCCAAACCCAGCACCTCTGAAGCGGCATGCATGGCTCTTGAACACTATGAACTTTCTACATTGAATGTATCAGAAGATTGCAGGAACATTTTAGTGCACCCTAGATCTCCTTCAAGAACTAAAACCTACTGTATGTAACAAACCGTCATTATTTACCAATATACTAATTAAAGTGTTCATGAAATGAATGTTCAGGGCTTTCTCCCCTGTAAGGAAACCCCAAATACTTTGGCAACTCACAGCTAATGCGACTGCCATTCAAACCTATCCCCCAGACTGAGCTCAATTTCTGTCATGGAAGAGAGCATTGCTTTCAGCATTGACTTGAGTGCGGAGGGTCAGGGTGATGCAGGCCTTCACAATAAAGGAGCTCTTCCTCTAATTTTGCAGTGACAGGTTTACATTGAGAACTTGCCTAAAGTTCATCTCTAAAGTGCTTTCAGACATTTATTCGAATGAACCACTTACACTAAAGACATTTTTCTCAAAAGCACCTGAAACAGGATTACACTCTTTGGATATTCAAAGATGTTTGAAATTCTACTTCGATAGGACCAAACGTTTCAGGAAGTCCGAACAGCTTTTAATTGCTTTTGAGAATCCACACAAAGGAGAAACCATTACTAAACTAAGTATATCCTGATGAGTTGCATCTGCTATTTCATTTTGCCATGCAAAAACAGGTAGACCACTTCACAGAAATGTTAAACCCCACTCTACAAGGAGTGCTGCGGCCTCAAACGCTCTGTGTGCTGAAGTATCATTACCAGACATACGCAGAGCGGTATGTATACACATTTACACAATATCATTTTCAGGAAGAGGCCGTGCAGAAGGATGCAGCAGTAGGCCAAGCAGTATTACGACATCTTTGTAAAAAGGTAAACCATACTTTCATTTTCCTCCATACACAGTTTTAATTTATTATTGATATTAGTGCTGCTTATTACACTGACTCAAGCATGTGACTTTATGAAGGATTCATTACTGGAGATGAAATAAGTTACTTTCCTGCATTGGTTGTTCCCCAATTTTGACATCTTTCATAGATTCACATGCGACTCACTCTCCTCCACACGAGAGGCTCACTACTGCGTTCATTGTTAGGTCTGATGGGAAGGGCATTTCGCCAGTTCGGTCCTGCAGGAGTTTTTGGTCCAGTTCCACTTCATAGACCCTCTTTCAGTATCTATCCCAATGGTGAGGAATCTGTGGTTAGAAGTATCCTCAGTGGAACAAGATACTTACCTTTGGTAACGCTCTTTCACGCAGATTCTCTATCTAATCCCAGATTCCGCACTGTCTTGCCACCTCCCGTCTCTGTGGAGTGGGCTCTTTTTACCATCTAAAAAGGTCCCAAATCAGAGATCTGCACATTGGTATCGAAAGTTGTTTCTGCTCTGTGTCCCAAGGCATAGAAAGCGTCAATGTAAAAAGTGATGTCTGTGTACAAGGGTGGCGTCCATCTGCAACTCCATTCTATTAGTCTGGGGCACAATGAGGTTGACGTGGAGTCACACAGCGCCATGAAGCGACGCACAGGAGCATTGCTGTAAAATGTCTAGATCCAGTCTAGCACCTAGTGGAATATTCTAGTGGTTAGGAACCTGCGGTATCCACTTAGAAGAGCATTACCAAAGGTAAATAACTTTCTCTACATTGACACTGTCAAAGGAAGAATCACAACGGCTTGGAAAAGTAGGCCTCACAGATATATGGCGAACATACATTCTACAGAAGTAGATTATTCACATGATTTGTCTTTACATAGGTCATATGAACAAATAGACATTGTCTTCCTGGACTACATACTACTAGAAATGGCTGAGAAGGTGGATCATCTGCAATAAAGACCGTTACCAAAGGTAAGTAATTTGTTCTACAGGAGGTTATGAATTACTGTTCACCCACTTGCAGCTTCCACCAGATGATACCAGCCCAGCATTTTGAGAACGAGAATTGAAGAAAGTCTACATAGTAGTGAAACAAGAGGGGGACAGTTACCAGAATTGAGACAGTAGCCTCTGAGTAACAAAAAGAGACAAAGGGGAGAACCCTGCCCCAGTTGATTGGATTGTGTATTCAAATCTTATAATCTTGCCAAAAAAGAACCACTAGAAGGGATAAGAGCTCATTCTACCAGAAATACAAGGCATTTTTCTCGCTGTTGGTGCACACCACAGAAATATGCTATGCAGCGACATTGGCTTTACTTCATATATACTCTAAGCATTAATGCGCGGTTTCAGAAATAAAAGGGGGTAAATATTACATGAATTCTGTGCTCCAGCACTGGTTTGACCTTTCCTTTAGGTGGGTATTGTTGTAGTATCTACGCAAAAGGTGCGGACGTTGTAGATAGAAGTATCCATAAGAAGAAAGTTATTACCTTAGGTAACAATCTTTCTGGTGGATACTCTGTATACCTGCAGATTCCTCACCAACGCTGTCCATCTCCCCATTCTAAGGAACGGTCATAGTAGTTTCAATTATAAAGTTCCTAGTTAGACTGTTGCGCTGTATGTCCGCTGTCTATTTCATGCTGACTTTGTCTCTGCCTCTAAGGGCTCAGAACAAAAGGACGAGAAACTGATGGCAGGGTGGCCAAGTGGCGCTTTATGGCTTCAGTTACATCATGTCTAGGCAGTAACGAACACCTTGAACTGGTGCAGGGGAGCAATTGCAAAGTTGCAAAGTTTCAGGAGTCAGTCTGGTCCCTGGGATATTCTATAGGTGGGAGTCGGCAAATATATAGATTATTCTCCAGAGAGATAATCACCGAAGCTACGCCATCTTTCCTTTAGCTTAATCCAAAACCAATTGCCTCGGGAGGAGAGGAAGAACAGGATCCTCTCAGTGCCGAAATATATCAGTCGCTCCAGCACCCAGAACCAAAATAGTTTCAATCTTATAGATACTTCTACATGCCAGTTCCTCAACTTTTGTATATGCCAGGCATTAGACTGGGTCAGATTTCTTTCCACATAGATCTCTATGTGGATAGGGGGTGCTAGCTCCATCTCATCACCAGATACGACACCACCATGACTTCACTGAAGCCATAAAGCCCGTAGGCCGGTGCGGACGTCAGTCAAATATTTTCATGTAATTGATGCCGCTGTCGAGCCTGCTGTCCTCAGACTTAAGTCAAATTTTCCTAACATTTTTTGGTGCCATGCAGAGATTCCGCTACCTAAGAGGTCAAGCTTTAAACTCTGCTGGGGCTGTGATGGACAAACATCTATCACGGATCCGCACAACACATCTCTTTCGGCTTGGGGTTCGACCTTTGACCCTAGGTAGTGCAAGTCATACAGGAGCATGTACTCTAAAGCCATCAAAGAAAGGGTAGCTAATTTTTTCAAGGCCTGGGCCCAGGAGATGGATGGGTGAAGAGGAAATGACCCCCCAAGGACGAGGTTGCTGGAGTCGTCATTTTCTAAGTCCTTCTGATGCAGGCTGAAGAAAAAATGACAACACAACTCTGAGCAGCTCACAGCTTCCAAGGTAAGTCACAAAAGTAAGCCTCAGGACTCAGGCAGAACTGATCCCTGTACCACAAGGGGGGGCCAACACTTGTGGCTCCCACACCAAGTACTCAGCCTTCTTAGCCCTACATAGAGTGTCCTGCTCTTGGTAATAACCCTTCATTGTTCCTAAATGTGGGAAAGTAGGATCTGCATTCATGGTTACCTCCACTTTTTTCTGGTGTCATTATGTTTTACTGACTAGTTTGAATGGACTTTAGCTCTCTACAACTCTGACCTCAAAAGGTGAATCCCTGAAACCGACTGTACTTGCCTTTATTGCATCTATGACTTTTCCTTCCATAGGATTGCATTGTGCATAAAGGCACACAACTTTAAAAGTGTTACTTGTAAAAATTGATAACTCAAAAAGTACTCACCTATGAACAAAGTTCTTGCTTTTCAAACATATGTAAAAAGAAGTGTTATTTTTCTAATTTGTTCTCTGATTTATTCTTTGAGCGTGTCTCATTTATTGCCTCTGTGAGCTTAACTATCCTCTGATAAGCCTAACTGCTTGCCCACACGACTACAAAAGAGAGCATTGGTATTATTTACTTTAGCCTCTGTAAACCAATTGGGTGCCCACTTGTCTCTACACAGTGTACTTCATTTTAGTGCACTATATAGAAAGCCAGCTTCCTGCAGACCTAACAATCCCTTGCACAGATAAAGAGTGGTCCACCTTACTGGAAAGCCTTGTTCAAATTCCATGTAATGCTCTTTTCTGCCTTAGCCACTTGTACGTTGGCCATAGAGCCTACCTCACAACTGCCTAAGTAAACCGGTATTTCTACCACACAGACAATACCTCTCCCTGCTGTTGCTTGGTGGACGCAGACCTACTCCAAGGGGTGACACAACTATCTAGCTGCACGGGGCACGCCTCAATACATATGTAGGGAAGATGCCTCCTGTATCTGTACCACAAGGATAAAAACATAGAGCCACATCCCGATTCCTTGATCTGGGCCTAATCTTGGCTAAGCTAGTCATCACCTGCAGGTGGGAATCGCCTGAACCTCCAACCCTTGTGGCCTGGACAAGATCTCTTTCCACTTGGGCTTAAGCGGAAAGTGTCACCCTACATAGGGAAGATAAATTTGGACTCCGTAAATATCCTATAGCAGCCAATTGGGACACTATCATGACCAACTCGCAGACCGCCATCCATGATACTTCTGAAACTCTGGGTGAAGCATCACTGAAGGCAGAAGGAGTGTAGGCATCAGGACAGAGTGAGCTTCTCTGGAGAAGTGATGCCCATGAAGACATACTCCCTTCTATTGCACTTCATGTTCCAGAATTTAACTAAGCTACTGACACTCACATGCTCTTCTGTTCTCATAACCTATTGCAGTACATGGGACGACGTGGGGGCAGATGATGTTAATGTCCCTTGATGGTTATTATTGTCTGATGCGGTATATTGTCATTGATGTAATACCAGTTTATCTTGTTGCTTGTGCCATTGGATTTAAAACCAAAAATGGAATAAACAGATTTAAACAAAAAAATAAAATAAGAGTGATAGGACTATTGGATGTAATAAAGTTCTGTTGAACAAACGCATTGGAGAAAGGTTTTTCATCATGTAGCGCATGAGAATCTTTTTACTCTTTTACTGAATTTTGAATAATAAAAAGAACTAACTGCCAGATTCATGAAAACCAAATTCTGTAAATCTGCGATAAAATTTAGCGATTCGCATTCGGCCGCAAAAGCCGATAGCGATTATTCAGAAATCACTGAAAAATTGCTAAATCGGTCAATTTCCGTGTTGAAATTGCGATCTCGCTATTAGCTAGATCGCAAATTGCGATCTAGCTAATAGCGAGATCGCAAAAACGGGAAGTCGCATTTCGAGCACAGTGATGACATCACAACCAGGAAGCAGGCAGTTCCCTCCCTCATTGAGAACACTGAGGCAGAATTGGAAGCAGCACTACTCAGAGCTCCACTCCAACCACCTCCAGTTTTTGCATTTGGATACTGCAGACTGCAGCTATGTCACAGGAAGTAGCAGCAGGGCCCAGTGACACAGGGAGAAAGCGCAAAATCAAGTTCTCCGAACAGGAGCTGGAGCATTTCATCGATGGAGTCTGTAAAGACCATGAAAAACTTTTTGGCAAGGACTCCAGGAGGGTGCCTGAGGCCGAGAAACGGCGACTGTGGCTGCACATCCGCGCCAAAGTGAACTCTGTTGGAGTCACACAGAGATCCATTGACGACCTCAAAAAGAGGTGGTACGACCTCCGAGGTCGTGCCAAGGAGAGGGTGGCTGAGAGGCTGGGTGAGCGCCTTGCAACTGGAGGGGGAGAGCCTATAGTCCCTCCCAACACCCCATTGGAGGATCGTGTTGAGGACACTTTGCAGCCTGAGGCATGTGTGGGGGTAACCCGTCTGGACTCATCCTGACACACCCAAGACAGCCAAGGTAAGTGCCATGCGACTGCGACCCTGTCCCCTAACAATGGCCATGACCCTATAGCCACTCATATTAAACCCCAGTCATGCAGCCCATGCACATCAGAACATCCCTATTGCATTGTGGGACATGTAGTCTGACCACAATGTACAAAAAGTCCCATGCAGCCAGACATGTCCTAATGTGCGCAATGCAACAGCCAGTCAGGAAATGGTAGCCAGGATGCATGTAGCAACCTCACATGTCAAAGAAACATGTAATTAATCAACGTCCACTTTCCATCACAGGTGGTGCAGATAACACCAGCAGCGACAGTGAGGGGCTGCAAATTGATGATACACAAGAGGAGCCTGAGGGTGAGGAAGATGCATCCACACAACCAGCTCCATCTGGCCAAGCAACAGTGCCAGCATGCGCACCACCACCTGCAACGCCAGCTACATCAGGCACACCACCATGGCCAGCTGCAAGACCCATGCCAGTGGCACCTTCAACATCAGGTGCTGCAAGACCTGCGACACAACGCACACCCACTGTGCCCACCCAGCCCAACAGGCAGGTCAGGGAGCGGCGCCAGAGTACACCATGCACCGGCAGGAGGGGGATGACTGTGCGTGTGCCAGGGCTCTCAATAGAGCGCTGCATGCTGCACGTGCACCAATTACAGGCACGACACCTAGCAGCTATACACCTGCAGCTGCACAACACAGGCAGGACTGTTGCCAATCTGTCTGACCGGATGGACCGGATGACCACAGCTATGGAGGCAAACACTGTGGCCATGGCCAGCCAGCGTAACCTCACCCGCCGCCGTCACGGCCAGCTCCTCACACGCCTCTCGGCGTACACACGCTCAAATTACGTAATAGGAAACGCCACCTCCCAGCTGTCCCATAGGTCTCTGGCAATGAAACTCCAGATGGTACAATGCTGTCAGGACGTGGCACGGGTACTCGAGCAGGTAACCACTGCTGTCCAGGCTCTGCAGCCAACTGGCCAAGGCCACGCAGGAGGGGATGACACAAGCGAGGGGACATCGAGTCACAGCAGCCTGTCTTCGTCACGGGTCAGTGTTCCACACCGCAGCAGCAGGCCCACTGCGGCATCCTGTGCTCTGCCGGAGGAAGAGCTCAAGAGGCGACTGGGAGCTTCGCGCCGGAGGCGCCAATGACATTAATGTACATAGGGCAGGGACATGCTGCTGACATAAGCATGTCCACTACAAAATATTGAGAAGTATGGCGCAATACTCCTCATATGTTACTGTTTGAAATAATTCCATATTATTGTGCAACCAACAATAATATTTATTCAATATTAGTACATCAGACTCATGTCATTATTTCCATTGTCATGCATGAGTGAAGTGTTGGGTGAGGGGAATGGGTGCACTAGAAACAGTTCATTGTGATTTGGTTGCGCCGTCTGTGTCCTTCAGCAGGATTTTGCCAGCGTGCATGACGCGCATGTGCAGGTGGGCGGTGGTCCCCTTCCGACTCACTGCCAGATATCTCTACAGGTATCCGGCGCTTGGTAGCAATGTTGTGTAGTATTGCACACACAGCCACAATGCGGCAGCAGACCCCAGGCTCGTATTTGATGGCCCCACCAGTCTTGTGAAGTATGCGGAATCTGCTCTTCAGAAGGCCAAATGTCCTCTCAATGCAATTTCTTGTGCGTATGTGTGCTACATTGTAACACCGTTGCTGTGGTGTTGCAGGGTTGAGGTATGGGTGAGGAGGTACTCAGGGAGAGCGTAGCCACTGTCACCTGAATGAGAGGAGCAGAGGGTGAGTGCCTGTGCTGCGCTGCTACATCATCACAGTGTAACATTGTGGGGCAAATGTACTTACCGAGTAGGTGTCCTTCACCAAAGTCTCCCCTGGCCAGTCGTGTGTGGAGGCCGCTGTGCCGGAATATGAAGGAGTCATGTGTGCTCCCCGGGTACTCTGCCACTATGTCCGTGATGTATGTCTTAGAAGTGCACACCATCTGGATGTTGAGGGAGTGGTAGGACTTGCGGTTGCGGTACATGTATTCCGTTTGTGCTGGTGGGCAGATGTGGAGGTGGGTACAGTCAATGCATCCTATCACATGTAGGAATTGAGCAACATTGTAAAATTGATGCTTGGTCTCATCCAAGTGCTGTTGGCTAGTGGGGAATGAGATGTGGTGGTGTAGCTGGGTCGGCATTGCATCTAGGAAACTCTTTAGGCAGCGGGACATGGTGGGCTGGGATATCCCCCCTGCAACTGCAACTATCCCCTGAAAGCTTCCGGAGGCCAGAAGGTGCAGGCTGCACAAGACCTGGACATGTGTGGGCACGGCATTGGTCCTCCTTGTTGGGTGCTGCATCAGGGGGTCTAGGTCCCGGATTAGCTTGATGATCATTGGCCCATTCAGGCGGTACATAGCGTATATTTGCTCTCTGGTTTGGCCCAGAAGGGTGACCCGCTGGCGGAATATCCGCTCCTGGATCCTACGTCTGTTCCGTGCTGCTCGCTGTAGCCTTCGCCGCCTGACCACCATGTAGAGTCCTGGCATTGTGAGAGTCCTGATGCTGCAGCTGCATCTCCTTAAGTGTGTTTGGTCAGGCCTGCACCTGTTGCTAATTAGGAAACGTTTTTTCAAAATGTTTTTTTTCCTTACTGGTTACCACCTGGTTTGGGTTCTCCTTAAATTGCGCGTCGCAAAATGCGATTTTTGGGTTTTTCGCAATTAGCGATTTTTCATCGATTGCGATTTATTTGTGATATCGCAGTGTTATTCGCAGAATCCATGGTTTCTCGCAATTACAGAATCGCTAATGGGCTTCTTCCAGGATTCTGCGAATATAATTGCGATATCGCAAATAAATATTAGCGAATTTGCAATTTTTGGATTTCAACTGTCTTGAATTCCTTTTCATCAAATTGCGGTCGCAATTGCTTTTTCGCAGATATTGCGATCGCAATTTTGCTTCATGAATCTAGCTGCAGGGCACTAGCTCAGGGTGACCGTTTGTTTGCCAGTAGGTAATATACATGTGTGTTTGTTTTTAAATGCGTGTGTAAATTAAAATTGAAAAAATATCATCTACTTTGGAACAGAGAAAACATCAATAATAATGAGCACAGTGTAACTGGCCAATCATCAACATTCACCCTGACCATGTCAGATTGGCCACTGCTTAAAGACCTACAAGAACTTGAGGAGGAAAATGAAATATCATGCTTGCAGCAATTTAACTGACAGCACAAGGCAGATGGATAATGGCAACAATCCAGTTCCTCCTGCAACAAATAAGAAGAGAATCAGCACACCTTTCAAACCTAAATCGTCATTCAGCCCCATTACACCGAGGGACTCTATTGACATATTTCATGAACAAATAGTGTCAGACATCAAGAAACTAAATCACAAAGTGCAGGGTACCAAACAACAAAACCATTGATATCACAAATTAATGTCCAAATTACAGAACAACAACCAGATTGTAGTTCGTAATTCTGATAAAGGAGGAAACCTGGTAATTTGGCCAAAGGATGAATACAACGAGGAAGCCATGACACAACTCAATGATAGAACTTGTTATAAAAGGAGCAATATATTGGCTCTTAGGGCTATCTATAACGAGTTCTATACTAAACTACTAGCTTGGAAAAGTGCAGAAGTGATCTCTATGCAAGAATACAAATTTCTCAAAAATGAAAACCCTACAGTGCTGATTACATATTTCATACCCAAAGTCCACAAAAACCCTTTAAAGCCACCAGGAAGACCAATTATATCCGCACAAAACAGATTACTTGAGAAGACATGACAATATGTGGATTATTTTCTACAGGAACACGTGCAAAAACTATCCTCATTTATCCAGGATACTGGCGACTTCCTTAAAAAATCAAACAATTTTCAAATGGCAAGAGGACTTTCTGCTGTTGGCGCTTGACGTAATGTCACTATATACTAGTATAAATCACCAGGAGGGACTAAGGGCATCACAACACTATCTCAATAATAGCGGGAATTATCGGACCGGCTGTTCATAGAGGAGGCTTATCGCGGCCTTAGCTGATTATGCAAAACTAGGAACGAATAGATACCGTGGAGCAGGGGATACTCTGGGAAACTACTTACGAAGACCGAATATTTATGTGTGTATATTAAGGGTCTTTGGACTTGAATAACAAGGAAGCTGGAATAGAGTATAAGCTAATACAGCTATTATAAGAATTGTTCATCATTTAGACTTAATTGAATGGAGTACAGAAGAAACCAACTTAATGATTATTAAGACTGAAATCTATCAATACTGGTTGTAATATTTGAATAAAGAGCCCTGATGACGTCCGGTATAGGACGAAACACGTAGGCTGAAAAGACTTCATGAATATGTAACATATTGATTCATCTGCAACAATTTTGGAATAAAAATTGGAATATTTTATTGAAACTTGGCCTGCTGGCTGTTTGAACAATAATAAAATTGTTGATATGGACATTACTATAAGACGTTCCTTTCCATTTTTGTGATTTAAAAAATGTATCTATGTTTCACAACATGATGTACCAACAAATGCACAGTGTTGCCATGGGAGCCTGCTTCTCCCACAGCTATGCATGTTTACACATGGGATGTTGGGTGGAGCTGGTTCTAGGCAACACTTGCAGCATTCACACAACCAACAATATAAAACTATGGTTGCGTTATATAGATGATTTATTTGTGTTCTGGCATGGTACTCTGACAAGTGCCCAAGACTTTGTCAACAAGATCAATGTCAATGAAATCAATCTGAACCGGACTGCAAACATCAGTAGTGAAACTGTTAATTTCTTAGATGTCCAAGTGAACATTAGTAATGGTAAGATCAAGACTAAATTACATCGAAAGGAAACTGCAGGCAATTCGGTACTGCACGCAATAAGCTTTCACCCAAAACATTTAGTCCAAAGCATCCCCTATGGGGAAATGCTTAGATTAAGAAGAATTTGTAGCAACAACATTCATCTAATAGACGCACAACAGGCCAGCAAGATCAGATTTTTAGTGAGACGCTACTCAATTAAAACTATCAATGCTGCAATGGCAAAAACCAATGCCTTAGATATGTCAGACTTGCTCAAAGACAGGCAGGTATACAATCAAACCCTGCCCACAGAGATAAAAACAAGTGTGAACCCTACAGAAGGGGACGATGTCTTTAGAATAATTTTAACAGGAGCCGGCAATAAGGAACATCAAGAAACAAAATTGTCCCAAAGTTCTAAGTGACCCGGTAATTGGCCAGTCCCTACCTAAAAATCTAGCTATTACATACAGTAGGGCAACATCGATGAGGGATTGCTTGGTAAAAAGCAGTACCACGGTATCTTTTGGAACCACATGGGTGGCACAGCGACAAGGCTTTTACAAATGCAGAACATGCAAAGCCTGTCAACATGGTAGAAACAAAACATCGTACATGGTCCCTTTTGGTAACAAAGAACGCAAAATCTCAAAGGCCCTCACATGTAAAACGGATCATGTTCCTTACGTGCTTGAGTGTTCTTGTGGCTTATGGTATGTGGGGAGTGCCAAGCTTCAAGCACACAAAAGAATACTCCAGCACATTCGAGTAATTAACAATCAGTACCAGTCGAATTCAGTGGCACGCCATTTTAAAGATAGTCACAGTTAAAATCAGAAAGATCTACAATATTTTTTAATTGATGCGGTGCCACCCAACAGGAGAGGGGGCAACAGAGAGAGGGCCCTACGTCAACTAGAAACCTGCTATATCCTTTTTTTTTTTTAAAAACTTTATTTTTGGTGCAGACAATGATAGCATATAACAGTTGCGTCAACAGCCACAGGAAATCAACGACATTATGTCAAAGAACATTTTTCTGTATACACGGCCCATCAGCCCACAACCCGAGGGCCGGGCGGCGGTAGCTGGTAGCATATAAGCCAGGTCCTGAACCTAGCCCTGTGACTGCACGGCAGGATATTCTGATCTGCTTTTTTTTCGATTTTCTTTAATACAGGTTACCCCCCAACTCCTCAAAGGACCCCCTCCCCCCCAAACTACGGCATTCATGACTAAAACATGTGTACACAGGTCGTTCACCTCATTATGGCACTCCTATTGGCAGGTATAGCAGCGGTCGTTACGTAAATTAGGAATGACGCCTTGAGATATAAAACACAATACTTCCCAGTTGTAACCTACATGTGCGTGTGCGGTCAGGCACTCCCCCAACTCGCCGGTCTCCCCCACCCTCTCCACCGCCCTCACCGTCCTCATCCTCAGACTCTGTATCCCCAGGGGTGAACAACTCCGCACTCGTACCATCCGAATCTTCGGCTGCCTCACCCAGCACTCGCATCATTCTCCACGCAAGCAGGTCGTCCTGCAGTTTTACATCTCTACGCACGGTTTGCATAAAGGTTTCCTCCGCCAGGGACCATTCCCCCACATCCCTAAGCCAATGTGACATCTCCGGGGCCCTCTGTCCCATCCACGTGATGGCCACCCTCCTCCTTGCCAGTACTAGAAGTAGCTGTAACATCTTGTAGGGCAGAGTACACTTCCTGGGCTTGGGGACTAAGGCTAACAAGCAGTGAAGGGGGGTCAGTTCCATCCGGAGTGCAGTAACTCTACAAATGTGCGCCACCACCGACTGCCAGAAGGCGTAAACCAGTGGGCAGTCCCATGCTAGATGAAGAAAGGAGGCCCCCGGCGCGCCACACCTAGGGCAGTTATCGCGCTTGAACCTGCTATATCCTTGAACTAGACTCCAAACAACCGTGGGGTCTCAATATTACGGAGGACCCATGTACCTGTCTCCAATAAATGCAATAGTTCCAAAACTGAATACTGTAGTAGGAAGCCAAGACACACATAATCCACTAGGGATAAGTGGGCATGGACACTGGAGTAGTGGGGGTCTCAATCTTAAAATATAGAATTGACATCAATTGCTGCTAAATGCTGCTAGCCCAAAACCATATAAACGCTATCATATACTTGTCATTTGTTTAGCACTGTAAGCTTTTACCTAGGGTGTTGTAGCACATACACTTTCATCCGTATTGCACTTGCACTTTTACCAGTTGAGATGCGTACTTTATGAACTTCTTACTTTAAGAGAAATCAATGTGTTCTTCATACAAAGCCTAGATGAACGGTTTTGACAAACACTGAAAAACATATCTGAAAGAGACACGTTAGTGATAGATTCCTTGCCTTAGAATATTCCCCAGGTGTCAGACTAGATCCAGAAAGTTTTGTTTAGCAGTACCCCTGCGCGCCGGTAGGTGGCGTTGTGCGGCTCCGCGTCTGTCACTGGCCTCGTGAGCGCCGAGATGACAACACGGAGACTACTTAGGTGCCACCCATGCGCGCTGATGTCAGTTCTTTCTTTTACCGCGCCAAAAGCGCATATCCAGATTGAGCACTTACCTCAGTCATTTTTTTTAAACTACTTTTTGAGACTTTTTGTCTCCTTTTCTTGTCTCCTGGTGCACGTAGGGATGCCCGGTTTTAAGTCTTGTGGGTCATGCCGCCGTAACATGTCGGTGGCTGACCCCCACGATGTGTGCCTCTACTCTACCGACCATGACTCCAGGGACTGTCGAGACTGTCGAGCCATGGCTCCGAAGGCCTTGCGGGAGCGGCGCCGGAAGTTGCTGGAGGTCGGCACTCTGTCACCACCACTCCAGGTCCAGGGACCGTTCGCGGGACAGGAGCAGTCGCTCCTCAGGATCTAAGTCTTCGCCTTCAGATTCCGGTAAGTGACGCCATAATAAGAAGTTGAAGAAGCGTGTTCGCTCTCCGACGTCCACCCGTCGCTCCACCAGAGGTGGATGAGTGGGACAAGGGCTCTGCCCCTGCGGTTCCTCTGGAGCTGGGGAGTCCCGCGGCCTCCGGCGCTGCCCTTGGCTCCGGCACAGGCGCCGCACTGGGTGCCGTTTATCCCACCCCTGCCCCAGTTCTCGGACCATTTCGTTCCGGCCTGGGACCTGAATTGGGATATGGTTATGGCTCTACCCCGATGAGTACCGTTTTTGGTCCCGTTCCCGGCACCGCTTACCCCCTCTCTGGATCCGGCCCTGCTGCCGCAGCCGGCTCCCTTTACTCCTGAGCTGGACGAGGACTGGGACGGCCTCCGAGGACCCTCTTGCCCAGGAGTGTGATTCACAGCAGGATTGGGTGGACAACCTACAAGATGCGGGCAAGCTTGAGGTGTCTTCTCACCCAGGGTTTGCCTCTCCTCCACCTACTATGGAGGAGGCCACTTCCTACACCGTAGTGCTGCGTCGGGCTGTGGAGGCTCTCCATCTTGACCTCCCTATGGTGGCCCTGAAGACCAGACGACATCCACATCGTCGAAGCCACTGCTCCCTTTCAATGAGGCTCTCACAAAGTCCTCTTCGGTTCTTGGTTGCGACCAGCCTTGGGGGTTCCGGTGGATAAAAACATCGCTAGGCGTCATTGCCCGGTGCCTGGTGATTCCGCCTTCTTGACCACTCACCCCAAAGCCTAGAGCCTGGTCATTCAGGCCTCAACGTCGCAGAGTGCCTTTCCCACGGCTCCGCCGGATAAGGACTCTAAAAGGCTAGACCAATTTGGCAAGAGGTTGTTCTCCTCCGCCAGCTTGGGGTTGCGGTCAGTTAACACCGCCTGCTTATTGGGCCGTTACTCCCATGCAGTGTGGGATTTGGTAGCTGAGGTCTTGCTTCATTTTTATGAGGAGGTCCAGGCTGTCCTATCCCAAGTGATTGCGGAGGGCTAGGATGCAGCAAAGTTTGCCATCAAGGATCGCTAGGACTTGACTACTGAACCTTCAGATTACTAGCAGGAGGCCTAGGGAGATCGGGTGCAGAGTGTGCACTCTCACGCGGGATGCGGGACAAAGTCTATGGATGCTAGGTTTCGTAAAGTTGGTGTTATCGGATGAATCCGACTAGGTAGAGCTGAAACGAAAAAGGATCTGGACCTTTGGATAGCAAAGCTATGCTGGAGCACCGAAATGCTGAGTTTACCTAGCCCAGGGGCTGCGGATGCATAGGTCTGGAAAGACGTCGGGAATCCTCGTTGCAGTCTATGGAGCCTGAAAGAAGAAGTTGCTGGCAGGCGACCAGTGTTGAAGTTCAAAGTGATCCAAGTCTGGATCGAAGATGGAAGACACCTGTAAGCAGAGGGGACCAAGTTCTGAATCACTAGCCAGTGATTAGATGGGCACCAGAATGGCACCGGATAGAGTCACCTCGACCAGGTGAGTGGGTGACGCTGGGCTCTGCAGTCTCACGGACCAGGAGGCGTTGTCGGCGACCAGGATGGAGGTGCAAGCTGTCCCACAATGGTATCTGCTGTCGACGTCGCTGGACCCAGGATTGGGGCAACAAGTCTTGGCAAATGCAAGCCCACGCGGTGGACTTAAAATGGCATCTGGAGTAGACCAGGAGGGTCCGGGATGCTCCTCTGTTGGAGGGGAGCAAGAGCCAGTCTGGAGCAACCAGACCAGCATTGCTGATGTCGTCGTTCGTCGTCGGGAAGGCCACAAGCCAGCAGGCTAGTAGCCAGACAACGCGGTGAGCAGCAAAGAGCAGAAGGGCCCCACGCAGATCTCGTGGAGGCTGGGAGGCTGAACTTCGGTGCTGGAGCTGCTCAGGGTTGGGGCTTCTCACACCCCAAAGTACTCACTTGAGGATCCCTCGGCTGTCGTGCTGGGCAAGCGTCGTGCGGTCCTGAAGATGGCCGGTCCCTCGAGGTCTCGTCACACCCACGAATCTCAGCTGGGCTGATGATGCAGGTAGAGGTCAGAGGTACCAGGGAAGCCGGTTCTCGTCGAGCTGGGCAGTCTTGATCCGGAAGAGAGACTTACAGCAAACCGCGATGCTTGGATGGTGCCTGCGGATGCAGGGTGGCTACTCCTTAGCCACAAGGGAGAGTCTTCTGAAAGGTTCAAGAGTTCTTTCGTGGAAAGTCATCAAGATTCGGAATTATCTAATTTGGAAGGGGTCCCCGCTCCCACCTTTATACTAAAGAAAGGGGCTGGTACGGGACTAGGTCCTGCCCATGGGTGGGACCAGGAAGGGGGGTGGTTACACCCCTCTCCCATGCCGGACTTTCCCCAGCTCAGGGGCTGGTATGCCCCTGGAACCGGTTTAGACTGGTAGATGCATAGTGAGCACCGGGGTGCCACTTGCAGTCACCTTCCTATTCAGCCCTGCCTACCTAGGAAACACAAAACCCCGTCTGGGTCGGTGCTAGCACCGCCCCTGACAGGAAACCCTTTGTCCAAGCTCTCCTCGCTGGAAGGACTCCCAGCAGCAGGAGGTCAGACTTGTGTCTGTGGTGGCAGCATCCATTTTGTGATGCTGAGGCTTGAGTTAACTTTAACCGGGGTTCACAGTTACATACATGTTGTGTCCCTCTAGAAGGGTGGAATGCTAACCCCGTCGCCAGAATTGGCGAGGGGTTAGTATTCCAATTCGTATGACACCTTACTCGACATGTTTTGATAAAGCGATACCAAAGATAGCAAATAACCGCGAGGATTATAATGCACTTAAGAGTATATGGTACGCGTTATCATAGAACAGCTATTAGGACTTGGTTCCGCAAGCTGCAGACGGGCTCAGCTCATGCCAGAGCACCATCTCACATAATTCCAAGCACTCTGCCTTCAGGATTGTTAAAGCCTGCCATAGGAGTGACTGATAGGAATACATGTGTCTATTTTAGGGTTAGATATAGGTATACTATATCTACAGCAAAGGGTGATTACACCACTTTGCCCCAGCTGTCGTGCAGCCAGTTGTGTCAGATTTAGATGGCCAGCCAGGGGTGGCATAATACATGCTGCAGCCCCTGGTAGGCCCTGGGTACACCTAGGCCCTGAGTTACAGGGTCTGATAAGGTGGCCCAGTACCAATTGGATATGTACCTAAGGTACATGGAATACATTTTAGAGAGAGAGCAGTAGGCCTGGGGCCCTGAATAGCAGGGTCCCAGGTCAACTAAGTCGAAAAACCAGCAAAACACCAGGCAAAAAGTTGGGGGTAACCATAGTCAGGTATCCACCTTCCTACACTATCCCAAGTGATTGCGGAGGGCTAGGATGCAGCAAAGTTTGCCATCAGGTGTGGTTTATTCACCGCTGATTAGTTGGGCAGGGCAATTTCCACGACTGTGGCGTTGCGGCGCCACGCCTGGTTGCGTTCCACTGGGTTCTCACCCGATGTCCAGAGCTTCCTCATGGACATGGCTTTGATGGCTCCTGCCTCTTTGGCGATAATGCCAACAATGCCCTGGAGCGCTTTAAAGACTCTCGGGCCACGGGCAAGTCTTTGGGTCTTTCCACAAAGAACCCTGCCACGCCTGGGTTTCGATCCTTTTGTGTCCAGGGCAGGGGCACCCAGGCATGCTCTTCCAGCAAGCCTGTGCAGAACTAGCTTCAGCCGTGTACTTCGCAGGGGCGTGTCTGGTAACCAGCGCATGGGTCAGTCCACTTCCACCCCCGCTGCTTCCGCCTCTAAGCCTTCCTAATCCGAGCTTCAGGGAGCACCCCACTCCGGTGGGTGGCAAGATCCGATCCCACCTCCACCACTGGCGCGGCATTACATCAGACAAGTGGGTGCTGCAGATAATCAGCCAAGGTTACGCACTCCCATTTCTGTCCTCCTCTCTGGCCATGCCGCCTCGGTACCACCGCATGTCGGGGGATCATTTAACTCTTCTCCGTCAGGAAGTCTCGGCCCTCCTGGCCAAGAGGCCATCGAGTGCGTTCCCAGTCAGGAAGTAGGGGGTGGTTGTTATTCCCACTACTTTCTGGTCCCCAAGAACGACAAGGGGGGCCTGTGCCCCATCTTGGATCTCCGGGATGTCAATCACTTCCGTGGAAGGAGAAGTGCTAACTCTGGCTCAGGTCTTGACTGCTATCGACCATGGAGACTGGATGGTGGCGTTGGACCTGCAGGACGCTTATTCTCACATCCCCGTCCTGCCGGCCCACCAGCGTTACCTGCGGTTCATGGTGGGCCAGGAGCATTTTCAGTTTGCCGTGCTCCTCTTCGGCCTTACCAGCGCCCCTTTGGTGTTCATGAAAGTGACGGCCGTGGTCGCAGCTCACCTGTGCAGATCCGGGGTGTCAGTCTTCCCCAACCTTGACAACTGGCTGTTGAAGGCGGTCTCACCCCAAGCAGGGCACCTCCAGACTACGGCCGACCTCCTGCACTTGCTGGGGTTCTCCCTCAACGTGCCGAAGTCGCACCTGAATCCCTCTCAGAAGCTCCACTTCATCGGAGCAGTTCTGGATTCTGCGTTGTTTCGGATTTATCCTCCCGAGCTACGAGTCTGGGATATTCAGGCTATGATTCCGATCTTTCAGCCTCTATCCTGGGTTTTGGTCAGGATGACCCTCCGACTTCTGGGCCTGATGGTCTCCTGCATCCTACTAGTGACACATGCCAGATGGCATATGCGGGCTCTGCAGTGGGACCGCAAGTTCCAGTGGGCACAGCATCAGGGTATCCTGTCCGATCATGTCCAGATCTCGAATAACACTGCCCAACAATTGCAGTGGTGGCTCACGAATTGAGATTGTGTCAGTGGCAGATCCCTCTCCCTTCCCCAACCGGAGCACACGGTGGTGACGGATACGTCCCTCCTGGGATGGGGAGGTCACTTGAACGAGGAGGAGATCAGAGGCCTCTGGTCTCCGGTGGAGTCCCGGCTCCATTTCAACCTTCTGGAGCTGCGGGCGATCCGACTAGCACTGAAGGCATTCCTTCCCTCTGTCCGGGGAACTGTGGTGCATGTGTTCACGGACAACACCACCGCCATGTGGTATTGCAACAAACAGGGCGGAGTGGGGTCCTGGACCCTGTGTCAGGAGTCTTTGCGCCTCTGAACATGGCTAGAACATTAAGGCATTACCTTTGTGGTTCAACCCCTGGCAGGTTCTCTGAATGCCAGGGCAGACGAACTCAGCCGTCGGTGCATGATGGATCATAAATGGCGTCTGAACTCGGACGTGGTGAAAGGTCTCTTTCTGCAGTGGGGAGAGCCCTGGTTAGATCTATTCGCCACCGAAGCGAATGCCCAATGTCATCAGTTCTGCGCGTTGAAAGTTCCAAGGCGGCACTTACTCGGAGACGCTTTTTGACACGAGTGGAGTTGCGGTCTGTTGTACGCCTTTCCGCCTATACCACTTCTGCCCAGAGTGCTGAAGAAGATCAGGCGCGACAGGGCCCAAGTCATTCTTGTGGCTCCAGACTGGGCTCGGAGAGTATGGTATCCCGAGCTACTCAGTATGAGTACCGATCTGTCAGCCTCTTCGGGAGGATCTTCTGTCGCAGCAGCAGGGGACGGTCCTCCACCCAAACCTGTCCAGCCTCTGCCTTCATGCGTGGAGATTGAGCAGCGACAGTTGACTCCTTTGAATCTTCCTCACGAAGTCTGTGAGGTCATTCTGGCAGCCAGGCATCCCTCCACCAAAAAGGTATACGCCTGCAGGTGGAACAGGTTTGTGGCATGGTGCACAGCAAAGGCTGTGGATCCCCTTTCTGCCCCTCTTTCTGAGGTTCTTCTATTCCTTCTGTCTTTGGCCCAGCAGGGCTCTGCTCTGGGCACTATCTCAGCCTTTCTCAGGCTTCCTGATCAGCCTTCTCTTTTTAAGTACCCGGTTGTTAACCATTTCCTCAAAGGCATTACACACACTTTTCCTCCAGTGAATTTTATAATGCCTCAGTGGGATTTGAATCTTGTCTTGACTTATTTGATGTGCGCTCCCTTTGAGCCCCTTCATAACTGTCCCTTAAGTCTTCTCATCTTGAAGACGGCTTTCCTGGTGGCTATCACCTCTGCCAGAAGAGTGAGTGCGCTCCAGGCTCTTTCTTCCAAGCCTCATTTCCTTTCATTTCATCCGGACAAGGTGGTTCTAAGGACCCGTCCTTCTTTCTTGCCAAAGGTTGTTACGCCCTTCCACATCGGGCAGACCATCACTTTGCCCACCTTCTTTCCGCCTCCGCATCCTTCCAGGGAGGAGGAGAGGATCCACAGTCTGGACCCTGAACGTGCGCTCGCCTTCTAATTTAACCTAGAATACAAATAAATACTGAATCAATCCCTCTGTGCTCCTTTGTATTTGTATACATCTTTTTGATGTCATGTGCTCATGTACATGAGGGTAATTTGGGCACTACCCCAACTTTTTTCCTAGTAATTCTTTACACTTTGTCAAGTGTGAGGGTTTTGTTTTGAATTTATCCTTTTTGAATAAGGCTGTTGTTTTGTTAAATAATTGTTTGTTTTCTCATACATATTGGTGTCTTTTGACAGGGTGTTGAGCTTGCATGTTGTGTATATATATATGTATATAATCATTTGTTGATTTTTGTGTGCTCCACCTAGTTGTTTGAGATATATATATATATATATATATATATATATATATATATATATATATATATATATATATATATATTACCTACTGGCGGTAGCCAGTAGGTATATATAGTTAGGACGGGTTCCCATTGGAAATCCCCAACATTCTATTGGGAATAACTTTGGCCCTGGTTGATGAATCTTCGCAAATTTCTCAAAGAAGATGGCTCGCTCCGCTCCGCTCCTTCCCTGAAAATTTGGGGGGGATTCGTCAAGTGGGGGCTGAGAAAAAAGCGGGGTCCCAAAACATGTTTTCCCCATGTTAATTTCCATAGGACCTTTAGACTCAGCTACAGCTTGAACCGCTGAAGGGAATTACACCAAACTTGTCAAAATGGTAGTGTCTGGTATGCAGATCACGCTTTTGGTAAAATAGTGTAAATCCCTCCAGTGGTTCCTGAGAAAATTAGAAGAGAAATCAATTATATATCTATAAGCGCGCACGCGTGCACGCACCCCTGCGAATTTTCGGATTTTTTTTTGGGGGGGGGGGCTTGGGGGGCTTCTGCCTTATATTTTCTTGTGTTTTATTTTAATTTCGAGGGTGCTCACCCCTCGTTTTACTGCCGAGATCACCACCGCGGCCCGAGCCGCCTTAAAATGGCCGCCGCCTGGTTGTAGGCAGGGCCGGGAGGACGTGGTTTCCGCTTCCCCCTGGCTGTTCCAATGACAATGAGCCGATTAATAAAACATAAACAAACTCGCCGAATTAATAACCATCGGCATGTTGATGTTACCCCTTTCACAATTTCTTACAACTCTTCTCATAAATAACCTAAGTTTGACAATGAGCCGATTAATAAAACATAAACAAACTCGCCGAATTAATAACCATCGGCATGTTGATGTTACCCCTTTCACAATTTCTTACAACTCTTCTCATAAATAACCTACGTTTGCACCTCTTTGGCTTAGAACGAGGCCATTTACATCAGTCCATTTACGGGGCTTTGTTTACCTTTTTAAGTATCGACAACATCCAGCCCCCATTGGCTCATAAGTCAGCCAATCAGGATGCTCGCTGAGATACATGTGACGCTCGCTATTCCAATGGCAATGAGCGTTATATACTGCAGCCCAGACGGCCTTCCTCACCTCCCCGATCGGCTCAGATGCCGATTAGAAGTACCGACGGAGAGGAAAGGTGACCGTCGGCATGATGGTTGTATTAACAGCAAAGAGGCCTAGCCAGTGAATTCAATACTTCCCTATGCCAGCGACAAATCGGTTCCTACATGTCAGTTTACAGTAAGATTGTAACGTCTGGCTGGCATTCTGGTTTTCCCATTATCTTGGAACATCCGCTTCACGTGGGGAACAATGTGGCTCCCCTTTTACAAGCGCTAGCGGAGGGTCACTATAATATGGACACTGACCCAATAATCCATATTGATCACGGAGCTTGAGTGATAGAGTAAACAGTGCGTCTGGCGCTCATATCTATTGAAGCACTGCTGCGAGTTATCATGCCTCCCAAAATAGCCTGCGGGGGAAATCAAAGCTGTGACTGAAGCTGTTGTGGTAGCGTTCTGAGCAGGGCGGAACTTGCTGGGTGTTCTGTTAAGGGAGCACTAGAGGGAGTGAAAGGGCTCATGGAGAATATGTTACTGTTTGAACCATAAAGGATGTACGTGTAAGCTTCCTTTTTATTCGTATACCTAGGTAATTGATGCAACGTTCTGTTTTAAAGACACTGTATCCATTGCCTTATGTTTTTGGATTTATTTAGTGCACCAAGACCGACTCAGTAGGTCCAGGAATAGCAGCTTGGAAAAGGAATAGATTTCTTTAGTGATCCGGTCCAACATGTGGTGTTTGCAGGCATTTTAGAAAGGGGCGGAAAGGGCAATTATATAGCAGATGAATGTATGGCCATGATTTCGATACAGTCCCAGGGTCCGACATAAAAATTTAACTGTATTATGATGAATTTAAGAAATGATGGGGAATATTATTAAGAAGAATGGCAAACATACTACCCTGTCAACCCATCCATCCATTCATCCATCCATTGACCCATCCTTTATCCATCCGCACCCTACCATCCATCCACACTACAGTTCACCTATCGATCCACCTATTTTTATTCAATGTATTCTGCTACAAATTACTTGCATACCTTTCACCTATCCTCAAACACTGCTCACCCTGCACACTTACCTACCATTTACTACGCACAGTCACCCTGACATTGTGCAGGCAGTCTGATACTGCTCACCCACCACTCACACAGTCCACCATCCAGCCACCCATCCATCCACCATCCATCCAGCCACCCATCCAGCCATCATACATCCATCCATTATTCATTCATTCATGCATGCATGCATCCACCCATCCATCCAGCTACCCACCCAACATGCATCCACCCATGCATCCATCCATCCACCCTGCATCCAACCATCATGCATCCACCCAGCATTCATTCATCCACCCACCCATCATGCATTCACCCATCATGCATCCACCCAACAATCATTCATCCATCATGCATCCACCAGCCATCCATCCATCTTCCAGCCAACAATCATGCATCCATCCAACACCCAGCCACCCTCCCACCCACCATTCATGCACCCCATCCATCCACCCACCCATCCATCCATCCTGCATCCATCCATCATTCATGCATCCATTCACCCATCTATCATGCATGCATCCATCCATGCATCGACCCAAGAATCATTCATCCATCATGCATCCAACCATCGTTCATGCATGAAAAATCGGATCCCTAGGGCTGCTCAGGTGGTCCCACAAGGATATTAACATATTTAAACGTTATCCGCTAATAGAATTAGCATTTTCAAAACCTTGCAAATTCACTGAAAAAACCATAGGTTTCTGGCCTTATATATATATATATATATATATATATATTAGCTTTTAAAAAACCAATGAAATTCACTGAAAAAACCATAGGTTATACACTATATATAGTTAGGAATTAGCCTTTAGAAAACCAATGAAATTCACTGAAAAAACCATAGGTTATACACTATATATAGTTAGGAATTAGCTTTTAAAAAACCAATGAAAAAAAAAATATATATATATATATTCACTGAAAAAACCAAAGGTTATATACTATATATAGTTAGGAATTGCCTTTAAAAAACCAATGAAATTCACTAAAAAACCATAGGTTTTAGGCCTTATATAGTTAGGAATTAACATATAAAAAAACATTGAAATTCCTCATATATATATATATATATATTAGCATTTAAAAAACCAATGAAATTCACTGACAAAACCAAAGGTTATACACTATATATAGTTAGGAATTAGCCTTTAAAAAAACAATGAAATTCACTAAAAAAACCATAGGTTTTAGGTCTTATATAGTTAGGAATTAACATATAAAAAACCATTGAAATTCCTCCTATATAGTTAGCTGGACATTTTATTGATATAAAACCAATGAAATTCGACATATAGTTAGGTCCACTAACTATATATTTCGCGCATCCGCAATCCAATGCTGATGATGTCACATATTACATCATTCATGACATCACTGATGACATCACTGATGACAGCTCATTTAACATCAATAATTACACCACTAATGATATACTTCATGTGATAATACAATGCACCTCCTTACACTCTAATACACCTAGTGTAAAATACAAAGTATCATTTTTGAAACTATTGACACACCAATACCATTTACTACATACCCACTAACTAATTCCTACGTCTACATGCACATTCATTCATTCACCCATAAGGTCATTCGTACATACTGTCACTCATCATTGCAACACTATCATATGCACTCATACACCTATGCAGACACTCACACACTGCCACTCATCCATGGAGTTACTCACACACCTACTCAGTCCTGTAAAGAATCAATCACACTTTGATTTCTTGATCTATATAGTTAAACACAGAACAGCTTACATTTTCACAGATATACAAACACATACTTACTCACTTATACAATCAAATCCTTCATCCATACTCTTATACATCCTCTCATTCTTCAATATGTAAAACATATTTAAACTTTACAAAAACACACAGACACTGGATGATGTCATCAGTGATGTCATCAGTGATGTCACTGACCATGTCATGAATGATGTAATATGTGACATCATCAGCATTGGATTGCGGATGCGCGAAATATATAGTTAGTGGACCTAACTATGTCGAATTTCATTGGTTTTATATCAATAAAATGTCCAGCTAACTATATAGGAGGAATTTCAATGGTTTTTTATATGTTAATTCCTAACTATATAAGGCCTAAAACCTATGTTTTTTTTAGTGAATTTCATTGGTTTTTTAAAGGCTAATTCCTAACTATATATAGTGTATAACGTTTGGTTTTTTCAGTGAATATATATATATGTGATTGTAATTTGTGTATTTATTCCTTAAAAAATTCATTTTTGGATATATCTGGGTTTTTAATTTAACCTGGATTACATATAAATACTGAATCGATCCCTCTGTGCTCCTTTGTATTTGTATACATCTTTTTGATGTCATGTGCTCATGTACATGAGGGTAATTTGGGCACTACCCCTATTTTTTCCTAGTACGCCTTCTATCTGCAGCATGAACAACATTTCCGTGTGGATGATCAGCTCTTTGTTGGCTATGTGGGCACCAAAAAAAGGCCGGGCCGGGCCGTGCTCAAACCGACCATCTCCCGGTGGGTCATTCTGTGAGTCAAAGCATGTTACTCATTGACCAAGAAGGAGCCTCCTGTGGGGCTGAGGGCCCATTCAACCAGGGCAGCTGCAGCCACTTCTGCCTTGGGACACGGCGTTCCCTTGCAGGACAATTGTCAGGCAGCTACGTGGGCCTTGCAGCACACGTTCACCAAGCACTCCTGCCTTGACAGTCGGGTCCGGAGAGACAGCTTTTTTGGCCGTTCTAAGCTCTGTGACTTTCTGGTGTAATCCTATTGCTGACCCACTACCGGGGTTGATATTGCTGGGGTATCTATTCTAAGGTGAGGAATCTATGATTAACATGTCTCTTTCAGATGCACAAGTTACTACTTGTGTAACGATATATCTGTAAGATACATTAGTTAGTGATAGAATCCTTACCGCCCCACCCATCCTCCCCGTTCTGCGAACTGATTACTAGGGTTAAGGTCACCCCTTTTTCCCTTTTTAGGGGCCTAGTTTTATGCACCAATGGCCGGCATCTTGCATGGCTCTGCGTTTCAGCCTGGAAAGTCGCGTACAGAACTGACGTCAGCGCGCATGGGTGGCGCCTAAGTAGTCTCCGTGACGTCATCTCGGCACTCACAACGCCAGTGATGGATGCGAAGCCGCACGACGCCACCTACTGACACGCAGGGGTACTCCTAAGCAAAACCTTCTGGATCCAGTCTGACGCCTGGGGATTAATCCAAGGTAAGGAATCTATCACTAACTAATGTCTCTTACAGATATATCATTACACAAGTAGTAACTTGTGCTTTAAGTCCTTTTAAATGATGTATGCCACACAAAATAGAAGGGATATATAAGATAATGAGAGATCTTGTAGTAATGTCCAACATTGGTTTTATTTGTTGCTAAGAACAACATTTAAAGAAAATGTATTTATACAATGATTTATTTTTAAATTTGAGCAACAATATCAAATACAATATTGCAACAAATTGTGAAATGTAAAAGAAGTCTGTTGTTGACATCAATTACATGTACTTGTCAGTTTAAGAAATGGTTTAAAAAGGTAGAATGGAGCTGCGGCACTTGTCAAGTGATCAAGGCCCGTGTGGGCTGAAACGCGTAATGGCTGACATCAAATAAACACTTATACACTTACTTTGTGTTCCGTGCTCTGGTTTAGCCACAGAAATCGAGATGTGGTGGAGGATATATATATATAGTGAACAAGGCGACTGTGATCGCCGAAACGAGTCTTTATCGATTTGCACATGCATTTCACTTAAAAATAATGAAATAAAAAGGAACCTGCAACCGAAGCGCATTGGAGTGTCCGTTTCTCCTTTTACATCTCCAAAGCTGTTTGGAGTGTAACGTGATAGATAGATAGATATATATATATATATATATATATATATATATATATATATATCCAAATCAATCAGGTAGCACCACAGTGAGAGGCCACAGGAAGCGTTTCTTAGTTCAGTATCTTTATTCTATCAGCGACTTGCCAGCAGTCAAAACGCCAGGAATGGGCATCAATTATCTTGCCAGACGCGTTTCAGGATTCTTTCCTTTCTTCAGTGGCTTTGAAAAGGAGTGAAAAGACGTATTGCTCATGCTCAGCTTTAATGTTCTAACCCCCCGCCCTGATGGGCGTGGCTGCACTGCAGCCTCATGGTGGTTGTAGTTCGTTGCTTGTGTTACCCCAGTGGGTGCGCTTTCATTCCTCAAATTAATCACATTAAAAGCCCAAGTGGGTTGATGCATCTTCCGTAGCGCTTGGCTGCCTTGCTTTCTAGCCGCCGATCTGAACTCCATGCAGGTTGCAGCCCTGAACTGCTTCCTCGCATCTCTTCCTCCCGATTTTTCTAGCTCTCAGCTTGAGCCAGAACGGACCTGCGTGGCAGCAGTGAGCCTCTCGCTACGGCTGTGCAAAGCCGTTAAACATCCAAATCAATCAGGTAGCACCACAGTGAGAGGCCACAGGAAGCGTTTCTTAGTTCAGTATCTTTATTCTATCAGCGACTTGCCAGCAGTCAAAACGACAGGAATGGGCATCAATTATCTTGCCAGACGCGTTTCAGGATTCTTTCCTTTCTTCAGTGGCTTTGAAAAGGAGTGAAAAGACGTATTGCTCATGCTCAGCTTTAATGTTCTAACCCCCCGCCCTGATGGGCGTGGCTGCACTGCAGCCTCATGGTGGTTGTAGTTCGTTGCTTGTGTTACCCCAGTGGGTGCGCTTTCATTCCTCAAATTAATCACATTAAAAGCCCAAGTGGGTTGATGCATCTTCCGTAGCGCTTGGCTGCCTTGCTTTCTAGCCGCCGATCTGCCTTTCTCTTGGGTGCTACCTGACGACTTTATATATATATATATATATATATATATATATATATATATATATATATATATATATATATATATATATATATATATATATATATATATATATGTATATATATATGCTCCAAGTTACCCACAGGTAAGGAATGCACTCATCCAGCAGCCCTTATTTAGGCGGGTAAAGGACATCACTGCATCCCAGTCTGCAGCTTCTCATGTCTCGGTTGAAAGCCTGACGCGTTTCTGAGCCTACGCTCGTCTTCAGAGGCTCGACATGAGTTGACTCTTTGACACTCCCACTCGCACTGCTTTGCTGTATGGGTGCGTGTTCTGCCATGTCACAGCCCTGGATGGGCCCCGGGATGCAGATGTCCATTGATCCCTCGGCTGCTGCTTCACAGTAGGCTCGGCGACTTCCGGCCCATGACCTCCTTTGTTTTTTGAGCAGGGGGGTGCATACCTTCGCGGCTGGGCTGCCGCGTGTAAATGAAAGCTCCAAGTTACCCACAGGTAAGGAATGCACTCATCCAGCAGCCCTTATTTAGGAGGGTAAAGGACATCACTGCATCCCAGTCTGCAGCTTCTCATGTCTCGGTTGAAAGCCTGACGTGTTTCTGAGCAGTGCGAGTGGGAGTGTCAAAGCGTCAACTCAAGTCGAGCCTCTGAAGACGAGCGTAGGTCACATCCTCACCCTCTCTCCCAGGCTTCAACAAGGGGACAACCAGTGCCACCCTCATGGATTCAGGAAGGTGGCCCAGTTCCATCGCCTCATTATAAACCTCCTGCAGTTGGGGTGCCAGGGAGTCAATGTATGTCATGTAGAATTCTATGGGGAGACCATCTACCCCCGGGGTCTTGTTTCTGGCCATGTGTTTGATTGCTCCCCTGATCTCAGCCATAGTGATAGCCTGACCTAGCTCTTTGACGTCCTCCTCCTCCAGCTGCGGAAGTGTTAACCCCGTCAGAAAATGCTCAATATCTGGCGTTTCCGCCTCCAAATGACTCTGGTATAGGGTGGTATAGTAACTTAGGAAGCGCAAGATAATCTCATTCTGAGAATAGACCATATTCCCTGATTCCGATCGGACACCCAGGACTTGGGATCCCCCTGCTCTTGGGTTCGCCATTCTTGCCAGGAGCGTGCCTACCTTATCCCCTCAGCATGTACCTTTGCCCTATATTGCTTATAATCATAACTACGCAACCTTTCTGTCTCAGTGGCCATACGCTCCCTAGCTGTCAGAAGCCGATCCTGCAACTCCCTCTGTTCCGGTCTCAGCTTCTCAACCTCCTTCAGCGCCTCCTTCGCTTTCTTGGGATATATGATGTTACAACGCGGACTTTTACTCCGCATACTGTTACAACGCGGTTTTTACAACGCGGGTCATGTAACAACGCATGTATTTACAACGCATTTTTTTACAACGCAGGTACCTTTACAACGCGGACCATTACAACGTAAGTATTGGTAAGTATATATTAATAAGAATAATATAATAGTAACTTAATTTTAAAAGTATAATTTAATGTAATTTTAAATAATTTAATTTCCGTAAATTAATTTAAATTTAAATTAATGTTACTTTATTTTTACCCTGTACCCCTGTACCCCAAAAACTCAAAACTGACCCTCAACCCCAAAAATAATGCAAAGTAATTTAATTTAATTTATTTGCTATTAAATAATTTAAATTAAAATTAAAATTAATTTATTTTTACCCTGTACCCCAAAAACTTAAAACTGACCCTGAACCCTAAAAATACCCCTTTACCCAAAAACTAAAAACTGACCCTGAACCCTAAAAAAACCCCTTTACCCTAAAACCCAAAACTAACCCTGAACCCTAAAAATACCCCTTTACCCTAAAACCCAAAACTGACCCTGAACCCTAAAAATACCCCTTTACCCTAAAACCCAAAACTGACCCTGAACCCTAAAAATACCCCTTTACCCTAAAACCCAAAACTGACCCTGAACCCTAAAAATACCCCTTTACCCTAAAACCCAAAACTGACCCTGAACCCTAAAAATACCCCTTTACCCTAAAACCCAAAACTGACCCTGAACCCTAAAAATACCCCTGTACCCAAAAACCCAAAACTGACCCTGAACCCTAAAAATACCCCTTTACCCTAAAACCCAAAACTGACCCTGAACCCTAAAAATACCCCTTTACCCAAAAACCCAAAACTGACCCTGAACCCTAAAAATACCCCTTTACCCTAAAACCCAAAACTGACCCTGAACCCTAAAAATACCCCTTTACCCTAAAACCCAAAACTGACCCTGAACCCTAAAAATACCCCTTTACCCTAAAACCCAAAACTGACCCTGAACCCTAAAAATACCCCTTTACCCTAAAACCCAAAACTGACCCTGAACCCTAAAAATACCCCTTTACCCAAAAACCCAAAACTGACCCTAACCCCTAAAAATACCCCTTAACCCCAAACATATAACATTTAAAATATAACTATATACTTACCAATACTTACGTTGTAATGGTATGCGTTGTAAAGGTACCTGCGTTGTAAAAAAATGCGTTGTAAAAACATGAGTTGTAACAGTATCCGCGTTGTAATGGATGCGTTGTAACAGTAGTGCGTTGTAAAAAATGCGTTGTAACAAGTAAACACCGCTTTCTTGACATCATTTAACACCACTGTCCTTTCCCCCCTATATTTACTGATGCATAACCCTCTTATCACCACTTTAAACGCATTCCATTCCATTCCTCTAGCAGAGGTCGAATTCTTATTTGTAGTGAAGTACTGTTCAATACCCCCTTGGATATCATCTCTAAAGGCCTGATCTTCTAGTGTGTCTGTGTTTAATCGCCAGGTGGGAACCTCTGCCCTCACCCGCTGCCATTTAAAGGACACTAACTGTGGGTTATGATCTAATATTGTCCTCGCCAAGTACTCTGAGTGCGTTGCCAGGGGCGCCAGTGTTTGGGTGCACAATATGGTGTCAATTCTAACATGTAGCTCATGAAGAGCAGAAAAGAAGGAGTAATCCCTATCTTCAGGGTGTTGCACTCTCCATATGTCAGTCAGCCCCCTTCCGCTTTGCCACTCCGCTCTCTTCTTTGCTATTTTTCGGATCTGGGAATCCCCCAACGCCACATCTGTAAGTGAGTTAAAGTCTCCACCCAAAATCACCTGGCCAGACAGGAGATGTGCTAATTTTCCAGAAATGAAGTCAAAAAATTGGAGTTGGTCTATGTTCGGTGCGTATATGCTACATAGTTCCACCTCTCTGTCACAGTTTCCCCGCTACCGCTACATACCTACACTCAGGATCTAGTATGGTGTTCGTGGCCTGGAAGGGAATCCCCGCTCGTACCCATACTATCACCCCCCTGGCGAATGCAGTGTAAGTGGTGCCAAACACCTGACCTCTCCACCTCCTCTGTAGCGCAACACCTTCCTGTTTGGTGAGATGCGTCTCCTGTAGCAACGCTATTTGTACTCCCCTTCTTAGTAAATATGCATGTACCTTGTGACGCCTTGACATAGTATGTAATCCACGCACGTTCCATGTGATACATTTCAACTCAGGTAACGGTCCCATTGCAGCCTCCCCAGTCCACCTCCTCCTTTATGGTTCGTGTGCCCACACCAGCGCTGCTCAACCCCAAACACAAAAAACCCCGCAAAACTTCCCTGACCCTCGCCCCAAGAACAGGTCCCAATAACACATTATTAGTCCCCATCCAAACTACCCTAACAAATCACACAGTACTATCCTGCAGTAGCCACTACAGGCTGCCTTAAGGGCAATGGGGTTGTGGTCCGGCCCCGACAGGTGGCAGCTCCCGCGCCAGCCCCCTGCCATCAACATCCCACAATAACAGGGCACAGTGATAAAGTTCACAGTTGTTACCAGGCCTCCCAATGTCTCCATTTTCAGTTCGTCAGCCGTGAGATTTAATCAGCGAGAAGCAACCTACAGATCATCAGCCGATCTAGGCGTCACCTCCGGGCCTTTGGTGCTTTTATCGTCCGACAGTTCTGAACCAGAGCATCTCCTGTCTCCTTCGGAGTCTGTCCCCTTGGCCGAGTCCTCTTGCTGCGAACCAGTTATCGCCGCCGTAGCCTCCAGAGCTCCTTGCTTGTCAGCCGCCATTTGCGCACGCTGCAACTCCTTTTGTAGTATATTTTTCTTGCGGAGGCGCTTTGATTGGCGCATCCGTGGCGGCTTGGGTATCCCTCCTTCTCCCATTGTCCTACGATCCGTACCTGCCCTGTACCTTTCAAGCCATTATTATTATTATTATTATTAACCGGGTTTTGTAGAGCGCAAACAACCCGAAGGCCTCGTAGCGCTAAGTACCGTCATACTAAAAGAAAAGAAGGGATCAGATGAACAGGTGGGTTTTTAAATTCTTCCGGAATTTTAGGAGGCTAGGTTCACTGCGAAGGGAGGTGGGCAGAGAATTCCATTCTTTTGCAGCGTTCCAAGAGAAGGAGCGCCCGCCCCATCTGGTCCGTCTGATTTTATTGACAGTAGCCAGGAAGGCAGTGCTGGATCTTAAGGACCTGTGAGGAAGGTAGGGTTTTGCCAGGGAGCAGATCATAGTAGGGGCATTTTTCCACATAGCTTTGTGCATAAAGCAGAGAGCCTTAAACATCACTCTGGCCCTGACCGGAAGCCAATGCAGTTTCCTGAGGGCAATGCTAGCTGAGTCTCGTTTATTGAGGTCTAACAGAAGACGGGCTGCAGCATTTTGGGTTACCTGTAGCTTTTTGATTGTAAAAGCAGGAGCACCTAAGTATAGGGAATTCCCGTAGTCTAGGCGGGACAGAATGATGGCTTGAACCATTATTCTGCGGGCTTCAAAAGGGAGAAGGGGCAGCACCTTTCTCAGCATACGCATTAGCCCAAAGCATGTAGCAGAGAGAGTAGTAGCTTGCTGCATGAAGCTAAGGTTGGAATCGAGCCAAATGCCTAAGCTCTTTATATGGCATTTTGATTGAGGCATAGGGCCCATACATGGTGGCCAATCTAGCAAAGGAATGGGAATGGTTGAGTTGCCTAACACCATAAGCTCAGTTTTCTCGCCATTTAATTTTAAATGCGAGGTTGCCATCCACTGAGCCACAGCTACCAGGCAGTTACTTAGATTGGATGAGGACGGGACTGCCTGATTCAAAGACACGACTAATTGCGTGTCATCGGCGTAGGTTATTATGTCCAGACCGAAAGAATGGACTATATCAGCCAACGGCTGCATATAAATATTAAAAAGAGTAGGGCTCAACGAAGAGCCCTGAGGTACACCCCGATCCAAGGGCCAGACTTTGGAGTAGGTAGTACCCTCAACTACCCTAAAAGAACGGTTCTCCAGAAATGACTGGAGCCAAAGCATGGCCTTCCCCGAGATTCCCATCTGGTTGAGGCGATGAAGAAGAATGCTGGTGTTAACGGTGTCGAAGGCGGCACTGAGGTCAAGCAACATGATTGCTGTAGTGCCGCCTTGATCCATTTGCTTCCTGGCCAGCTCAGTTACCGCCAGGAGAGCCGCTTCAGTTCCAAGTTTTGGACGAAAGCCAGCTTGGGAATCGTGGAGGAGATGGTTGTTCTCTAAAAATTGAGTAATAACCGAGTTGACATGTTTTTCAAGGAGTTTGCTGATCCACGGAAGGAGGGAAATAGGCCGATAGTTGACCATATTTTCCGGATCCAGAGTGGGTTTTTTCAGCAACGCCTTAACCTGTGCACATTTCCATGCAGTAGGTACTGAACCTGTGGAAATGGAAGTGTTTAGTATGTTAAGGATTATAGGTTTGACTATGTTCTCAATTTTTACTATCTGAGAGGGGGGGGCAGGGTCTGTGGGGGATCCTGATTTTATTTTCGTCATGATAACCGCAAGTGAGTTTTCATCCAGCAAAGGGAACTCAACTAATTTTGGAGTCGTGAGGTTGGATGGACTGGTTCCCATGTCCTGGGGTAGATTAGGTGGCTGAAAGGCAGAGGCAATTTTTTGTATTTTCCTGTAAAAATACTCAGCTTGACTCTCACATCGAGCCTGGGCTTTACTAGGGTCAGCGGGAACCAGGGGAGTATCAATCAGGAATTTTGCTATTTGAAAGATTTCTCTGGCGGAGTTGGAGGCAGTTGAAATTTTTTCCTCGAAGTATAATGTTTTGGTTCGACTAATTTCTAATTTGTACTTTTTAATAGCTTCGAGATGCGAGGTTTTATCTACCTTACTACGAGAGATCCTCCAATTTCTTTCGAATTTTCTGCACGCCCTTTTTAGTTCTTTAAGATGAGGGGTATACCAAGGTGAACTCTTGGATTTTGTTTTTTCTTTAAGGGCCTTAATAGGTGCAATAATATCCAAGGCTGAGCACAGCCATTTGGTATAGTTCTCATATTGCAGTGCTGGGTCAATCGCTCTTAAGGGGGGGGCAGCCGAAAGCAGGTTAGCCCATTGGTCTGGGGAAACTTTAGACCAGTCTCTTCCAGTTAAGGTGGTGCGAGAAGGGGGCTGTAATGGTGTCGCTGGAGTCCACTGAATGGATATTAAATAGTGGTCGGTCCAGGTAAGAGGTAGTGGAGTTGCTACTTTCAGTCTGGTATCGTTACTAAGAACACCATCAAGAAGGTGGCCCTTTTCGTGCGTGGGCTCAAAGCCCTTTAATATAATCTGAAGGGCTGCCATACTATCCAGAAATGCCTTGGCCGTGGGGTTGTTAGGGTCCTCTAGGTGGATATTTATATCTCCTAGTATAGAAAAGTAGGATTTACTAACCACCAGGTTGGCTATTTTGGATTGGAGTGAATCAATGAAATCTCCGATTTGATTGGGGGGACGGTAGATAAGCACACCAGAAAATGAATCTATAGGTGAGAGATCAAGAGTAAATAGCATACTCTCACAGTTAGAGATATCAGCCGAAGAAGTTCTACAGCGGTAGAGGTTTTTGTGAAGGATGCCTAGGCCGCCTCCTCTACCTTTTGGTCTGTCTAATCTCTGCAAGGTGTACATTTGCAGAATGGAAGTAATATCTGAGTCAGAGGCGTCTTTTAACCACGTCTCCGTCAAGAAAACCACATCTGGCTCTTTTTCCTCCAACAGGAGAGTCATTTGTGTAGCATGTTTGGTCAGTGACCGGCAGTTTAGAAGAAACATTTTGTAGGAATTGCCAGGATGCTTATCTAGTTGGCTAGTGAGTGAAAAAGTACAGTGAGGGCAAGTCCCAGAGGGAGAGTCAGGGGGAATGGAGTGCCGACAGGCATGAGTAGTCAGAGGCATTAAGTTTTTCAGAGTGATAGAATCGTACCTCATCGATCTCCTACAGTCTGGTCTGCCTTGCACAGGGGGTATGGCCCCGGGTCCCGTCCGGTCGCGGACGGGCGCAGACGGGCTTGCCTTTGGCGCGCCTTCGGCGCGCCACCGGCGCGCCCGCTGCGCCCGCCCGCTGCGCGGACGGGGGATTCTGATGTTTATATCCACTGTAGGGGGCGTGAGGAGGGTGGGATCGTCGATCATCTAGACCGCGATCCTACCCCTACCCAAGATGGCGCCCAAAATGAGTGAAGCGCCGAACGCCTGAACTAGCGACCCTTGTCAGCTAGAGAGGGGGTAGGAGGCCGCCCTGGGCAACGTCGATCTTGCACCAGAGGTAGGACCAACAGGAGGCTTAAAATCGGTTCCAGTAAAATATTTTACAACTTTTAAAATTGCGCTAAGGTTCTATTATTCCTGTTCGTTTCCAATAGTTTAAAAGGAGCAAGAGTGCTCAAGGACCCCCGGCTTCCGCCTCAGGGGTGAAGAGGAGTATGACAAATACCCAGTTAGGAAGAAAAGGGACTCCTTTTATATCTTGGGAGGGCGGGATCGTCGATCATCTAGACCGCGATCCTACCCCTACCCAAGATGGCGCCCAAAATGAGTGAAGCGCCGAACGCCTGAACTAGCGACCCTTGTCAGCTAGAGAGGGGGTAGGAGGCCGCCCTGGGCAACGTCGATCTTGCACCAGAGGTAGGACCAACAGGAGGCTTAAAATCGGTTCCAGTAAAATATTTTACAACTTTTAAAATTGCGCTAAGGTTCTATTATTCCTGTTCGTTTCCAATAGTTTAAAAGGAGCAAGAGTGCTCAAGGACCCCCGGCTTCCGCCTCAGGGGTGAAGAGGAGTATGACAAATACCCAGTTAGGAAGAAAAGGGACTCCTTTTATATCTTGGGAGGGCGGGATCGTCGATCATCTAGACCGCGATCCTACCCCTACCCAAGATGGCGCCCAAAATGAGTGAAGCGCCGAACGCCTGAACTAGCGACCCTTGTCAGCTAGAGAGGGGGTAGGAGGCCGCCCTGGGCAACGTCGATCTTGCACCAGAGGTAGGACCAACAGGAGGCTTAAAATCGGTTCCAGTAAAATATTTTACAACTTTTAAAATTGCGCTAAGGTTCTATTATTCCTGTTCGTTTCCAATAGTTTAAAAGGAGCAAGAGTGCTCAAGGACCCCCGGCTACCGCCTCAGGGGTGAAGAGGAGTATGACAAATACCCAGTTAGGAAGAAAAGGGACTCCTTTTATATCTTGGGAGGGCGGGATCGTCGATCATCTAGACCGCGATCCTACCCCTACCCAAGATGGCGCCCAAAATGAGTGAAGCGCCGAACGCCTGAACTAGCGACCCTTGTCAGCTAGAGAGGGGGTAGGAGGCCGCCCTGGGCAACGTCGATCTTGCACCAGAGGTAGGACCAACAGGAGGCTTAAAATCGGTTCCAGTAAAATATTTTACAACTTTTAAAATTGCGCTAAGGTTCTATTATTCCTGTTCGTTTCCAATAGTTTAAAAGGAGCAAGAGTGCTCAAGGACCCCCGGCTTCCGCCTCAGGGGTGAAGAGGAGTATGACAAGCCATGACCAAGCTTCCTCCGGAGTCTGGAAAAACTGCGCCGACCCATCCAGTATCACCCTCAATTTAGCTGGGAATAGCAACGAATATTGTATGCCTTCATTCCTGAGCTCTTTCTTAACAGATAAGTATGAGGCCCTACGCCTTTGTATCTCCTGGGTGTAATCCGGGAAGATCGTCACAGCGCTATTGTCTACTTGGAAAGGACCTGTTGAGCGTGCATTTTGGATTAAGAGGTTCCTATCCTTCTAACGGAGGACTCTGGCCACCACCGGGCGGGGAGGGCGGCCCGGCGCAGGCGGCTTGGCTGGGACCCTATGTGCTCTCTCGAGTGTAAAGAAAGGAGAGAGACCCGTTGGGGCCACGGAAGTCTTAAACCAGTTCTCCATATATGCAACCATGTCCTTCCCCTCAATTTGTTCTGGCAGGCCCACAACCCGGACGTTGTTGCGCCGATTGCGACTTTCCGCATCTTCGGCCTTCTTTTCCAGGGTCTCTAGTCGCCTCAGTGCATCTTCCAGTTTACGTTCTACCGTGACTACCGCTGGTTTGAGGTCCTGAAGTATCAGTTCGGAGTCCTTGACCCTATCCGCTAATTTCGAATGATCTGCTCTTAAAAGACCTAGTCCCGTCGCAGCTTGAGTTATGTCCTGATGGAGGGACTCCTTTGTTGCTGTTATTGCGTCTAGGATTTGATCAAGTTCAAGTTTAAAATTTGTATAGCGCACTACTCACCCAGAGGGTCTAAAGGCGCTTGAGGGAGGGGGGTACATTACTTATCGAATATCCAAGTTTTTAGTTGTTTTCTGAAGGAGAGGTGGTTCTGTGTAAGGCAGAGGTGAGTGGGGAGAGACTTCCAGGTCTTGGCCGCTAAGTAGGAGAAGGATCTTCCCCCCATGGTGGATCTTTGGATGCGTGGAATTGCGGCGAGGGCTTGATTGGACGATCGTAGTTGGTGGGTGGGGGTGTAAAAGGACAGGCGCGTGTTGAGGTATTCGGGTCCTAGGTCGTAGAAGGCGTTGTGTGCGTGGGTGAGGAGACGGAACGTTATTATCTTGTTGACGGGGAGCCAGCGGAGGTCTTTCAGGTGACCGGAAATGTGAGCTTGGCGGGGGATGTCTAGGATGAGTCTGGCTAAGGCGTTTTGGATGCGTTGGAGTTTTTTCTGTAGTTTGGCTGTGGTTCTGGCGTAAAGGGTGTTTCCGTAGTCCAGTCAGGGTGACCGTCTTTCTTGTTTCGGTGGGGATCCAACAGAAGATTTGGTTTTGAGCATACGTAGGATGTTGAATCATGATGATGAGACGGCGTTGACTTGCCTGGTCATTGAGAGGGAGGAGTCCAGGATGAAGCCCAGGTTACGTGCGTGGTCCGTTGGTCTGGGTGTCATTCTGAGGGCCGGTGGCCACCATGAGTCGTCCCAGGCGGAGGGGGATGATCCTAAGATGAGGAGTTCCGTTTTGTCCGAGTTCAGTTTTAAACGGCTGTTCTTCATCCACTCGGCTACTTCTTCCATCCCTTCGTGTAGGTTAGTTTTGGCGGTGTTTGGGTCTTTGGTGAGGGAGAGGATCAGCTGGGTGTCGTCTGCGTAGGAGATGATGTTGAGGTTGTGTTGGCGCGCGATGGATGCGAGGGGACTCATGTATACGTTGAAGAGGGTGGGACTGAGTGATGATCCTTGCGGTACGCCGCAGATGACTTCGGTGGCCTCTGATCTGAAAGGGGGAAGGCGGACTCTCTGGGTTCTTCCGGCGAGGAACGAGATGATCCAGTCTAGTGCTATTCCTTATATTCCGACGTTGCTGAGGCGTTGTATAAGGGTGCTATGACAGACTGTGTCGAAGGCTGCGGAGAGGTCAAGTAGGATGAGGGCAGCTGTTTCTCCGTTGTCCAGTAGAGTTCGAATGTCGTCTGTTGCTGCGATGAGGGCGGTCTCGGTGCTGTGTTTGGCTCGGAAGCCGGACTGTGAAGGGTCGAGGGATTTGTTGGATTCGAGGAAGGCGGCGAGCTGACTGTTGACGGCTTTCTCAATGACTTTGGCAGGGAATGGGAGGAGCAAAATGGGGCGGTAGTTCTTAAGTTCAGTGGGGTCTGCTGTGGGTTTCTTCAGGAGGGCGCTGAGTTCGGCATGTTTCCAGCTTTCCGGGAAGGTAGCGGAGCTGAGGGAGCAGTTGATGACGTCTCCGAGATGGGGTGCGATAATGGAGTCTGCTTTGTTAAAAATGTGGTGGGGACATGGGTCGGTGGGCGATCCTGAGTGGATGGAGTTCATCAGGCGGATGGTGTCTTCAGTGGTGATTGGGTTCCAGGCGCAAAGGTTGTTGGAGGGGGGTTTAAGTTCGGAGGTGGGTGGGGTGGACTGGTCTCCAAAGCTGTTATGTTTGTCAGCGATTTTGTTGTGGAAGAACAAGGCTAGAGAGTCGCAGAGGTCTTGGGAGGGAGTGATGTCGTTGGTGCCAGCGGTGGGGTTGGTAAACTCTTTGACGATGTTGAATAGTTCCTTGCTGTTGTGGGCGTTGTTGTCGAGTCGATCCTTGAATGCTGATTTCTTGGTAGATCGGATCAGCTGGTGGTGTTTGCGGGTGGCGTTCTTGAAGGTGGCCAGGTTTTCAGTGGTTGGGTTTTTTCGCCAGGCTTTCTCGAGGGTGCGACAGATCTTCTTGGATTTCTTAAGGTCATCATTGAACCAGGGGGCTTTTTTGTACCTTGCTTGATTTGATGGGTTTTCAGGGGTGCTAATTCGTCAGCGCTGTGGGTGATCCATTGTGTAAGGTTGGTGGCTGCTTGGTTTGGGTCTGATGATTTGGCAGGAGGGTTTTGGTGGAGCGCTGTGAAGAGCTGGTCGGTGGTAATTTTGTTCCAGTTTCTGCGGGGAATTGGTTGTGGGTCGTAGTCTTTTTGTAGTTGAAGTGAACGCAGCTGTGGTCCGTCCAATGGAGAACTGTGGTGGATTGAAGGAGATGTGCTTGCTGGAGGTGAAGATTGGGTCGAGCGTGTGGGTGGGGGTGTCAACGAGTTGTTTGAGTCCGAGATTGGCGAGGTTGTCCAGAAGGGTGGTGGTGTTGCTGTCGTTGTTCTTTTCCAGGTGGAAGTTGAGGTCTCCCAGTAGAATGTAGTCCTCGGAGGGGAGGGCGTGTGGGCTGATGAAGTCAGTGATGTCTTCGCTGAATTGTGTGCGGGGTCCTGGTGGCTTGTAGATGAGGGTGCCTCTGAGTGTGTTCGTGGGGTCGGTGTGGATCTGGAAGTGAAGGTGTTCGGCAGCTGCGAGGTTATCGTCGGAACTGGTCGTGATGCGGATGGTGTTCTTATGGACGATGGCGATGCAACCTCCTGTTTGGTTGTTTCGGTCCTTTCGGATGATCTTGTAGCCGTCCGGGATGGCTATGGCGATGTCGGGTGCTGATGAGGCGTTCATCCAGGTTTCTGTAAGAAAGGCGACGTCCGGTGATGTGGTGTCGAGTAGGTTCCAAAGTTCAATGGTGTGTCTGTGGACCGAGCGGGTGTTGAGCAGGATGCACTTCAGGTGGTTAGTGTCGGAGCTCTGTTTGGAGTTTGTGGATTTGGTGTGGGTCCTGATGCAGTCGAACTTGCAGGAGTGGCAGGTGAAGGGTCCATGGGTGTGTCCTGGGGCAGCTTGGTAGCAGTTTGGGAGTCGGCCGGGGTTAAGTGCAGAGAGGGTTGCGGCGTCGTATGTTAAGCGGGTGGAGTGGATTTTGCGGGGACCAGGGGGTCAGCCGCTGGGTGCGGTCCAGGCGCGGACGGGCGTAGACGAGCTTACCTTTGGCGCGCCTTCGGCACGCATAGGGCGCATCCGCTGCACGTGGACGCTGCACGTATGTTGCTCTGACATAAGTAGATAGTGGAGGGGGGCGGAGCGAGGGAGGAGCAGCTGGGAGGCGGGAGCAGGTGGGAGAGACTGGCCAGGAGGCACAACAACAACAAAATGGCAGCAAAAAACAAAAGCGAAACAGGACGAGATTGGGGCACAGTGAGGAGTATAGCTATGGGCAGTAGTGGCACTGGCACAATCAGTCACTAGTTAATTTACCGATCAGTGCGAGTAAAGCAGTGATAGTAATGGGCAATAGAGCGCTACGATGATAGTCAGGCACAGAGAAACTATTAAATGCAATGCGAGCAGTACACTGATGGGCAAGGCAGCGCTACGATAATAAACAAGCACAACAATTTCTAAATGCAATGCGAGCAATGCAATTGCAGCAGTGAGCAATGTAGCGCTATGATACTCAAGTGGCCAGGGAGCGTGGGGGAGCGACCGCTTCTGAACGAGTCAGAACGGTCACAGCGCTTCACCAGACGGGACGGTCCTGAACTACCAGTGGGAGGGAGGAGCAGCTGGTAGGCGGGAGCGGGGTGGAGAGACGGGCCAGGAGGCACAACATCAACAAAATGGCAGCAAAAAACAAAAGCGAAACAGGACGAGATTGGGGCACAGTGAGGAGTATAGCTATGGGCAGTAGTGGCACCGGCACAATCAGTCATTAGTTAATTTACCGATCAGTGCGAGTAAAGCAGTGACAGTAATGGGCAATAGAGCGCTACGAAGATAGTCAGGCACAGAGAAACTATTAAATGCAATGCGAGCAGTACAATGATGGGCAAGGCAGCGCTACGATAATAAACAAGCACAACAATTTCCCAATGCAATGCGAGCAGTATAATGATGGGCAAAGCAGCGCTACGATAATAAACAAGCACAACAATTTCCAAATGCAATGCGAGCAGTATAATGATGGGCAAAGCAGCGCTACGATAATAAACAAGCACAACAATTTCTAAATGCAATGCGAGCAATGCAATTGCAGCAGTGAGCAATGTAGCGCTATGATACTCAAGTGGCCAGGGAGCGTGGGGGAGCGACCGCTTCTGAACGTTTGTTTAGCCTCTGTTCTGATGACGATGTCTCAACGTTTTCTCCGTCTCCGTGGGCCCCCGTGGGGTCCACGTCCTCCTCCTTTCTACTTTTGGGCTTCATACCTTATCAATACTTAACCCTTTTCTTCGTCCCCTGATCTCGACCAGCTCACCCGGCCCCTGCTGAGTACTCTCAAAGTGAAGAGCCGGACCTGGACCTGCGTAGCCCACTGGGGATCCACAGTATTCCGAGTAACACTCTGTAGCTGCCACTCCACTGACTGTTCATAAAAGCGGTGTAGTCCACCATCTCCCCTCTCAACACTCCAGAGCCTCCAGCCCCGCAGCTCCCAGTATGCCTTTGGTATATCCCGGTTCCGGTGCCTCTCCCTCAGCCACCGCCCGCTGCAACCATCGCTTCCCTTCTAGTCCAGCTCCTCCGGCCCTCCCAAGAAGGACCCCCGATCTCGCGCCGACACACTCGGAGACTCTCCGATCAGGGCTGCTACCTCATCCCCGGTCCGTGAGCTCAATGGACCCAAGCCGGTCATAGGCCGTTCCACTCCACACTCCAGTGCCCCTGTTTGTTCTCTCCTGTGGGGTCTGCTCCTCAATGCTAGCCGCTGCGACACCCAGGCTTCATCGTGGGTGCATGTCGCCCGCTGCACCTTGGCTAGCCTTCCATAGCCCCCGGCTGCCCAGCGCCGCGTGCCTGCTCCCGCCCCCACCTCTGCAGCGCCAAGAACAGGCCCGTAGCACCGCACTCACCGGCGCCCCCAGGAAGGGAGCCTCAACCACCACAGCTACAGTGCATCAGGGCACTTCTGTATGTGTTCCACCTTCCTGATACCTCTCAACCTCCGAACGTCCGTCTCTGTGCCTCCGTAGGTATACCGCACTACCAGTGTCCTCACGGTGTTACAGGGGCTCCTGCATCCTTATGCTCGTCCTTGGTCCTCCGCTCTTGTGTGGCAGCACTGCAGACCAGTCGGTGCCCCTCTCCCGGACCGCTCCGTGCTTCTCTGCCCCTTCAGCGTAGGGCCATTACACCGATGCTGTCACTGCCGCGGGCGCCATTTTGGCTGCATTAGTCTCTCAGCAGCCCCCCTTCCAGGGCGATTTACAGTCCGCCTCTGCCCGCAATCGCCTCCAAAGTTCGTGTGGGGCGGCAATAGGCCAACCGTACCTTCTCTGCCATCCTTCCACAGGAGCGCGCCCCCGTACCCCGATGCAGAGGGGTCACGGACTAGCTCCCCCGGTCGGGTCCGGCCGCCATCTTACATCCGCTCCTCCTGATGAATCCACGTTGACTAAAACCCAGCCAGGGGCGCCCGGAGACTCCAAATCACATCCCGGATGGGCAGAAAAGCCTCCGAGCATGTTCTGACGTCCGTTGCTTCCGTTACCCCGGCAGTACTTCAGGATAAACGCGGGATCAGGGACGGAGCTCGCTGCTCACGCCGCCTCCGCCATCGGCGCCCAAACCACGCCCCTGATATGTAGGGTTATCATTAGGAAATAATGGCTAGGGCGGTCGACCTCGAATCTGGGGAACCGGGATCGAGTCTCGGCAATGACGCTGAACATCCTGTGATTCTGGGCAAATCACTTAATCTCCCTGTGCCTTACAAAAATGAATGTGTGTTCTCATATAACGCAACTGGTGCTATGTAAAGCGCTCTGTCTGATACCCAATACCAGGTCAAGTTCGCGCTATATAAAACTCTTTAAAAAATATATATATATATATATATATATATATATCAAGGCCGGGGCAACCTGGCCGAAACGCGTCATGTTGTGACTTAATGGAATAAAAATTTGCACTTTATAAAATTTCCTTTGTGGTGGTCCGTTCCTGATGGTGAAGCGGCGTGGAGGTTTTCGTTTGCTCACGGAAGGACTTGGTTCCCATATATATATATATATATATATTATATATATTATATATATATATATATATATATATATATATATATATATATATATTCCTTAACTCTCTTCCACCAACCGCTGCTCCACTTTGCCACTGGTGCCTCTTACCACACGGTGGGGTGCGTTTGAATATCCACAACACTCGATCCCAATCCTCGGATCGTTTCGCAAAAAAGAGCACTCAAGCTGTATAGCGCAGTTTACATGCCATATGTATTCATAGCATTTGCAGTTTTTCAAAAGGAGGGTTTAACAAACGCGTTTCGGCGTCTCCGCCTTCGTCAGTGTAAACCTGCTTGACATTTTGTGTGCATTAAATAAAGTTTCGTTAGGGCATTCAGTCACATGGTAAAAAGAAATAAAAAACGGCACAACATATACAATTCAGTCATTGTGGCGGCCATCTTTAAGTGATCAACATAACACTAATGTGATATCTATATTGACACCCATCAACAGTTCATTATTCATCTATACCATTTTCATAAAGGATTCAGCTATTTTTTGTAATTACAGTTCTGTTTTTTAAGTTTCGTAGCTTTTGCTAGCTTAGTGGCCTAGGTTTTATGTGCCATTGGTTAGCATTGTACCCATAGTTATGTAGCCCTGAATGGGCTATGTCCAGAATTATTTGAGGTACAGTGTAACTTGAATAAAAATCGTACAGTAGTAGGGAAGTTCAGCTGGAGGCAGTTAAGATACATTTTGAGACGATGACAGCAATGGTATCAGGACCTACCCTATGTGAGCCCACATCTCCTCTTCATTGTTCAAGCCCCCTGGGGACTTAGTCTGGAGCATTAGGGTTCTGAGTTTTTTGACCCAGTCTCCCCCTCGTTCTGTTTTTATCCGCTGATCTAAGACAAAAAAAGTTAGTAGAAGATGGCGACGGAGTAGGACGTGCTTTAGTCCCCTCCGGCGCTGGGCCCTACAAAGCTTTGTCCAGCGTTGGCCCTGAGCGTCCTCCTGGGGCTTTTGGCCGCTCTGGAGCCTTCTTGCAGAGGTGGCCAGCAGAGGAGCGGTTACCAGCGATCCCCGAGCTCGAATTCGCGGGACCGGAGCCGGCGGCGGTGCCCGAGGCCTGAGCGGCGCTACGAGCTGCGGCGCAGGGAGACAGTGAGGAGACTCTTGGAGGTGTCCGGCGGAAAGTAGCTGGCGGGAGCACCGGGACATTGTGATAAGGTGCTGCGGGGGACTGGCGGCGGTGAGAAGAAGCCCGATTGACGCCGTGGCCCGGGACCCGGTGAGGAGGCGGAGCCTATCTTCCGCGTGCACCTGGAGCTGCAGTGCGGCCGCCGGAGCAATCGAGGCCGTGGTTTGAGGCCTAGTCCGGGAGGCTGTCTGCGCTGCTGCCAAGGCCCGCGCCCAGTGACCCGACCCGTGGGCAGCAGCTGTAACGGCCCTGAGGGGAGTGCGGTCGGCCCCCACGGGAGTGAGCAGAGGCGGACAAGAAGCGATCATACCCGAGGCCTCCTGCCTGGGTCCACGTGTGTCTGGTTGGTCTGGCCGGGTGGCTGGGGGCCGGGGCAGTGGCACAGGACACCGTGAGCGCTTGGCCCTGCAGTGGGGAGCCGGCGCGGGCAGCAGGTACGCAGAGAGTGTGGGCGCAGGCATTGAGAGAGCCGTGGGGGCGGACATTTGGCACAAGTTTGATCTCCCCCTCCCCCTCCCCTACAACTCGGGGACTGAGTCTTTGCTGGAGCATGGGGGAGAGCGGGTCCGACCTGAGGAGTGATTCTGAAGAGGGGTTCTGAGAGGGCATCCCTGGAGCGAGACCAGCCTGGTCGAAGTGCCCCGCTGGTGGTGTGGCCCACAGGGAGGGGTCGGGCCCCCTGGACTTTCGACTCCCCTGAGGCTGCGTGCTGGTACTGCAACAACGTCCCAGGCATTGGAGTGGGAGCTGGAGCTATGAGGGCTTCCCCTGCTGGACCGGGGCTGCCTGACGCACTGAGACATTTGGGGACAACAGCTCAAGCTGGAGCTTTGGGCACACGTCGAGGGAACGAGGTAGTGGCATCGACTAGATTCTGCCCTAGTGTGGGAGGGCGCCATTCGTGGTGTCTCCCAGGAAAGCGAAGGGGGCCGCAATGTCTACCCTCCTGCGCAAGGGAAAGACCGGTAAGGACGGCCAACCGAAGAACACCCAGCAACCGGCGTCCCCTGGCCCGAGCTCCTCTCCCAGAAGGTCTGACGATGAGGCTCCAGTCACCAAAGCTTTTATGACTGACCTCTTTAAATCAATCAAGGAGGATATCTCGGACCTCCGAGCGCAATTGACGTCTGACCTTCGGGAGGTGAGGCGAGACGTGGATGGCATTGGGAAAGAGTGGCCACGCTGGAGGATCACGATCTCAGCATGGCGAATGACGTCCACCAATTGCAGCAGGACGTGCTGAGGCTCACTGAGCAGAACTTGGACTTGCAATCCCACGCGGAGGACTTAGAGAATCGTTCTCGAAGGAATAACATTCGTATACGAGCGGTACAGTGGGATGGCGAAGCAGGGGATCTACGGGGCTATGTGCAAGAGCTATTCCTTCAGATCCTGAGCGAGGAAGATGTACATGAGATTCGGATGGACCGTGTCCATAGAGTTGGTCTACCTCGGAGGGGAGGAGGGCCGCCCCCTGATATCCTCGTTTGTGTCCATGATTTTCAGCCAAAGGAGAGAATCCTCAGGAAAGCGTGAGACGTTCCTAATCTGCAATTCCGGGAACATCGCCCGCAGCTCTATCAGGACCTGGCGGCAACGACCCTTCAGAAATGGCGAGAGTTTAGACCAGTAACGGCGTTTCTACGGAAACACAAAATTCCTTACTCCTGGGGTCACCCCTTCCGCATAGTTTTCCGGTGGCAGAATAAGCTGGAGCAGATCCGCTCCTTACAGGTAGCAAAGGAGCTCCTAGGCATCGAGGATGAAGCCCCGGCCTCAAGGGCGAGCAGCCCCTCGACGAGGAGACAACATCGATCCTCCTCTTGGCACAGAGTGGGATCGACATCAGATCGCGGGCGGCCTGATCGAGCTACCAGACTACAGGAGAGGGGAGACGCGGTAGCTTCCGTTGCTTCAGCGACGTTGACGAATTCACAGCAGAGCTCCGGAGCGGCCTGAATTATGGGCTGCTGGTCTGAGGGCGCCGGAGGGGCTCGTGCGCTCAGGTTCCGTGGGTATGGTGGTACTTTGTGAGAAGACACCCCGGACCGAGACCTTGGGAGTCCTGCATGGAATCTCCCGTCCCCTTCCCGGTGACTATTCTGTGTGCTGCACTGATCTGGGACGATCCGTTGAGACTGCTAAGTATATTTGTTTGTTTTTGAGTTGGGGTTTGGCTTGGGGGGGGGGGCACTGGGGGTGTTGTGGGGGGCCTGGTGGGAGGGGGGTGGGTGGGCTGGGTGGTGGTGGCGCCTGGTATGAATGTACGGTATGCTTTTCTCACGTTGCTTATGTGTTCCTGGAGCTTTTGACTGTCCGGCCTCTGGGGGAGATTGTTGACTGGGTGGAATCTGTTACTGACCTTGAGTTTTCGGATGCTGGCAGGGGTCCAGAGTTCCGTGGGGACCCGGTGGAGAGGGTGTCACTGAGCCGGGAGGGTGTGTTTCCTAGGTGCTGGAGAAGGGGGATGGCACTAGCATTGAAGGGGATGGGGCGGATTCTAACTTACCATTATGCCGATTAGTATTGGGACGTGGAACGTCAAGGGTCTTAACTCCCCTCAGAAGCGCCAAAAAGTATGGAAATATATTACTGATCATCATTTGGATATTGTGGGACTCCAGGAGACTCACCTGGCGCGTAAAGACGAACTCCGGCTGCGCCATAGGCATTTCTCGCTAATCTATAGGTCCTCTGCATCCACCAAACATAGGGGAGTGGCGCTTCTCTTTCGAGCGTCTCTACATTTCCAACCTTTGGGGGTTAGCGGGGACAAGGAAGGGAGGTGGCTTATGGTCAAGGGAGTGCTTGATGGAGTGGCTTGTACGTTTGTGGTGGTGTATGTCCCCAGCGTGGGGCAGAATGCCTTTCTCCGTGACCTGCTTGACAAGGCGGGTGATTTTGCTGAAGGCCTCATAGTACTTATGGGGGATTTCAATATGATTTGGGACAGAGATCTAGACAGCTCACAGGCGCAGAGGGTGGGTGCTGGGGTGTTTTCCACTGAGAATCAGAGTATGATAGGTGAACTTGGCTTGGTTGATTGCTGGAGATTTCTGCACCCCCAATCGCGCGACTACACGTTCTTCTCCCATGTTCATCACTCCTACTCCAGGCTTGACCATATTTTTGTGAGCCAGGCACTTCAGGGGGACGTCCGGGATTTAAGCATTTTCCCTTTGTCTGTTTCAGACCATAGCCTGCTGGTACTGGGGTTACACTGGCCCTCCGGGTGGGATGGAATGAAGAAATGGTATTTCCCACCGGCTCTTGTCCGGGATGACGTCTCCTGCAAGGCGCTGCGCAGAGCAATAAGGGAGTTCTGGACTCTCAATCCGGCATCGGACACCTCCCTCTTTAATACCTGGGATGCGCGTAAGGCCTCCATAAGGGGCACATGCCTTCACCTTAATGCTAACCTCAATAAGTTGAGGCGGAAGGAAAGGGAGGAATTGGAGGTGGAATTGGCTATCTTAGAGCAGGCCCACAAATTCAACCCGTCTAGGCTCACACTAAGACCACTGACTTCAGTGCGGGGTAAGTTAAAGGCCCACTATGCCAACTGTGCGGAATTTACCCTGCTTCGGCTCATCTGCTACTCTCAGGGGAATAAAATAGGCAGACATCTGTCTCGTCAACTGCGTGATAAACGAGAGAGGGAATATATAGGTTGCATTTTGGACTCCTCGGGGTCGCTCTGCCACAACGATGCGGATAAGGCACACCTCTTTGGCCAGTTCTATGAGACACTGTATAAGGGTGACTCCCTGGACCAAGCAGCTCAAGACCGCTTTCTGGCTGCCCTCCCCATTCCGCGAGTCTCGAAAGAATGGAACGAACTGCTCGCAGCCCCCATCTCTAGAGAGGAGGTGTTGGAGGCTATCAGAGACCTTAAGCTCCACAAAGCTCTCGGTCCGGATGGTTACACGGCGTTATTCTACAAATCTATTGCTTCGGAGCTTGGCAAATTTTTGGTACCCCTCTTCAACGAAATGGCAATCTCGGGTCGCACCACGGGTTCCATGTCCGAGGCTATGATTTCCGTGATTCCTAAACCGGGGTAGGACCTGTCCCTCTACTCGTCCTACCGCCCGATAGCTCTACTCAACATAGATGCTAAGTTATACTCCGCTATCCTGGCACGTAGACTCCGGGATTTAATGCCGGCTTTTATTCACCCAGATCAATCGGGGTTTATCAAGGGGCGACAAACACATGACAACTTGCGGAGGGTGATTCACCTCATTGAGAAGGCCTTGAGGTTCCGTCTCCCAGCAGTGCTGGTGGGGCTGGATGCGGAAAAGGCCTTTGACCGGGTAGACTGGAACTTCAAGTTCCGTACTTTGGAGGCCTTTGGATTCTCACAACAATTCATTACCAACTATAGCACTCCCTGCTCCAGGGTGATGGTTAATGGGCATCAGTCCGCCGGCTTCGCTCACACCAGGGGTACGAGACAGGGCTGCCCTCTTTCACCTCTGCTCTTTGCCTTAAGCATCGAACCTCTGGCCATCGCGATGCGCGAGTAGGAGCAGATAAAGGGACCCGCCTTTTCAGGTGAGCAACATAAAATCTCCCTTTTTGCAGACGATGTGCTACTCTCTGTGGGGGACCCGGCGCAATCTCTGCCACACATTCGAACTCTGCTGTCCGCTTATGAAGAGGTGGCCGGGTTCAAAGTAAATTTTGACAAGTCATATATTCTGAACTTAACACTCCCGCCGGCCGAGTTGGAGCGCTTGCGACCACTTACGCTGTTGGCTTGGGCGCCGGCCTCCCTCCTTTATTTGGGGGTCCGATTGACACCTTCTATTGGCTTCCTGTTCGCAGCAAACTTTCCACCCATGTTATCGGCGGTGAGGGGGGAACTGGATCGGTGGAAGCCGAAATACATTACTTGGCTGGGCAGGATCCATGCCATCAAGATGGTCCTCCTTCCTAAATTTCTATACCTTTTTCAGGTCCTTCCCATACCAATGTATTTAGATTTCTTTCGACGGCTGAAGACCCTCTTGCTGAAATTCATCTGGCAGGGTGGACGGGCACGCCTCGCCTATGCGACTTTGCGGCGCCCGAGGGAGGAGGGTGGAGTGGGCCTCCCGGATATGAATCTGTACTATAAGGCCGCACAATTGCGGGTCATGGTGGAGCGGTCGCAACAGGAATGTGAAAAACACTGGCTGCACATGGATAGGAGTGTGGCTGGGAGGTCGATCTGGGACCTGGCTTTGTGAGAAGTTGGCCTGATATATAATGTTCACTATTCTAGTGAGCACTTTGTATCAGTCCAAACAACCCTTATTGATGATTGGTTGTAAGTCAACCTTATAGACCAGCTATCCTAGTAGCATGGATACGAGCAGTCTTCGGGCTAAACTCTAGAGGGCGTGTTAAGCCAGCTGTTATACCATCACATAAACCCCTTGAACACCAAGTGAAAGGACACCACACAAGTGTTATGAAAATAAACAGTGTATTTATTTAGATCACAACAGCCCTGTACTCTTTATGAGGACAGGGTAGTAAGCACACAACAAAACTCTTACGAAAATACTTTAAGTTGCACAATTTACACAAATGCCCGAGGGGCACGAAAAACCATATACTCTAAAAGTGGAATGCGAAATTACTAGCAGGTAAGTACTGTACTAATAGGCTTTGGAATCGCTAGGACTGGACTACTGAACCTTCAGATTACTAGCAGGAGGCCTAGGGGACTCGGGTGCAGGGTGTGCACTCTCACGCAGGATGCGGGACAAAGTCTATGGATACTAGTAATGACAAAGTTAGTGATATCGGACGAATTCGACTAGGTAGAGCTGAAACGAAAAAGGATCTGGACCCTTGGATAGTGAGGCTATGCTGGGGCACTGAAATGCCGAAGTTACCTAGCCCAGGGGCTGCGGCTGCATAGGTCTGGAAAGACGTCGGGAATCCTCGTTGCAGTCTATGGAGCCTGAAAGAAGAAGTTGCTGGCAGGCGACCAGTGAAGAGATTCGGATGGATCCAAGCCTGGATCGGAGATGAGACACCTGTAAGCAGACGGGACCAAGTTCTGAATCACTAGCCAGTGATTAGATGGGCACCAGGATGGCACCGGATGGAGTCACCTCGACCAGGTGAGTGGGCGACGCTGGGCTCTGCAGTCTCACGGACCAGGAGGCGTCAGCGACCAGGATGGAGGTGCGAGCTGTCCCACGATGGTATCTGCTGTCGACGTCGCTGGACCCAGGATTGGGGCAACAAGTCTTGGCAAATGCAAGCCCACGCGGTGGACTCAAAATGGCATCTGGGGTGGACCAGGAGGGTCCGGGGTGCTCCTCTTTTGGAGGGGAGCAAGGGCCAGTCTGGAGCAACCAGACCAGCAGTGTTGATGTCATCGTTCGTCGTCGGGAAGGCCACAAGCCAGCGGGCTAGTAGCCAGACAACACGGTGAGCAGCAAAAAGCAGAAGGGCCCCACGCAGATCTGGTGGATGCTGGAGAGCTGAACTTCGGTGCTGGAGCTGCTCAGGGTTGGGGCTTTTCGGACCCCAAAGCACTCACTCGAGGATCCCTCAGCGGTTGTGCTGGGCAAGAGTCGTGCAGTCTTGAAGATGGCCGGTCCCTCGAGGTCTCGTCGCACCCACGGATCTCAGCTGAGCTGTAGACGTAGGTAGAGGTCAGAGGTGCCAGGGAAGCCGGGTCTCGTCATGCTGGTCAGTCAGATTCCGGAGGAAGGACGTGCAGCAAACCGCAGTGTTCTTGGATGGTGCCTGCGGGTGCAGGGTGACTACTCCTTAGCCACAAGGGAGAAATCTTGAGAAGAAGTAGAGAGTTCCTTTCGTAGAAAGTAGTTTCAGGATTCAAAGATGATCTAATTGGAAGGGGGCCCGCTCCTATCTTTATACTAGGAAAAGGGGCTGGCACGCGACTAGGTCCTGCCCATGGGTGGGACCAGGAAGGGGGGTTACACCCCTCTCCCATGCCGGACTTTCCCCAGCTCAGGGGCTGGTGTGCCCCTGGAACTGGTTCTCGCTGGCAGATGCATAGTGAGCACCGGGGTGCCACTTGCAGTCACCTTCCTCTAAAGCCCTGCCTACCCAGGATACACAAAACCCTGTCTGGGATGGTGCTAGCACCGCCCCTGACAGGAAACCCTTTGTCCAAGCTCCCCTCGCTGGAAGGACTCCCAGCTGCAGGGGGTCAGACTTGTGTCTGTGGTGGCAGTATCCATTTTGTGATGCTGAGGCTTGAGTTAACTTTCACCGGGGTTCACAGTTACATACATGTTGTGTCCCTCTAGAAGGGTGGAATGCTAACCCCGTCGCCAGAATTGGCGAGGGGTTAGTATTCCAATTCGTATGACACCTTACTCGACATGTTTTGATAAAGCTATACCAAAGATAGCATATAACCGCGAGGATTATAATGCACTTAAGAGTATATGGTATGCGTTATCATGGAACAGCTATTAGGACTTGGTTCCGCAAGCTGCAAACGGGCTCAGCTCATGCCAGAGCACCATCTCACACGATTCCAAGCACTTTGCCTTCAGGATTGTTAAGGCCTGCCATAGGAGTGACTGATAGGAATCTGTGTGTCCATTTTAGGGTTAGATATAGGTATACTATATCTAAAGCAAAGGGTGATTACACCACCTTGCCCCAGCTGTCGTGCAGCCAGTTGTGTCAGATTTAGATGGCCAGCCAGGGGTGGCATAATACACGCTGCAGCCCCTGGTAGGCCCTGGGTACACCTATGCCCTGAGTTACAGGGTCTGATAAGGTGGCCCAGTACCAATTGGTAAATGCACCTAAGGTACACGTGTCAATTTAGTGAGAGAACAGCAAGGCTGTGGGTCTGATTAGCAGGCCCACAGCCAGAGAAGTCGTAAACCAGTGAAGCAAAAAGCAAAAATCTGGGGTGATCATAGGATTGCAGACCCTACTCTCCTACAGGCTTGGAAACCCAAGCCAGACAGGCCTAGGAATGCTTACATCAGCACCCCCACAGGCACTGTTCTAAAGGTGTGGGATACGGTCTCGGGAGACGAGCGCTGGGCGTCGTTCCCCTCCCCCTTCACTCCTTTGCACTTCAATCCGGCTTTCCCGCTGGCGCTGCAGGACGGGCCATTTCGGCCTTGGAGAGAGGGCGGTTGTAGGGCCCTTACACACCTATTTCATGGCACGGAACCCCTCACATTTTCCAATTGCATGAGGGACTATGGCCTGCCGCCCACGGAACAATTCCATTATGCCCAGCTGATTCACTGGGCGACTTCCCCTGGTCTGAGAGAGGCAGCTACGAGACTGCCCTCTCCTTTTGAGGCCTTTATTTTGCGAACTGCTACAATGAAGGGAACAATCTCCTTTCTATATAAGCTCCTGCTTAGCACAGTGGTCTCCCCTCGTCCCCGCTATATGGACCATTGGGAAGGTCAGCTGGGTAGGGACATAGCGGAAGGTGAATGGAAGGGTCTCTGGCGGGACATTAGGACCCACAATCACTCAGCGGATCTCCGCGATGCCCATTTTAAAACTATGTTTGATTGGTACCTTACCCCTCGAAACTCCATCGCATATTCCCGGCGACCTCAGATTGCTGCTGGAGGGGCTGTGGCTTACTGGGAGATTTTCGCCACATCTGGTGGGATTGTCCAATCATCCGACCTTTTTGGACCGAAATTCTATCCCATATCAAAGACATGTTGGGATACCCGATCCCGGACTCCCTGTCTTTTGTCATCCTGGGTCTCCGGGATCCGTTACTGGAACATCAGACGAAAACATACAAACAGATTATGTGGCTATGCCTGGGGGCGGCCAAGCTTACACTAGCTGCGGCCTGGAAAAGACCGACGGCTATGTCGCTATGGCACGCAAAACTATGGAAATTGATGAGCATGGAGAGAATGGCGGACAACTTCTTGGGCAACTTTAAGAACTTTATGTTCCGGTGGGGACCGTTAGTCAGATTCTTATCGAATGGTTTACCGTCTGCTGTTTGTCCATCGGCCCTGCGAGCACTTCACCTTTTCCAGGTCTAATTACACGAATTATGTGAATGTGTGAGGCAGAGAGAGAATGTTAGTTGGCACCACCACCTGGGGGGGGGGGAGAGGGACGTCGGGGAGGGGGGAAGGGAACGTGGTTGAGGGGGTTGCGTCTTTGTTGCGGCGTAGCTTGCTGGAGGAGGGCACTGGCCTACCCGGGAATATCCCGAGGGAATTAGTGTAATGGGATGGCCCCTTCTCATGGAAGACTCAGCAGAGACATTGAGGATCGTCTGGCGGTTGAAACCCTTAGCTATCACTATCTTACTGGACTCCGCTTTGTGTGATTGACGTACCCAGTAAGAGCTTCGGGTTACAGTTAGACGTAATTGCTGGGCTAATGTGTGTACCACTGCAATGTTGCCGCCTGTTTTTTCTTTCTGTCTTTTCCTCAATTTGGTTCCTTTTTCAAATGCAATAAAAACAACTTTTACAACAAAAAAAAAGGTTAGTAAGGTACTGTTGCTTTTGTGTAATAACTCAAAATGACGCGCAACAGGATTACTCTGGTCCCTTGTAGTAATTGCTCTCATATGCTCCAAGACTCTTAATTTTGTTTGTTTCGTGGTGCTCCCTACATATTTTTTCCACATGGGCACATACGACAGTATACAGTGAACTCCGAATTGCAATTCAGCAATTTAGAGATCACTGCTCTGTTGCCTGTTTTCCCAGGTATTTGGTAATCTTTGACTTTTTTGTGAGTTCTTACACACTTTGCATTTCATGCAAGGATAGAATCCTGTCACTGGTGGTTTCTTCTTTCTTTTGCAATCATAATGACTATTGACCAGATGATCCTTAAGAGAGTTTCCTTTCCAATACGTCACGAAAGGGTAATCAGATAATGCTTTCCCCACAACACTGTCTGACTTAAGGATGTTCCAATTTTTCTTAAGAACTTGAAACATCTCTGAAGATTTCTCTGAGAAGTTGGTAATTAATCTCAGTTTCGAATCTCCACTCTTTGGCTTGTCAATTAGTAACTCATTTCTTTTTGTTGCATTGCTTTTAGCTTCAGCTTGATCCAAGACCCCATCACAGTATCCCCTTTGTTTAAATCTTGCTCTTGACTCATTCCTGGCCCTTTCATATTCCATATCAGTTGAGAAGTTCCGCTTCATTCGTAGGAACTCCCCCAATGGGATATTGTTTATCACACTTCTTGGATGGCAGCTCCCCGCATGCAGGATAGTATTTCCTGCTGTGGGTTTTCGATAGAGGGCTGTTTGGATGGTACTGTCTTCCACATAGACCTTTAGGTCCAGATAGAAGACTTCTTTCTTGCTGATGGTACTCGTGAAGCTAAGGTTTAGTTGGTTAACATTTAAACCTCTGATATATTCTTCAGCCTCACTTTGTGGACCCCGCCACAAGATGAACAAATCATCGATGTAGCGTGTCCACACCGTAATTTTATTCAGCCATTTCTCATTGGTTCCCGCCCAGGCTACGTGCTTCTCCCACCAGCCCACGAATAGGTTCGCGTAGCTGGGGGCGAAGCACATGCCCATCGCGGTACCCTGGAGCTGTAGATAAAGCTGGTCTGCAAACAAAAAGATATTATGTTGCAAACAAAATTCCGTCACTTCAACCAACATGCAATTGTGGGTCCTGTATTTTAAAGCTCTTTTTTCCAGAAAGAATTTCATAGCTTTAAGTCCACCCTCGTGTTTTATCGAGGTATATAGGCTTGAAATGTCCAATGTTATCAAAATCATGTCATCCTCCCATTTTACTCCTTGGATAATTCGTAAGAAGTCTTTAGTGTCTCTCAAGTAGGAACTTAGATCTTTCACTAGTGGTGAGATAACATTGTCAATATAGGTGGAAGTATTCGCTAGCAAACTGTTCTTAACCGACACAATAGGCCGTCCTGGAGGCCAGATTTTACTTTTGTGCACTTTGGGCAAGTGGTAGAACGTTGCTAGTTGGGGATGGTCGCATTTTAGATTTTGACAATCAGTATAGTCCAGAATACCCTCATCTCTCCATTTCGTGATGAGGATATTGAAATTCAAAATGCTCTCCATGTATATCTCTCGCTTGATGACAACATAGTGGTCCTTTCTCCCCAATTGTGAGAGTGCCTCGTCTCATATTGTTGTCGATTCAAAATCATCACGTTTCCCCCTTTGTCACTCGGCTTGATTATTATATTCTCATCTTCCTTGAGGTTTTTGGATTATATCCCATTCATCTTTTTTCAAATTTCTTTTTCCACCATTAAATTTCTTTTTTTGTAGATTTTTCATTTCCTCAATCATCACCTCTTGGCAGGTATCAATTGCATTGTGTGGGGTTCTCGGAATGAATTTAGACTTTATAGTCATTTGGCTCTTGCAGCCTTGCTGTCGAATTCCTGTTTCTTCCAACATCTGTGTCGGACGTTCTTCCCAATCGTTTGTGGTATTCAGTTAATCGGTGATGGTGTTGGCTGTAATGATGGCCCCCAAGTCAATCCCTGTCATATGATCGAACAGGTTTCCCTCTTCGGGGAATTCTAGTGCGCTCTTTTTCGGATGCAGGGTATGGATTTTCAACAATTTGACCTTCCTTATAAATTTGTACAGATCGATACGTGTCTGTGTATAATTGAAGGCTGGTGTTGGACAGAAAGTCAATCTCAATTGCAATATTCGACGTTCCTTGTCAGATAGCTCCCTATCTGACAACACACAGCTCTCACTGCCCACACAGCTCTCACAGCCCACACAGCTCTCACAGCCCACACAGCTCTCACAGCTCTCACATCCCACACAGCTCTCACAGCCCACACAGCTCTCACAGCCCACACAGCCCACACAGCTCTGGCAAAGATAATACCAGCAGCGAACAAGCCCTGGCAAAGACAAAAATGGCAGCAAAGAAACACTGGCAAAGACAATAACGGCAGCAAAGAAACACTGGCAAAGACAATAACGACAGCAAAGAAACACAGGCAAAGGCAATACCAGCAGCGAACAAACACTGGCAAAGATAATACAATCATGGGGGCAGGGGCACGAAAAACGGCACAGTCAGGGGACAGAAGGCCCAACAAATGGCACAATCAGGGGGCAGAAGGCAAGAATAAATGGAACAACTAGTGGGTAGAAGGCAACAAATACGCCACAATCAGGGAGCAGAAGGCAAGAATTACGGCACAATCAGGTTGCAGAAGGCAAGAAATATGGCTGAATCCGAGGGCAGAAGCCCCGAAGAGGGAAACCTGTTCGATCATATGACAGGGATTGAAGCCAAGAAATATGGCACCATCAGGGGGGCAGAAGCAAGAAATACGGCACAATCAGGGGGGCAGAAGGCAAGAAATACGGCACAATCAGAGAGCATCTTGCTCCGGTCCAAAAATCGGATCCCTAGGGCTGCTCAGGTGGTCCCACAAGAATATTAACATATTTAAAAGTTATCCTCTAATAGAATTAGCCTTTAAAAAACCTTGCAAATTCACTGAAAAAACCATAGGTTTCAGGCCTTATATAGTTAGGAATTAGCATTTAAAAAACCTTTGAAATTCACTGAAAGAACCATGGGTTTCAGGCCTTATATAGTTAGGAATAAGCATTAAAAAAAAACCTGCAAATTCACTGAAGAAACCATAGGTTTTAGGCCTTATATAGTTAGGAATTAGCATATAAAGAACCTTTGAAATTCACTGAAAAAACCATAGGTTTCAGGCCTTATATAGTTAGGAATTAGCATTTAAAAAACCATTGAAATTGCTCTCATATAGTTAGTTGTACTAACTATATTTCGCGCACCCGCAATCCACTGCTGATGATGTTACATATTAGATCATTCATGACATCACTGATGACATCATCCATGTGACAATCACATACACCTTTTCATACACTAGTAAAATCTTTCATCACTCTTTGTAAAATACAGAGTATCATATTTGAATCCATTATCACAGTAATACAAGTATCTAAAAACCCACTCAGTGATTCATAGATGTATACACACATCTAATCCCTTACCTGTAGATTCACTCATACATGCTGTCAATGAACAATAGAACAGTATCAAAAATACTTATACACCTATATCGACATTGCACACCAGCACACATCCTATACACATATGAAGTCATCCTACTCACTTATGCAAACAATGGATCATACTTACATATTTACTTTGCTACACACTTTATACAAACACCACTTCATCTATTCATTTAGATATTAAGTCATACTTAGTGAATTATAAAATCATTATTACAAGTATACAGTTATCCATACAGTCACTCACACAATCATTGAGTCTTATGTATACTTACTTATATACAACAATTGACACATACACTGCCTTTTATTTTTCTAGTTTGTTGGACATGTACCATTAAGAAATATATTTGCTCATCACCACACCCATAAAGAGATTCACTCACCCAAACAACTGTTAGAACATGTAGTTTTAACTTCATATATCTACTGAATCAACTATTCACACATCTTTGGACAGTCACACACCCCCCACCGAACCACACACACTTTCACTCTCCCATACAAATTCTCAGTTAACTAATCAATAATTAATATAGACTTTCGCATAGCTAGTAACCAACTGTAGAACCAGTTTACACAACAACTGACAAAGTGATACAGATATTCACACACTTTAGTCACTATCCACTATATTTAGTGAAATATAATGAATTGGTCAAGAAAACAGTCAATTACACTGCTACTAAATCCTCCATCCAAATATTTATTTATATATATACACTCATTCTTCAATGCAAATTGCTATATATATAATGCATATTTAAATACCGAAGCAAACCACATTCACTGGATGATGTCATCAGTGATGTCATCAGTAATGTCATTTGAGATGTGATCAGTGATGTCACTGACCATGTCATGAATGATCTAATATGTGACATCATCAGCAGTGGATTGCGGGTGCGCGAAATATAGTTAGTACAACTAACTATATAGGAGCAATTTCAATGTTTTTTTAAATGCTAATTCCTAACTATATAAGGCCTGAAACCTATGGTTTTTTCAGTGAATATATATAACTGAATAACTACAAAGACCAACGTTCCTCGCTGGAAAGCAAATTGAGCCACACCCACTCAGGGCGACCCGGATTCAAATAAAAGGCATTTGAATCGCTTTGATGAGTCACAGTGCTTCCGTGTGAGTGTCCATGAAGAGGGGGCGTGTATGCCCCGAAACGCGTCGGACCTTTTGCAAATCTGTGGTGGCACACTGTGAGGTTTTTTCGGGACAAAAAAGAGACCGGATGGTTCTGGGGTGTTGTGGTGAGCCCTCCCAGAAAGCGCTTGGCGCATTGCTTTTGAACATTAATTACGGTTAGCCATGACCGTGGGAGGGGCTCCACACCGCCAGTGATACGGAAATGCTGAACCTGGTGATGACTGTGGCGAGGACACCGCTTCTTGCCTGCCAGCGCAACAAACCAACTAATGATTGCAACCTCGCAGAATGTCCCCAACTTCCTACTTAAGGACTTACCTGAGACCCAAGCAGCACGAGTAGGCACACCTACTCAAGGATAATTAAAGACTCATCTTCGAACTACAAAGACCAACGTTCCTCGCTGGAAAGCAAATTGAGCCACACCCACTCAGGGCGGCCCGGATTCAAATAAAAGGCATTTGAATCGCTTTGATGAGTCACAGTGCTTCCGTGTGAGTGTCCATGAAGAGGGGGCGTGTATGCCCCGAAACGCGTCGGACCTTTTGCAAATCTGTGGTGGCACACTGTGAGGTTTTTTCGGGACAAAAAAGAGACCGGATGGTTCTGGGGTGTTGTGGTGAGCCCTCCCAGAAAGCGCTTGGCGCATTGCTTTTGAACATTAATTACGGTTAGCCATGACCGTGGGAGGGGCTCCACACCGCCAGTGATACGGAAATGCTGAACCTGGTGATGACTGTGGCGAGGACACCGCTTCTTGCCTGCCAGCGCAACAAACCAACTAATGATTGCAACCTCGCAGAATGTCCCCAACTTCCTACTTAAGGACTTACCTGAGACCCAAGCAGCACGAGTAGGCACACCTACTCAAGGATAATTAAAGACTCATCTTCGAACTACAAAGACCAACGTTCCTCGCTGGAAAGCAAATTGAGCCACACCCACTCAGGGCGGCCCGGATTCAAATAAAAGGCATTTGAATCGCTTTGATGAGTCACAGTGCTTCCGTGTGAGTGTCCATGAAGAGGGGGCGTGTATGCCCCGAAACGCGTCGGACCTTTTGCAAATCTGTGGTGGCACACTGTGAGGTTTTTTCGGGACAAAAAAGAGACCGGATGGTTCTGGGGTGTTGTGGTGAGCCCTCCCAGAAAGCGCTTGGCGCATTGCTTTTGAATATATATATATATATATATATATATATATATATATATATATATATATATATATATATATATATATATATATTACCTACTGGCAGTCGCCAGTAGGTAGTTAATAACTTTGTCGCCGGTGGACAAATCTTCGTGAAGTTCTCCAAGAAAATGGCCTGCTTAGTTCCGCTCCTTCCCTGAAAGTTTGGGGGTGATTCGTCAAGTGGGGGGCCGAGAAAAAAGGGGGGTCCCAAAACGTGTTTTCCCCTTGCAATTTTTCATAGGGACCTTTAGCCAGGGCTACAGCCCGAACGGCTGAACGGAATTACACAAAATTTGGCAAAGAGGTAGAGTTCAGTTTTCAGATTTTGCTTTTTTTTTTAAATGGTGTAAATCCGTTCAGTAGTTTCTGAGAAAATTGCAAGTAAAATCATAGCGATATCTAGAGTCGGAGTTCAGTACACGTACTGAAATCAGTTCACAGCCAATCAGCATGCAGCTCGCGCTCGTAATTGAACAGTCTGTCAACACTCGAAACCAGGAACTGTTGGCGGCGCTAGAATCGAGTCACAAGAAAACAGTCAAATAAAGTTGAGAAATAAGGGAAGGGGGTAAGCTAGATCCATTGTAACCCTCTAGGCTTGCTCAGGGGGTCGTACATGGATGTTTAGGCTCTATTTATTATTATTTTTTTAAAGAAAAATCTCGGAGTACGCGTATGTAAATACCTACAATTACGAGCAGGAGCTGCATGCTGATTGGCTGTCAATACTCCAAACCAGGAAGTATTGACAGCCATGTTGTTTGTCGGGAGAGCAGAGTCACAGGAAAACAGTAAAAGAAAGTTAAAGAATAAAGGAAAGGAGGCAAGGTAGAAACATTCTGAGCCTATAGTCTTGGTCACGGGGAGGTACATGGATCTTTAGGCTCAATTTTCTTTTTTTTTTTAAATGTTAGGGTACTCGTGTAGTACTTGTACGCGGTGGAAAAGGTGGGAAAAAAAGTAGAAGTCAGTTTTATTCATTAGGTCCCGGGGGGCCAAATTACGAGGGCAATTTTTCTGCATAATGGGGGCTTGTAAGGTGCCCCGAGCACTGGGGAAGGGAACTCCTCTGGTTTTATTTTGAAGTATGTGGGAGGGGGGTTACGGTCCTACTCCCCGCAGTCTTGGTGAGCGGCACCCCTGGGGTCTTTTAAAAAAAAAAATATGTTTTGAGGTCTCTCTCTCTCTTTCTCTCTCTCTCTCACCCCGTACACATCCCGGGGAACGCTACCTTTCTGGGGCAGTGATATATAAAATGACCTTCCAGCTCCGGGTACCTGCATTGTCTGGAGTTTTTTATTAATGTCGGGAGGGTGGGCTTGATAATATGTCCTTGTAAATTCCCATAGAAGCCTATGTTCTGGTGTTAACATGGGCTTCTATGGGAAATAACAAGGCCGTATTATGAAGCTCATTATCACCAATTTATCAGTAGTTTGTTGCCAATAAAATGGCGATAATTTTAACACCGGTGGTTGATGATATGCAGCTAAGTTTACTGATCAAAAAAAAGAGGAATGGGCCATATTAGCAAGAAAAGGCGATACATTATCGCTGTTTTTATCGGCAGGAAACTGTCCATAAAGCGGCGATAATGGGCTTGATAATATATCCTTGTGAATTGCCATAGAAGCTCATGTTGACACTAGAACCTGGGCTGCTATGGGAATTTACAAGGGCCTATTATCAAGCCCTTTATCGGCCTTTAGAGGTAGTTTTCTGCTGATAAAAGAGGTGATATTGCCCTTTAGTAATGATATGGCACTGACGGGCGTTTTATCAAGGATCAGTGTTAAAATTATCGTTGTTTTATGGGCATGAAAGTGGCGAGGAAACGGAGAAAATGGTTTTGATAATACGCCTTTGTTAATTCTCATAGAAGCCCATGTTCTGGTGTTAACATGGGCTTCTATGGGAATTAAAAGGGCCTATTATGAAGCCCATTATCGCCGGTTTATTGGCAGTTACTGGCGATAAAAGCGGTGGTAATGTATCGCGTTTTGTTGATAATATGCCCCTACATTTCTATGATAGTATGTAAAACTTTCCTTTTTTTGTGTAGCAGTTGTACTCTCTACACATGTGCAGCCTCGTTTCTAAGCCCATGTTTTTTTCTTTTTCTTCAAGTTCAACAAACAAAGCTTTCTTTATTTCAGGTATTACATTTGGCGCTTTGTTTTCGCGGGTCGTGTGTGTCCTCCGCTGCTGTACTTTTGTAATATATTAATAATCGTATTTTATCTACATTTATTTGGAACGTAGTGCCGAGGCGCCAAACGTTGATTACGTACTCCGTCCACCGCCATTTTAGTAGTTTTTCACAGTTATTTTTATTACATCTGTTACTTTCATTTTATCGTCCTCCTATTTTCTTTGTGATCGACGAGATTTCGAGGCACCGACACCAGTGTTTGTCCTTAAACTCTGATGTTATCAGACTTGGTCACACGTATACCTAAAAACTAATTTGAAGGACGTAAGTCACAGGCATTGCAACGCGTATTCGTCAACAGAAAGACATTATTCAGATTATCACCGCTTTTATCAGCAGGAAAACTGCTGATAAAGCGACGATAAAGGGCTTGATAATAGGCCCTTGTGAATTCCCATAACAGCCCAAGTTAACACCAGAACCTGGGCTGCTATGGGAATTTCCAAGGCCCTATTATCAAGCCCATTATCAGCGTTTTATCCTAATTTTTGCTTCCGATAAAAGCGGCGATAATGTATTTCCTTTTGTTGATAATATGCGACTTCGTTCCGTGTCCTGCATCGCATTTTGCGATGCAGGGAGCAGGATACGAAATTCATTTTATTAATTTAATTGTTTACTTACTGCAATCATCCAGATTCCACTGTTTATAACCCCCCGCCCTATTTGCCTACGTCACCACAACTCCCTCCACGGGCCGCGGCTGAGTCAGTTACTTGTACTTACGTTAAGCATAATAAATAATAAAAAAAAGTATATATATTGTAAAATTGTCACCTGTGGAAGATACAAAAAACCACAGTTACTAGATATATTGTACAACAAAATAATTTGTGAAACATTTCATTTGCCTTTTTTGCTGTTCTCAGAATATATTGAATTTCACTACAAACAGTGAGTTCAATAGTACTCATCACATAACAGTGGGCAAAAAAAAGACAATCCATAAGGATATCTTAAAAAAACCCAGTCAACATCGTCAATAACAATATAAAAAATTGAAATAAAACATATCTTAAATGTTTTTTCTAAGAGCAAATTCTTACGTAAATATAAGATATCTTAAGCAATCATAAAATAACAATATATTCTGATTAATTTTCTTACACTGTAAATAATATTACTTACAAGTAGATGCTGAGAAAATATACAGCAAAAAGTCCTTAATGGTTTCGCACACTTTTCCTTACGACCAAATAGTATGCATCAAGTCCTTTGTTTGGAAGTTGTTCAATAGTAATCCTGAACGTTCGCCTCCCATCCTTCTGTTCCAAAACCACCGACATCATCTACGGATCTCCCAGGACTCATCAATCAATCTGACGCTGTTTATCATCTACATGGCCACCCTAACACAAGTAGGCCACCATCACAACTTCAACAACATCTATTACACAAAGAACACCCAGCTCATCCTCTTCATCACCAAGAAGCCACATACCAACAAAAGGAACCTCCACGACACAATGAAGGACGTCACCAGCTACATAAAGAGCAGCACTGTAAACGCAAACTGGCAGAAGATGAAGGTACTCATCCTCAGACCCATTCCATCAGCCTCCGACAACCCCTGCTACCTGACTACAGTGTGAAGAGTACCAACACCTACTAACCATGTGCACAACATAGGATTCAACCGCAACTGCTCCCTCTCCATGTGTAAGCAAGTCTACACTGTGTCCTCGTACTGCTATTACACCCTCCACATGCTCCACAACATTTACAAGTGGATGATAACCAAAAGAAGAACAGTGACACAGGCCTTCATCAGCAGCAGACTACACTGTGGTAAAACACTCTACACATGAGTTCTAGCCAAACACCTACAACAACTACAACAAATACAAAAGACCACTACCTGACTGATCATCAATGTCCCAGGCTGCACCCACATCACCCACCACCTGATACACCTACACTGCCTCAGTATTAACAAAAGGATCACCTTTAAGCTCCTCACTCTCACTTACAAAATACTCTACAACAACAGACTAATCCACCTTAACAGCACTAATCCTAAAGGGCAAATTTTGATCTTAAAATGTTGTCTTTAAAAATATTAGGTAAGTTTTTGGTAACTCTTTGGGAAAACATTGCTTAAAAACTAATTGAGTATCATTACACTGTATCCAACTTTTCAGACATTTTAAATAAACAATGTAATGCCCAGATGTGGTAGAAGGTCCATCATGAAAAATAATAGCAACAGCTATAAAAGTTTTTCCTGATATTGAACTTTGACCAGCTACAACATTTTTAATTAAAGTTTTTAATGTTGTTCCATCAGTTCTACAACGTTGCAGCATTAAAATAACATACTGTCCATATCTTTGTATAAATATTGTTGATGACATTTCTGATTCACATTGGCTACACTCCATGTTTTGACTTGCTCCTCTAATTAGATTTTTAAAAGGCACTGATTCACAGTCAGGTAAAGTCAAATATATGAATCTCTCAGTGTCTATGTTAGTGCTACATGTAAACAAACAATTTCGACAGTCATGATGCCATTTATAAGAAAGGCCAAAAAGGTTTTCAACATCTATACCTTCATTTTCCAGTACACCAAGCATAAACATTAAAAATTCCTGACAATCTTGCTGAATATTCTGCGTAAATTGAGTAGAACCAGAACATATGTCCAAAACATTTCGAATATCAGAAACACTTTGTATTTTACTTTTTTCACTAGTACATTTCTCATAAACAGAATTCAACAATGAACAGAATCTTTTGTCCCGATTTTCTACAATTTGCTGCTGGAAACTTTGAAGAAAAAAACCAACATTAACAACTACATTAGCATAGCAGTTGACACCAGAACTATTTTCAAATCGATAACCAACATTCTCTTCAACTCTGTCCTTTGTCTTTTAGCTTGGAGGCGCAACTTCTTCTTGTTTTTTTTCTTTCTCTACAGTTTCAGAACCGATATTCTCAAATCTTCTTTTTCTGCTTACCACACGTTTTTCAATCACTGGATATTGACCTACATTGGGTGCATATTCTCTTCTTAACCTATTATACTCTTTCACACAGTTTGTATCTGCAGAAACCTTTGTCTCATCAAAATCAATCAAGTACAATCCAGATAAAGTTCTGACTCGAGACAAAGCAACATATGCCATACCTTCTTTAAACACGGTACCTCCAATATCCACTAAAGCACAATCTACACTTAAACCTTGAGATTTATGAATGGTCACCGCATATGCCAAACAAACAGGAAACTGTTTTCTGCAGAAATACAAATCTTTTACAAGCAAAAAATGAGCTGCACAACGACTAATTTGTTGTACTTCAGCAAATACATCAAATTTGATTTTCAAAAATTCAATGCCAGCTCTGTTTACATAATTAAAAAATTCAATATTTTTACCCATTGCTCCATTTACTAAATCTTTTTGCACATCCAAATTACGTCACAAAATTACTCTACAATTTACACATGCATACAAATTCTTTTCTAAACCAGCAGTTTTACTTATCGATTTCTCTAAACAATCCAATTTCCTCTTCAAGTTTTCACTCAAAATAATACTGATTCTCTCATGTTCTATTTTATCAATTGCTTCCAATTTGATAATTTCTTCATTTTCCAACTTTAACATTTCTTCATTGAATATAGAACATTCACAAAGTGTTGGCATTAAGCAGATTACAGATTTGTTTTCTTCAATTCTCGTGTATATTTTCTCTGGGACAATATTTGCATTTGGAAACAAATTGGAAAGTAATCGTGTCTGTAAAACTTGTTTTCCATGTTCGGTCAATTTTCCATTTCTTATATCTTGAAGAATAGTTCCATAATCAACATCATTTGCTTGTCGCATATTTGTAGTAAGTTCCTTATACTGAAAATATGACCAAATGTTTACATTGCCAATACGCCCCAAAGACTTTCTAGTATCTTCATGCACAAGTGTTTTAAACACTGGCTGTCCTTTTACAGGAGTAAGTTGTAGAAGATCTCCAAAAACTATGACGTGTTTTCCTCTGAATAATACGTCATACTCTGTTTTAAGAATTTGTTGCATTCTTAAATGCACAAAGGTAAGCATTAAGTTTGAGACCATGCTTACCTCATCAATAATGAGAAGCTTCATTTGCTTCAACACTCTTGAAACTTCATAAGAAGCTTCTCCAGATAGCTTGTGGTATTGTAATTTGTTGTCATGCTCTACTGTTAGCATTAATAAATGTAAAGTAATTCCTTTAATATTGTGTGCCGCCAACCCAGTTGGAGCAGTGACAACACAAGACAAATGCGACTCAGTTCTTTTCTGTAGAAAAGTTGTGATTACTTTAATTAAAAAATAATTCCTGTTCCAGCTTGTCCACTCACATACATATGGATAGGTTCAAATGATGAGCAAGAGCACTCTTTTTTCTCATGAAGAAATCCATGGGCAATCTGTTCTCTCACTTGCTCATATATTTCTTTCTGCTCAAGATTTAGTTGTTCTTCTAAGTTTCCTAAGTTTGTTAGATGTTGTTGACCATGATACATTACTGTTTCCACCTCTTCCAAAGCAGTTGCTGCTTCATTTAGAACAATTGGTTCTCCTAGTGGGTCCTGACTCAACGGAGGAGAAGTTTGACTGTCTTGAGAACTATCTATAGCAATCTCAGCTGCAATTGTAGCTTCTTGCTCAATTTCGTCATTCAACATTTTGACTTAATTAGCAAAAACAGGACATTCTACAGTATCTTTAGTTACATTGAAGGAATCTTCATAGCTCTCAAAATCTTAAAGTAATTCCAATTCTGAATGCCATGGCTTGAAAAGTTGCAAAAGAGTTAAATAGTAAACACAACGCCGCTGCAAGCCGCAGATAGCACTCGGTCTCTGAGTGGCCCCCCCACCCCCCCTTACACCGGCATAATAACGGCGCGACCTACCAGCCCATGAAAGAGTGGACCGCCATTCCTGGATTCTACACAGTACCTGCTGCACCCTGGGGGGGGCTGGTGAGACCTCCTGCACACGTTAAGACGCGGTGGGACAGCGATGGGTGGCCTCTCCCTGGCAGCTATACGTGGGGGACACCGGCGGAGTACCACTCGACTGCGACTCGCTCTTCGCTGGCCCAGACCAGTAGCATAGGGGACGCTCTGCAGCCACTACCCTGCAACACGCATTATGGGCAGGAACAGGACCAAGGCGCAGGACCACGGTGCTGGAACCGACCTTCAGTCCACGGGCTCGGAGGACCCACTGGCATCCTCGAACGTGGAAATGATCCCCCCAACGGGCAAGACTTCCCAGGATGTGAAACTGGACCTTATACTGGCTGAAATCAAGGCGTCTAGGGAGGCGCTAGAATCCCGAATGGACAACATGGCGACGAGCCTCTCACTGCTCAAGGCGGACCATACGAAGCTGGCGGAGAAAGTCAAAGAGCACAAAATAGCACTAGACGACCTCATCCCACAACAAACATCCCATTCTACGAAGCTCGAACAAATGGACAAGCAGATTAAACTGATATGGGACAAGCTGGATGATGCGGAGGGGCGGGCCCGCCGCAATAACGTGCGCATACTGGGTATTCCGGAGAAAAGCGAGGGGAAGGACCCTACCCAATTTGTGGAGGACTGGCTAAAGCAGATAGTGGACCCCCAAGACCTCACGCCACTATACAGTGTGGAGAGAGCGCACCGGATGCCGGCGAGACCGCCTAAATCAGGAGCGTCACCGCGCCCCCTAATTGCCCGCCTATTACACTACAAAGACCGAGACTCGGTCCTGAGGGCCGCGAGGGAGAAGGCCCCATTGCGCTTCGAGGACAAGACTATTTCGGTGTACCCGGATTTCACCCCAGCGGTGCAGAGGGCCCGCTCGACGTTCCTGGGAGTTAAGCGCATGTTGCGGGACAGAAATGTGAAGTACGCTCTGCTGTTCCCGGCACGACTCAAAGTGCTTTACAATAATAGGTCCTACTTTTTCGAGTCACCAGAGGAGGCGGCGGAGTGGATTGAGGTAACACTAACGCCCCCGAACACGCAGGACCCCTTGGAGGAGGATCGCGGAGAGGGATCATCGCGCCGGGGAGGTCGCAACCGGAAGGGAGCCACCAAGGATCACGCGCACCGACACACGGCCTCGGGGGGACCGTCTTTGGCCGGGACCGAAGGGATAGGGCAACTGACAACGACCGCCCTGGCTGAGCATGACGCCCGGGACCCTGCCGCGTCAGCCAGCCGATCCGCCACTCACACGGAGGTGTCGGAATCTGCTGATAGCCTGCAGCTGTTCCCCAAGATCACGGCACAAGAAGCACATGACCTGTGACTGTGGCTGGGCAGAACGTCGGATGGTAACGTATGAACTAACTGCAAGGCGGTCGGGGGGGAGGGACTTTTTTGCTCTTGGTGTGATGGAGTGCTACCAACAGACTCTGGACTGGTGTAAGAGGCCCCAGACCCCCACCATATAGACATGTTTCACTGTAAGGCATGCCCACGTTGGGCTATATTGTTTGGATCCCGAAAGGTTTTGTTCGGGGACCTGGGAGTTACGGGGTTGTTTTTTGTACGGGCACGAGACTTCTGGCTGTTTACTTATACCTGCTCCGTGGTGCGGAATCTACCGACTACACCTGCTGCCGCTAGGGATGGGGACCCTTAATGACTATAAATTGTGCACTTGGAATGTTCGTGGCATGGGGTCGGTCCACAAAAGACATAGAATCTTAGCCCAACTGAACCGCAGGAAGGTTAATATTGACTGCCTTCAGGAAACCCATTTAACGACCTCGGAAAGTGGGAAATTGCTCAAAAAGTGGAAGGGTCAATTGTTCGCCACCTCTTACTCGGCCTTCTCGAGAGGGGCCGCTGTGTGGCTGAGGAATTCAGTCCCCTTCAAACTGGTGGAACTGAGGGCGGATACGAATGGCAGATATGTATTTGTTCGAGGGTTGTTGGATGGTTCCCCTGTTGTGCTGGGAAGTGTATACGCACCGAACTCGAACCAATCAGCGTTCCTGGTGACGATTGGCGGAGTGCTGGCTGATTGGGCTGATTTCCCCTGGTTGCTGGGAGGGGATTTTAATGCTGTGCTGGATGTATCAATGGATAGATCGCACCCACCATTACAGGCCACGGAAAGTAGGAAACAGGCTGAGGCGCTGGCGCAGTGGGCAGAGGGTTGGCAATTAACGGATGCATGGCGAGGCAAACACATATTAGACAGGGAATATACATTCTATTCGCCACCACACAAGTTGCACACCAGAATAGATCATGTGTTCTGCACCACGCCACTCTTAGGGTCGGTTTTAACGGCGGAGCACATGGGGAAAACTTTCTCAGACCACAACCCGGTGGAAGTCGCTTTCCAGTGGGGTAGGATCCCAACTCCCATACCAACCTGGCGCCTTAACCCAGCCCTATTAGAGGACACGACTTTCCGCGCATCATTGGAGATGGCCATTGTGACTTACTTTGACATAAACGGTGGGTCAGCGAGCACCCGCCAGGTGGAGTGGGATGCTTTTAAGGTCACGATACGGGGTGAAGCGATGAGCACACGGGTGGGCATGAGGCACATTGTGATGGACAAACTCCGGGATGTGGAGGGACGTCTAGCACTACTGGAGAGTGAAGCTGCCGGCACGAATGTGCCTTTCACGCCCCTACAGGAAGCACACATCCAACATGCTGAGCTGTTAGAGGAACTGCGTATCCTTGACTACCGTGAGTACACAAGTAGACAACACGCACAGGCAGATAAGGCAGGACCTTTATTAGCCCGACTGGTAAAAGACGACCCGATACACTTGCCCATTATGGAGGTACTTGGCCAGGGGGGGACCACGTCAACTACGCAGCTGAGTGTGAACGCGGCGTTTCGAGACTACTATGGGACGTTATACAGCCCGCACGACCCTATGGCGGATGGGGCCCTCGGGGACTTCATGAGGGGGTTGGAAATACCGAAGCTAGAAGAGAGACAGAGGAAAGAGTTGGCGAGGCCTATCACGATAGCAGAAATTCGACAGGCCATTCGCGCCCTCCCTCGGAACAAGGCCCCGGGCACGGATGGCCTTCCAGTGGAATTCTATGGAGCCTTCATAGACCTGCTGGCACCACGTCTACTAGAGGTATACAGGGAGGCGCTTAAGGCTCGGGGTCTTCCACAGTCCACACTACAAGCCCTAATAGTATCACTGCTGAAGCCAGACAGGGACAGCCTGTGCATAGCAAACTACAGGCCGTTATCGTTATTGAACACGGATTACAAAATACTAAGTAAGCTACTAGCGACCAGACTGGCTCAATACATTCCATCACTTATACACCCAGACCAGTGTGGCTTTGTCCCGGGCAGGAGCACCGCTATGAACCTGCGGCGCCTCAGCCAAATCATGCTAGGTACACCGGGAGAGGCAGAGACGGAGGGCTGCGTGTCACTAGACTTGAAGCAGGCCTTCGACTCCATCAAGTGGGACTACATGTTTGCGGTACTCGAATATTTTGGGCTGCCGATAGAGTACATTAGTTGGGTGAAACTACTTTACAAATATCCGACTGCACGGGTCCGAACTAACAGGTGCATATCAGCACAATTGGCAGTGGCTAACGGTACCAGGCAGGGATGCCCATTATCTCCGCTATTGTTTATACTAGCGCTTGAGCCCCTGCTGTGCAAACTCCGAGAGTCCGCGCTACACAGAGGTATACGGAGGGGTGAGAAGACGCATGTGGTATCAGCGTACGCGGACGACATTATACTCTACTTTGGAGACCTGGGAGGGGACTTAGACCCTGTGCCTGCAATATTTAACACCTTCAGCACTATGTCGGGCCTTACGATTAGTGAACCCAAGTCATATGGGTTTTTCTTCTCTGCAGCCAGGGTGGAAACTCATCTTCCTTTTGCACCTTACTCATTCCAGGTGGCGGAGCACACCTTCCGTTACCTAGGGATACAAGTGTATAGAGATCCAAGGGACCTGCTAGAGGGCAACGTGGGAAGGGCAATCACGAAGCTGAGGGCACAGGTGCGATTTTGGATCACGCTTCCGTTAGCGGTGGCGGGCAGGGTGACTATCACCAAGATGGTGGTCCTGCCACGTCTGTTGTACTACTTTACCGGGCTGCCGCTGAAAATCCCCGCCGCGGTGTTCAAAGCACTGGACACTCTGGTGACTGAATTGGTCTGGGGCACTGGGAGGCGACGTATCAGTCTAAAGAAGTTGCAGCTTCCCACGTCTGCGGGTGGTATGGGGGTCCCGGACCTCCGGGCATATAACTTCGCATGCCAACTGCAATGGCTCGCCTACTGGCTGGCAGGACGCAATCTGCACGAAATTGATATGTCTGACTCAGAATGGAACAGAGGGATGGTTCACGCCCTATTGCTCCCGAAGGCGGGGATCCCGAGGTCCACGTCCCCCCTTCTCCGCATAGCGATTGAACACTGGAGGCGGGCTGTAAAATACGCGTCTCCCACGTCAACTTACGCCCCTACGATACCACTACTGGGGTTGCCAGCCGGGCTACGAACACTATCAAACCACATGCTTACGGATTGGCACGACTTGGGAGTGACACAGGTGGGGGACTTCTTTAATGATGGAAAGATGATGACATTTGAGGACTTTCGCATTACACACCACTCACCTGGGAGGTCGTTCTTGCTACACGCACATGTGAAATGTTACATAGCACAGGCATGGGCCCCTGACGGGACAGAGCCACCCACGAACCCACTAATCACGATGCAATATCTAATGGGGGCTGGCAGCCACCTGACCAGGTGGATAACGCATGGCATAAGAGAGGGCAGGGCCATCTCGCTGCAACCATTGCGAGATAAGTGGGAACACGACATTGGGAGAACGCTCGGAGATAAGGAGTGGGACAGGATCTTGAAATACCCCAAAAAGGTATCGAGGAACCAGAAGTTTAAATTCATACAGCTCATGCTCCTACACCGCGCATATCTGACGCCTCACCGACTGCACACTATGTTCCCAGACACTCCTGATACATGCCCATGGTGTGGGGGGGAGGATGCCCGACTGGCTCACATGCTGTGGGCTTGCCCTAAGCTGGGGTACTACTGGACCACGGTACAGTCTGACCTGGCCAGACTAGTCCCTTCCAAACCATACAACACATTGGAATATGCCCTCCTGGGACTGGGCCCTGTGGAGCGGAGGAAGAGCGTAGGCACACGGTTCACAGACTTGGCCATGATATTAGCGAAGCGTGCGATCACTATGAGGTGGAAGTCCCCCAAGCCACCAGACCCTGAGATGTGGAGGGCGGAGCTAGTGAGGTGGGGAAAGGCTGAAAGTACAACGCTGCAGCGCGAAGAACGCAGAGGGCTTAGGAAACACCCCATTTCCCTAGACTGGAATGCTTTGCTGGGGTCCTTTGAGTCGGGGAACGATTCAGAATCAGAACACACTGTGGACTTGGGCTCCAACTCATAGACTGACACATATGCGGCGCTCACCAATAGGTGAGACCCTTCGCACGAACCTACAGGTGCACAGACACGAACGGCACTAACATGACAGTGTTTAACCCCACATACCCCTAACACGCATACAGCAGGGATTCTACAACACACGCTGTATATGCATGTAAGAATGTCCGTCACCGCGGGCTGCTATAAATGTGAACAGGTAGTGCCTGAAGGGGGGAGGGCGAGGGTGGGGGGAGTTTAGTTTGGGTGTTGTAGCACCATAATGGAAAATGGAAAAATGTGTATATCCTGTCAGTGCGAACATATGATGCAAATATGTGACTCATGTACCGAAATGCTATGCACTGCTTACTATAACTGCATTTATCCTGCCAATAAAGAAATTTTCAACAAAAAAAAAAAAAGAGTTAAATAGTAAAATTCCCTTTTGTCAGGTGTTTCGCAACTCAGTTTACGGTGATTAATCAAATGTCCTTTTCTTTGTTTCACCAGACATTGTATTGTATTGTATTGTATTGGGAACTTATATAGCGCTCGGCTGCCCCAGCAAAGGGGCGTCCCGGCGCTGCGAGCGAAACTAAAAACAGAAGGGGAATACCAGAAGAGAAAAGATACAGTTACTGAAAAAGATGGGTTTTGATGGCTTTTCTAAAAGCCAACAGATCCTGAATGCCACGAATATTTTCCGGAAGGCTGTTCCAGAGCTTGGCAGCGAGCAAGCTGAAGGAACGACCGCCCATTCTGGCTAGATTGGTACGGGGAATGACCACCAGATGTTGTCCTGCTGAGCGCAGTCGCCTCCCAGGGATATACTTCGTCAGGAGGGGGCACAGCATCGGGGGGGAGGCGGTTTTAAGGATTTTGAAGGCGAGACAAAGTGCCTTAAACTGAATCCTTTTTCCCACCGGGAGCCAGTGCAGTTTTTTCCGAACTCCCGCCACTGAAGAGTGGCGGGGAAGACCTACCAACGCTCTGGCGGCAGCATTCTGCACTCTCTGAAGTCTAACAACTTCCGCCTGATTAGCGCCCAGTAATCCAGCCTATAGAGGATAATAGCTTGGACAATAACCTGGCGGGTGTGACAGTTGAAGAACTTCAGCGTAGGTCTTAGGTTGCCCAGGATGCCAAAGCAGATAGCTGCAACTTTTTTTGTATGATGAGTAAATTTCAATGCAGAGTCGACCCAGACTCCCAGATTTTTTACACAGTCCTTAGGCTTAGGCGGTTGGCCTAGACTGTCAGGCCACCAGTTACCGCCCCAGGCTGCGGTGTTTTTTCCCAAGAGCAGTATTTCCGTTTTCCCAGCATTGAGCTGGAGGAAATTCGCCGTCATCCAGTTGGTGATGTCAGTAAGGGTCTGCTTGAAGTGATGGGCCTCCAGACCGTTGTTACCATTGAGAGCCACCACCAACTGGGTGTCATCTGCGTACGATACTAACGTCAGACCACTCTGTTTGGCCACTTCTGCCAGTGGTCGGACGTAAACATTGAACAGGGTGGGGCTCAGAGATGACCCCTGAGGCACCCCCTGTCCAATGTTGTGCTCTTCTGAGATGTAAGGGGGGGTAGACACTTTAAAGGATCTGTTGGCAAGGAAGTCTTTAAACCATCCCAGGGCCGTACCTATGATTCCAGCTTCCTCCAATCTCATTAAGAGGACCTCGTGTGACACCGTATCGAAGGCAGCACTGAGATCCAACAGGATCAGTGCTGCCGTTCCGCCGGTGTCAAGAATGGTACGGAGGTCCTCTGTAACACTAAGCAAGGCTGTCTCGGTGCTGTGACCCGCTCTAAACCCGTGTTGGGAGTCATCCAGAATGTTATTGGTTAGGAGGAAGTTGGTGAGGATGGTGTTGACATGTGCTTCCATGATTTTAGCTGGCCAAGGAAGAAGGGAGATGGGTCGAAAATTTTCAGGAAGGGTAGGATCCAGAGTGGGCTTTTTCAAAATGGGAGATACCCATGCCTGCTTCCATTTAGAAGGAATTTTGGCCATAGAAAGAGACTGATTGATAATATTTCGTATTGGTTCCGTGATAAGCTCATTGGCTACACAGAAGGTCTCAGGTTTTAAAGGGTCGGCCGGGGAGCCAGATTTTATTTTTTTACAGATTTTATCAAAACTCACACGTTCTAGTGCGGGAAGGGAGTACAGACAAGGTCTGCTAGGGTCTAACGTAACGGAAGGCTGAGGGGAATGGGGGAAGGTCTCGTAAATTTTCTTTATTTTGTCCGTAAAAAAATTGGCCATGTTGTTACATAGGTCTGGAGAGGTGACAGCAGAAATGGTGGTTTTCTTTGCAGTAAGATTTTTTACAATTTTGAAAACAGTTTTAGAGACATTAGTGCTATTATTGATTTCAGTGGCGTAATAAGCCGCCCTCGTTCTACAGACCTGGCGATGATAAGTTTTCTGCAATTGAGCATAGGCATGCTTGAGGTTGGCATGGTAATTTTTTCTCCATCCTCTTTCCGCCTTTTTACATTCCTTTTTCAGCGTGGCTAGGTCTAAATTATACCAGGGGTTAGCCCCGTGGGCACGGGCTTTAACCCACTTAGCTGGGACCAAGGAGTCCAAAGCTTGAATTATCCATTGGCAAAACTGATCGTATCCTAGGTCACTGTCGTCACTCAGAGGAGGAGGATTAATCTTTAAGAGCTCATAAAGCTCCTCCAGGCGGAGTTTTCTCCACGGACGCTTCTGGACTTGAGGGGTGCGTGCCAATGCAGGGGCGGATTTACAAGGGACTGTCATGATCACCAAATGGTGGTCAGTCCACACCATAGGGATAGGTGCATCGACGATCCCATTCTCAATGTTAGAGAAGATGGGATCAAGGAGGTGTCCTGCTCTATGGGTGGGGCCACTCACGAGTTGATTAAGCTGGAGAGCGGAAAGATCCGCCAAGAAGGTGGAAATTTTAGGTTCAATGTCCCGGTCGAAATGTAGGTTAAGGTCGCCTATGATCGTAAAATTGGAAGATTTAGTGATGTTAGTGCCCAGGTGATGTAGGAGCGAGTTGGTGAAAGGAGTATCCGCGCCAGGGGGTCTATAAATCAAGAGGCCAGTAACGCAAAATTGAGGGTTGGCTTTAATGGAGAACCTAGCACTTTCGCTGCCCCTAATGTCAGCTTTGGTTAATTGACAAGCGAGGTGCGCTTTAGCTATAAGTGCAAGTCCGCCCCCTCTAGAATTTCTGTTAACGGTATATGTAGTGAACCCAATAGGGGTGGCCAGGTTGATGACCGAGTCCATGTCATCATGGAGCCACGTCTCGGTCATGAACAAGGCGTCAAGGGAATAATCCGCTAGAAGGTCATGTATGTCAAGATGATGCTTCTGCATCGATCTGACATTGAGGTGACCCATCCTAAGGGTAGTATATGTGGATTGAGGTGGTTTTAGGTGTGATTTAGTAAATATACATAACTTGGAAGGGTGGGGCAATGGGTGCAAGATGTGAGCAGGGTTCCGCCTGGTACAGGTGCACGTCTGATGATGTAGATTCCATAACTCTTGCTTAGAGTAGCGCATCTTACCTTGCAGATTTGCAGCCCCAGATTAGCAGGGGGTCTGGCGCCTGGCGCGGCCTTCGTGCGGACGGGCTGACTCTGGCCAGACTCTGGCGCTAGGGACGGTGCTCCCGCAAACACGACCGCTAGCGCTGGAGACTGCTGTTTCCTTTTATGGGGACACTAGAGCGCTCCCACCGCTTTTGCCCTCACAAAGATGGCCACCGTGAAAGTAACTTCCTAGCCCTTAAAAAGCCCCAAAACGGCCGATAGAGCCGTGCAAATGCGGCGAAAATGAGTGCGGGTAGGCTGAGAGAATGCTGTCTGCAACACAGTATGAAAAAATGCAATTTTTAAAATCACAGTAAAAACGAGCAAAGTGACTCGTAAATAGCACACAACACACTAGTACACATCAGTGCATTGCAGGTCGCGTTTTTAGAATGCTACTCGCCAAGGATCTCACGAGCACGGTCAAAGGGCTCCTTTTATGGGGACACTAGAGCGCTCCCACCGCTCTTGCCCTCACAAAGATGGCCGCCGTGAAAGTAACTTCCTAGCCCTTAAAAAGCCCCAAAACGGCCGATAGAGCCGTGCAAATGCAGCGAAAATGAGTGCAGGTAGGCTAAGAGAATGCTGTCTGCAACACAGTACATCCTTCAGAACCAATAACGGCATATATACCATTATTAATGTTTTCGGTAATATTCTGTTTAAAAATATAGTTTTGCAGCACTTCATAGAGACAAATGTTCTCCAGATAATGACTTCTATTTGGATAATATGTATCCAACATATTTGTTTTCAGAATATCAGTACTTTCTGGCTCTTTTTCAGCTAAATAGTCAATTTCTTGTACAGATTTAAGAACTCTGTGTCGTGTTTGTCGTGTTATAGCAAGACCTAGACTCACCCAAATGATTCTTCTGGATTTAGAGTACAGACTTGCAGATGATAAGCGATCCGAGCATTCATACGCTCCAATTTCTCGATGAGATAACACCTTCAAACTGTAACTGTATAATTTCTTACTTAGACTCTTCTCATGGGAAATCTCTTCCCACATTTCCTTCAATACCGTCTTTTCTGACTTTGTTATGTCCGATGTCACATATCGAGCAACAGCAATGAAATTGTCTGCAACATATTGAATATCCATATTAGCATTCCACATAGACAAAATGACTGAGTTATAGTCATTTATGTATTTTGACTCTTCCTTTCTTCTTGTTGTAGGTATTTTTTGGAGACTTTCTTGTGATATTATGTCGCAAAGATGACATAAAGCTGTTCACTCTTCCTTTTGATATTACAGGTTGAGGAAATGCAAAACGGCATTTGCTGTAGAATTTGTCCTTAGATTTGTACTTTCAACGACAGTATTTGCTACAACGATGGCTTTGGAATCGTAAGACTTGTTGTCTTAAGTCCTTATCTTGTGTACTTTTGGGTCTTCACATGTAGCATATTCTTCAATAAAAGACAACACAGTATTATCTGAGTCTGTTCCAAATTTGGAAGCATCTTTGATCCATAATAGCATATGTATGTGAGGAGCACCTCTCGCTTGATACTCCTTTCTCCAAAAGAAAACCAGAACCTCTCCAAGAGGAGGATTTTTTTTATTGGTGATAAAAGAAATCATAGCTTAGAATTTATGATTGAAATACCTGCATACATTAACAGGATCCAAAGAGCACAATTCTCCAGGTGTCTTGTATTCAATATTTGGTATATTTGGATTTGCCTCTCGAAGAAATTTAAGTAAATCATCCCAAGCATATTCAGCACAGCTTAGAGTAAGGAACCATGTAGGAGTTCCTAAGTTCCTTAGCATACATTTGAGTTCTCCGTGACGACGGTACCAGTACTCATTAGTACCACGCTGACATGCCATCAGATTAATCATCTGAGTTTCCAACACATTATCTTTCTGCTGTACTTTATCCATAAATTCCTTTGCTGAAACATTTTGCAGATGTACACCTGTTTTCAATATGTGGTTTACTGCATAAGAAAGTCCAGACAAATCACTCTCAAACAAAAGATGAAACAAATATGGAATACATTGTTGAAATCTTGCATCTTCTGCATATAATCTTGATGTCCGGTATTCAGATGCAGGAATCTGCACAGGACGTTCATCATATCGTACTCCTTTTCCTGTTGGAAACAACTGAGGGAAACAACGAGCTTCCAAGCTTTTTTCCATAACACTAATGGGACTTCCCTTTGCTTCTTTTGTTTGAAATAACTCTATAGCATTCCCCATCATTTCTTTGGAATGCAATGGATGAACACTGTAATGTTCGTAGATTTCTTCAGTTCTGGACACATCCACTTTTTCAATTTGTAGATGGCAAGTCAGTATCTTCTTGTACAGATATTTCTCCTTCTCCCACATACACATTTTTAAAACATTGATTATTTTTTACCAGATACAACGTTGCCTTTTTCACTTTCTTAACATCCACTAATTCTTGCCAGATTTTCTTACTCTGAGTAGGAACGCCATTAACAAGAATAACTAAAGGTTCATCCTCTACATTTCTACAATAATAGTTTCAATATATTTCTTTTAATCTAGAGGCAAATATACAACTCTTCCCTTTAATCCTCTCTGTAAATCAGAAGGAGGCAATTTTTCTGTTTTAGGCTCCATACGAACAATAGCCTGAAATGGATGCACACATTGAATAAGAATAGACTCATAGGTATTTAAATCCATCAGTTCAGAAGGAATATTTACTAACTCAAGATTATTATGCACAGCTCTAGCAGGCATGTTGGTCTCTTCTAATTTGTTATAACAATATTTACAAATACGCTGATCAGAACCCAAATCAAAACAATTCTCTACCAACAAATAAGTTGTAAAATCCTTCCACTCATTATTATTTTCCTTTTCACTTTTTAAATACAGATCAACAGTTCTGGTCTGATTTTTATAATGAATTTGTCGACAACAGATACAAGAATAATTTGGCCTTTCACCTAAAAGCACCTTAAACTGTATAATTTTTTTTTTTAAACCTTTATTTTAGCATTCGATAAAAAAATACAAGCATGGGCCTACAACCGCAGGGGCCGGCCGCTAAACAAAATTAAGACCGCCTATATCACAGTACGACACAGCTCATCAGCCGACAACCCTGAGGTCCGGCGGCGATTCAGGATAAAACTTGTACTAGAATGCACAACTGAGTCCCAGGATGAGACAGAGGTTCCATTTTATATTATTTAAGAAAGGATCAGGTGCCATACAATCAAACAGAAGAATACGGGGGACAGGGCAAGAGACAGGATATGCATGTAATAACCGCTATAATGGAACATTGGCGCCAAAGCATATGGATCGGTGCGAACAACAATACAATATACATTCAATGTTGAGCGCCAGATCTCAGGGCCTGCCCACCCGGGAATCAGGATATCATAAAAAGCATGAGCACTAAATATAAGTACAAGATAAGAATCCGAATGATTCGTCAGCCATACTGATCCTTTAAGGAAGAGAATGGGAAGGAAGAAAAAGGCCATGGAAATAAAAAAATAAAAAAAGGCAAAACAAAAAAAACCCTTTCCAGCCCCCCACCCTGCACCCCTGCAAATGGCTACAGCCTAACCCCACTAGCAGCGTGGCTGTCGCCCCTAATAACTAAAAACCTAAAAGTAGGAAAAAGAATGGAGGAGGGCTTATCCGTTTGGGCTCCCAGCCCCTTTAGTCCCCCCGCCAGAATCAGACACCCCCTATCACTAGAAGACCAACGTATGACAACACTTATAGAAGAAGTTAGGGGGCACCGAGACACATCGCCCAGCCTCTTAGATCAAACAGTTGCAGGTCGAACACCCGTAAAAGCCACTCCAACCCGTCCCGACCTAGTTGATCTTAACCTTGGCCCTTCTGAACCAGCACACAAACCACCCCCCAGCGAGACTCAAAGGCACACAAAGGAGCAGTGAAGGAGAAGGGAGTCATCAAGAATCAATCTATGGCGACTCGTAGGCAGTGAGTCCACAAGAACTTCAGACGGAGGAGAACTCTTTCCTCCTAGATGGACAGTCCCAATGTATCTTACCCAGGAGTCGTAAAGTCACCAAGAAAGGAGAAGAAGACCACAAAATGAATGGAAAGTCACGAACAAAAGTCTCCCGGTGGGGAACGCCTTTCGATACCTCCAAAGTCGATAGTGGTGGAAGGTTCGGCAATACACTGACAACCTCAGGAACACCGTCCTCCAGGGCACCATCCAATGGTTTCAATACTTGCTTCCTCACGGGGTTCTCGCACGGAGTCAAAATGGCCACGGTTTGAATGGCTGCAGATTGCTGTTCCAACAGTAAGGCTGGGTCCGGTTCCACCAGGAGCATCTCAGATAGGCGCGTGTCCAATTTGCTCAATAAGACATCCACATGTGAATGAAACGCCCAAATTTCTGCCAGTATTGACCTCAGCAATGGCTCAAGCACCGTTCGATCCATAGTCTCACTCCCGACACCAATCAGAATCACCTACCCGGGTGAATCTGGCATCTTCGGGGGGACAAACAGGATCACGAACGTGCAGATGCGGAGGGTGACCAGTCTTTATTCGCAGCCACGGTCAACCCGGTTAAGGCCGTAGCCAACAGCAAGCAGAAACACTCCTCCATCGATGCTGAGCGATAGAAACGATCGCCGCCAAATTCAGGCTTAAACAAAGCCTCCACTCCGATTGACCGAACCCAGCCTGAGTCTCCCGGCCGATGTTGTTGCACTGCAGCCCGGCTGTGAAAGTACTTGAGGCCCCGGCTTCACCGCTGGAGTAGGCCGCAATCTTCAACTCGATGGAACTTCGTCAAACCAGACGATAAAAGTTTCCGGATTTCACCATCAGAGTGCGGAACAGTTTATGCACACAGAGGCTAGGCGTAAAATCAGGATAATATACAGGATATTGTGGTGGGATACAGAGGTCGTCTGAGCCGGCAGCCTAAGCAGCCATCTTTGTTTGCTGACGTAGCTCCTCCTCCAACTGTATAATTTCTTGTTCAAAATTTTCTACACTGCACTGTCCTACATTCTCTTCCACATTTTCTTCTATTAATCTCTCCTTTTCTGCACTGTCTTCCTGAGGACCAAAGTAACTAATCTCAATTTCATCTCAAACATTTGTTACGTCTGATACTGATCCACGCAAAAGAGCACTGTTCAACTTTTTAACATTAGTGCTGGACTTTTCGCGTAATACAATGTTCTGACTAATTTCCTCATCTGAGTATGATGAACTGCTAACATCCTGAAATGGTGGAAAACACTTCGACATACTTTTTTAGAAACACAAGGTAGAGAATGACCTTGTAAACGAGTATTTTCTCTCACTCTGCAAGGGTCTAGTCCTTGTAACATCTTAAGCTTTTGTTTAACACTTTTCTTGGTGTAGTTACGTAAGAAATTGCGTAAAAAAATCAAGAGATTCTTGCTGGACACTGCAAATACTATTATAATTCCAAGTGTACACTGGAGCTTTAGGATGTCTCCCTAAAACTTTAGCAGCTAACACCTCTTCTGAATTTCTAGGAACAATTTTCTCTTTCTCAATAGAACAACCATTTCTAACCTCATAAGCACGACCAGTAGTGTCAACTGCATGCAACAAATCATTACTCTGAAGATAACTTTCTTCATTAAAAAAGGTTCGGAAGTTGAAGTATGTTTCCATTCACCCAAAAAAACTCACAAAAATTACTTCTTTTAATTAGTCTTCTCCACCTACTTTTGCTCTTCATTAAATGGATTGGTTTATCTAGTGATCTAATTCGATTGGTTACTAATATAAACAGTTTTCTTTTCAATTCCAAAGTTTTCTCAAATACATTTTCAATAGCTTTCTTCTTCTTATAAAATACTGTTTTTTTCTTATGTACCTTAATTTCTTTCATTCAATTTGATACCAATCTATTATAAAACATTTTTTTCCTAATTTCTATGAATTGTTTTTTTCTCCTTGTACTATACATAGTTTTGTCTGCACTTGATTTTCCATTATTCATTTGTTTATTAGTAGTTTTCTTTTCGTTGCTGAAACACTAAGGACATTTTTTTGTTTCTGAACACTATTCTTAGTCTTTAGTATTTTCCTCAAAAAAAGTGCTCCTGCTCTTACCAGGAGTTTCTTTCGGTTTGTTAAGACATCTCTCTTCATGTAAATCTTCTTGGTGAGTTCTCTTCAAATACAGACTTTTCTTTCGTTGCTTCGTCTGTTGGTACTTCGTTGGCATGATGCAGTACTTTTAGTATCGATAAACACAACCTATATAAAAAAAATATATGTAACATTACAAAAAAAAGATATAAAATATTCTATTATATTACTTACAAGAAGAGAGGGAGGAGTATGAGGACAAAGCTCGGAGTATAAAAATAAGAGGACTTACAACAAAAGAACAAGGAGTATGAAGCAAGGAAAATGTATTAAAAAATTAGAGTATAAATAGACAGTACAATATAACGGAATATAGAAACAGCCGCGGCCCGTGGAGGGAGTTGCAAGGGGGCAGGCAGGTGGGGCGGAGTAGGGGCAGGTTGAGGAGTGATAAACAACAGAATCTGGGGGCATATTACCAACAAGTAGCGATATTTATCGCTAAATAGGGTTAGCGACGTTTTTTTTATTGCTGCCTATCGCTGGATATGTAGCGGAGAAAACATGCTATTAGCAACGTTTTTCTCCACTGTGGTAAAATGTCCAGCGATAGCGGCGAAATGCGTGAATATCGTTGAGAATACAGCGATATTCACGCATTAGAGACGAAATGGTCTTAGCCATGTTATCCACTAGCCATTGGATAACATGGCTAAGAACTGGTCTGGGCAAGTGTTAGTATTTGGAGATAATCGCGGTTAACGCGAATATTTCCAACGGTACGCCTGCCTTGCTTATAGGCAATAGCGACATTAGCGACTGCTTACAGTCGATAACTGGTTGGGTACGCCACTTTGCACGTTATTAGCGACATGTGTTTGCAGCACAGCCGTCAAAAGGAACATTTTCCCTTTTATTTTACGTATACATACATATAAATAACCATTTCAAATTGTGTTCACATTAATTCAAAAGAAAACACACATTTTTATTGGTTTAACATTCCAAAGCTTTCGAACTAATAGAACTTTCAACCCTTCCCCCGTTCCACAATCTGCCAGTTACCATAGAAACACTTCAGGGAACACCTAACTCAGCACACAGATGAAAGGTTCATCATACATTGTTGCAAATTAAAACAGCAAGTGTGCTTGACTGGAGAATATACCAGCTTATCTTACGTAAGGTTATTTTCCTCCACTTTTTCTTAACCAATAAAAATATGGCTTTCAAATAAGAGGAACATGGAACCTAGTTTTCTGTAAAATGTTGTCAAACAACCAATCATGTCTTTTCTTTTTTCAAAACTGCATGTTGTCCACCATTTTAGAAAAATCTTACTTTTGAAACTGGCATTTATTTTACAGACGCCATCAGAGTGTATCCAGACCTCTCTTCAAAATGCTTACAGTGTGGATTGTGGGACACAGCTATATTTTCTGGAGTCAAAGGTAAGCAGAACGGAAAAGAATTCACAAGGACTTAGGTTTACCAAATGTAGACATTAAATGGATTGGACAGAGAAGATTAAAGTTGCCCCAATTGATGCCATTGGTGAAATCCTTTATGCATCTCCAACACCCTGACCTCATGATTGTGCACTGTGGTGGCAATGACCTAGGCACTTTGACTGGGGTAGCTCTGGAAATGCTCATGAAGGACACCTTTGCCCAATTGATGGCACTGTTCCCGAAAACTGTCTTCGTGTATTCTAATATATGCCAAAGGCAGAGATGGAAGCGGTTCAACCACTATTGTCCACAGTTTGAAAAAGCTAGGAAACATGTGAATAAATCTGTTTCTGCCTTTCTCCGAGACTACCGAATGGGGTCCATTTACAACAATAATCTGCGTTTCAATATGCATGGCATCTATAGGAGAGATGGTGTACATTTTACAGATGAGTGGAACAGAGTGTTCGTGATAAACTTAATACTCTGCATTGGTACTTACTTGTAGGTACTAAAATATTGCAATAAACACGGCTCTTTTTAGAGCCACACAACACATAAACAAATACACTTCATAAATATCGGAAATAATGTTTAGTTTTCTTGGTTATGTACGTGTACGTGACGACTTTCAACATTACAGCTGAACGTCGTCCATACGTGATTGGTACACGTACAATAAATGTACTACCCCCTGAGCAACACTATAGGTTGAGAATGTTTCTATCGCTCTCCCTTTCCTTATTTGTCAACTTTGTTTTACTGTTTCCTTGTGACTTGGCTGCCGTGACAAATAAGAGGGCTTGCAACACTTCCTGGTTTGGAGTATTGACAGCCAGTCAGCATGCAGCGCCTGCTCATAATTGTACATATTTCTGAACGCGTATGTTGCGTTTTAAAAATAAATAAATAAATAAATAGAGCCTAAACAGGCATGTACGACCGCCTAACCACGCGTGATCGTCACCACAAAGCCATTAGCATGCATTTCGGGTCATATTATCAACAAAACGAGAAAGATTATCGCCGCTTTATCGGCACTTTCCTGCGGATAAAAGCAGGGATAATGTATCGCCTTTTGTTGATATCGCGTTCTGTTGATAATATGGCCCGAAATTAGTTTTATTACTGTAATTGTTTATTTACCTGCTATCAGCCAGATTCTGTTGTTTATCACCCCTCACCCTGTCCCTCCCCCGCCCCCCTATCGCAACTCCCTCCACGGGCCGCGGCTGAAAGATGCAGTTGCGATCTAGTCATTTACCACAGAGTTGTGGGGAATCCTTGGTGAGGCGCGCGCTCACTAACGAGTGCGCACTTCACCGAAGACGTTCCGGAGTTCAGACCCGTTTTCAATTGCTCCTTAGACATTCTTGAAGAGAAAGTGGAAATATTTCTGTGAGAGTTAAAGATCGTTGTTTGACAAGTTAGTAAGTAAACTTACCTGACATTATAGACAATATTGAATGTAGTCGGGTCAATGTATTTTCTCTAACTTAAAAGAAGAATCGATAAAATTCGTGATATGCAAGGTCTTAAGGGAAAGAACACATTGAGTTAGGAATAGAAGAAAGACTTTTGAATTAAGAAGGAACATTAATGAAAAACACAAGATATTGAAGGATTGACAGAATAGATAACAAGCAACTGCATAAAGAAAAGTTAGTAGAAGAACACAAGGAAATTTATAATATAAAAATTAGACAATAAAGTGAGAGGCCTAGGTTAATGAATGTTACGTAATTATAGGTTAAAAGCAGTGAGAAAAATAAAGAACCGTAAGCTACAAGGTGGCAGATAAATACTAGAGGAGAGGCTAGTTCGAAATTGGAAGGGGTAGGTAATTAGTAGGGTTAGACTAAGTTATGAGGAATAGAGATAGAGTAAACGCATGAAGTATTCAAAAAGTAGTGTGATAATGATGTCTAAATATACACAGATACACAGTGTTGTTCACGACAATGAATACTATCTTTTCCATTATAGTAAAACTCATTTACTATTTTGGAAAGGGTAAGGTGAATAGACATATTCTAGATTTTTTAGTAGTGTATTTTACTATACCAGCCTGAGTCTTTTCCTATAGTCATAAGGAGTGGTTGCTATCAACATTTAAGAAAAGCTAAGAACAGGATATCCTTATAAGTAATTATAGTTGTATAATTTTGCAAAGGAGTACAACTGTACTAATGGAATGTTATTAGATAATTGTATTTATATAGTATTTTTGTAGGCCAAAATAGGTGAAAACTGTAGTTTTGTATTATATATTACGAAAAGTGATAAAATTAACTGTTTATATTTTTATACAAGGAGCAAGAACATAAAGGAAAAATTATGGAAAGAGAACAGCCTCATATTCAGGAGATTTTGGATATTATTTTGAGTATAATTGAAGAACTAATCATATTTGTCTCAGGCAATGACAGTGAAGAAGTGGAAATTAGTGCTGAAGACATCAATTGTGATTTTGAAGCCGAAAGCTGTGATGCAGATTTCGTGGAAGTTTTAAATTATGTTGAAATTTTAGAACACATTAAATCAGAACCTGCTGACGAGGAAATGGATCTGAATTACATAGCTGATGAAGTTGTATTGGAATGTCTGTTAAATTATGAGATGTTACAAGAATACATTTATTGTTGAAAAATAATAAAGGTTTAAGCACTATCTACTAATGTATTTATTGTAGTAAAAGTGAAGCAGTTATAGATTCAGTTATATATTCTTTTAATGTTTGTATTGATTTAAAATATGCAAAGTTAGTTTGAGGGTATCGATTCCTTAAAATCCGTATGGAGTATAGATGTAGTCTTGTATGCAGGTGCAAGCTTGTGTTTTATGCCTTCAATTCCCCAGTTTGTATCCTTAGACTTCCACCAAAGACCCTGACATTGCTGTTTTAGTATTGTAGTGAGCCACTCAGCAATATGTTCTTTTTGATTGGACGGGGATAAAACTGAAGCTGTAATAAATTTAGTGAGGGACTTTCTTTGCAGAAGTGTAATGATGCAGTCAGTATCTAGATACTCATAGATTAAAAGAGGCCTTAGTGTATAGGTTGTTTCAAAGCTCTATGGACTGTGGATTCACTGTTCTATGTACCAGCAAATTTATGTTTTATACGTTCAATTCCACAATGTGTATCCTAATAGCAGTGCATTGCGGGCGCGCGAGTTATAGTTAGCTGAACTAACTATAACGAGGGAATGTCAATGGTTTTGTATGAGAGAAATGTCCAGTTAACTAGAACATGGGTGAAACCTATGGTTTTTTTCAATTAATTTCTAAGGTTTTTTAAATGCTAATTCCTAACTATAACGTGTGTGTGAATCCTATGGTCTTTTCAGTGAATATATATTACCTACTGGTGGTCGCCAGTAGGTATATATAGTTAGGATTTTTTGAATAGGGATTTCTGAAAATTCTATGTTGAATAACTTTGGCGTTGATGGACGGAATTGGCTGAAATTTTCAGGAAAAGGGCGCATTTTGTTTCTGAGCGTCCTCTGAATGTTTGGGGGGGTTTCGTCAAGCGGGGGCCAAGAAAAAAGGGGGGTCCCAAAACGTGTTTTTAACATTGAGTTTTCCATAGGGCGGTTGGACTCACTTTTAGCTCGAACGGCTGAATGGATTTCCACAAAACTTGGCAAAATTGTAGGGACTGGTAGCCCGATGTGCCTTTGCTATGTCTCAAGATATATGCTCCAGTGATTTTTACGAAAATTAACTTTGAAAAATATATATTGGGCTACATTGGGCTATATATATGTTAGAGCCCAAATGTAGCCCAATGTAGCCCAAAGATGGCCACCAGAGACAAAAAAAAACAAATGAAGCCCAAATATCAGCCAGATGTAGCCCAACTATAGCCCAGTGACAGAATGTCCCAGAGTGTTCTAAAGAACAACTAGAGCGCTAACAGTCTTACTTATGACAAAAGTATGGCACAACTGAAGTCATCTTGATTGGAATAAAGTGTTAACACTTAAAACATTTAATTTGCAAAGGAACAAAATGAGGGGTTTCATTTTGCCATAGAAATGTTATATATATATATATATATAATAAGTAAACAGCTAAATTGCAGACTGCAGATGCACGCACGTAATGTGTGTGACCAGTGGCCACTCTGCATAGTAAATTATGTGGTTGAAGTTCCGAAAAATCAATTAAGGAGCAATATACAAAAATGTCTTTATTTATTTAGAAAGATATATATATTTTTATAGAGATGTATATATATTTTTTTATATATGAAGTTGTACATTTATGAATTTTATATATGTTGATTTTAATTTGTACATTCCACTGGACTTTTCATGTAAGCTTTTTGCAGTCTGATATCTGTGTATGGTGCATTACATAGTCTGTTTTTCAGTTCTATTTTTGTAATGTCACAGCTGTTTACAATTTCTTGTTACCTTGCACTTTAAATTTGGCACCGGTCCATGAGTAACGCGTCATGTGATCAAGGTCCAGGTCGGACCGAAACGCGTCATGGCGGCGTACTGATGCAGGGCGGAAAACTTTAAATAAATGAAGAAACGCACGAAGAAATTGGGTCCGCGTTGTCTATCTGATCCGTGGTTTTGTTACTGGATTCTCGAAGGATAGAGTACTGCAATATATATATATATATATATACACACATATATATATATATATATATATATATATATATATGTATATATATATATATATATATATATAACCTACTGGCGGTCGCCAGTAGGTATATATAGTTAGGATTTTTTTGAATAGCGATTTCTGAAAATCCCAGTGCCCCGCCCCCTTTCACCCGATATCCATTTAACCCGCATCACAAACGCGCATCGCGGGACGCGCGCGGGACGGAGCCCAGGGCGAAGCCTGGGCCAAGGGTGGGCCCGTCCAAGCCCGTCGCAGACCGGAGGAGACTGGGCTGGGCCCACCCCCCTAACATCTACCACCAGGTATCATACATCGACACTCAAACCACGGGAACAAATATCCATTACATCATCCCATAGTACTGTAAGATGGTAGCCACAAGAGGGACAAAACAAAAAACACTAGCTCCAGGGAGCGTCGGGAAGTTACTGGGACCCATGGACGATTTCCTTGCAAAGGCTAATTCGTTCATCGATCAAAGTATCACCCTCATGGAAAAAAGAGTCTCACTGGATTTAGAATTTGCCAAGCGATCCTCCCTGGGCAACCTTGCAGAAGCCAGAACTCCCGTCCCGACTGTAAACAAAAAAGCACCAGGTACTGCGAACGAAGGTAGACGCAGCCTTCCAAACAACGTAGATTTATCCGTATCCGACCTTGCTGATTCCCCGTTAGGCTCAGAATTAGAAAAAACTCCTGAGTTACCACCCCAATCCCCTACCCAGATACCTTCCTCGGAGGATATACAAGCAAGAGGAAGGAGAGAAGGAGCGATTAGTAAAAATAAGCTTTCTCAAAATAATCCTATCACATCTAAACCCGCTCCTCCCCCGACCATTTCTCAGGCTATACCAACTCCGCCACCAATTCCCTTACTACCACCACAGCAAAAACTCGCTACTGCAATAGTTCACCATGACCAACAGGAAGGCTCTATACCCATCCTATTGGACTCACCATCGCAACCATACACAAAGGGCATGGAAGATCAAGATAACTCTATACTCATAGATAAGATAACAGAAATCTTCAAACAATTACTACGACCTGTAGAACTCAAGTTAATAAAGATAGAAACACAGATTTCGAAGTTCATCTCGTCCTCACAACATCCCCAGGGGCCCCCCCCCAAAGAAGAAAGGGAGCGCAAATCCTCTTCACAACGCTCCCTTAGACTCTCTGGGCACTAGTGCAAAACCCTCTACTCCTCACACAACTAAACCACAGACAGTAGTACCCACTGTTCCCCCTCCCATTCCGATACCTCCAGCTACTCTGACTCAAAGTACACCAAACCTTACCACTGCAGGTCCGATTACAACAAAACAAACTAAAACTAACCCACTCACAACCACTCGGCCGCAACCAGCCCCAAGAAAAACTGTTCCCCCCAAAACCCCGGTACACAACTCTTCTACCCAACCAGCCCAAAGAAACACCCAAAAAGAGATAGGAGAAGCCAGAGCCCACACGGAGCTTCCTCCGGAGGCCGCCCCTTACGTAGCAGTCATGATCGGAGTAATCGAACTACCTCCTAATACAGTGGAACCGCCATGGTCTCTAAAAAACAAAGTTAATCATTGGCTGCAGACAAATCGCCCCATGCCACCAAATTGCCATGGCAGGATCTCCTCACTTTTTAGGACTCCGTGGGTGGGGAAAGGGAGTAAACAATACCCTGGGGACTGCATTATTATTACCTTTGAGGACCCATGGGTGGTTGACTATATTACCTCTTGGGAACAACCAAATCCAAAGGGAAGTTTAAGAATTAAACCCCTTTCATTCTTTTACCCCTTCATTCAAACCTCAAATAGTAATTTCTTTGAGGACCCTGCTTTCCCCTGGGTTGAACCACCACAGCGCCAACTAACTTTCCCCGACAATAGACAATATGGCACCTCTCGCTTTAGAGAGCAGGAAAATCCTTGGCAAACAGTCAATCCACGCCAGCAGGGAGAAAATTGGGGAGAATGGGGATACCAACAACAGAGGAGGACCCGTAAAGCACCACCTAGATGGGATCCCTGGTATAATATTCCAACAACAAATAGATACAGTCCCCTAGAAATGGTGGATTGACCACCAAGGGATCTAGAACAAACCACCCCAAACTCGCCATACTCCCCCCCCCTAAGTAACAACATTGTCACAACTTCACCAACCCCAGCTCTGAAAGACAACTCCCATACAATACCTTTCTTATTTTGGAACGTGGCGGGTCTTCGAACTAAGATCGATGATCCTGGGGCAGTCAATTTCCTGGAGCAAGGCAAAATAATCTGCCTGCAAGAGACCTGGGCAACCTCAGAGTTACATTTATTAGGGTATAAAACCTACTTTTCACCTGCTACTCAAAGCCCATTAGGCAGACCCAAAGGAGGCTTAGCAATCTACATTGCCAACACTCTCTCCCATCTGAAAGTGTCTAATCTTTTCACTGATTCTAACTGCCAGATACTTTCTCTCTCCTTTGCAAACGAAGATACCATTACTCTTGTCAATTCATATAATAATCTAAAGGAGAATGACTTCCTCATCTTCGTTGATAACATGCAGGAGAGGCTAAGATCCCCCCAACATCGGGAGACTAATTCCAAAACGATTCACCTTATCTGGGGAGGTGATTTCAATACACATCCGTGCCCAATGGCAGATACTCAATGCTGCGGACTTGTGGACGACAACGATACCCCACTTGCACATTTCGTCCACAATAAATCTGGCAACGCTCTGAATAGCACACTCTCAGAGCTTGACTTATTCATCTCTAATTCTCCGAAGGCTGAGAAAAATCAGTTTAATCCAACCTATGTAGCTAGAGGCCACCAGACAACTGTGGACTACATCCTGATGTCCCATAGTCTCGCTGCAAAAGTCACAGATCACCAAGTACTCGACAACATACTAAGTGATCACTATGCATTAAAGATTGAACTTCACCTATCGGAATATACATCTAAGGTCACGGACATTGCAGCTGCCCTCACTCAAGATAACCTGCAACTGCGTAAACATAATGGCTATTCCATAAAATGGGAAAAGACTGACCCACAAAAATTCATAAAAGAATTAGTTAATCAAGCATATCCATATATCATCAACTGCCTGGACCCAGCCATAAATCATTCCGAGGTCCTGCAGAACTTTGCAGAAATCTTGACACTAGCCAAGAGACTACTCACGGGGAAAATAACTAATAAACACGCAGAAAGGAAAGGTTGGTTCAACCACAACTGCACGAGAGCTCTAACAGACCTAAAATCTGCTCTCCACAAAAAACCAAGGGACGTGGGCCATATTCAATTCCTGAGAAGAAAATACAATCTGGAACGTAAATTAAAATTACAACAAATGAAAGAGAAACTCTGGAATGACCTAGATAAGAGCTCTTTATCAAAAAACAGTAAGGACTTCTGGAGAACGATCAGATCCCCTTTCTTCTCGGACAACAACTCTCCCAAGATAGAGGTGGCTATAGATGAGGGAACCTGGATAGCTCACTTTGAACAAATATTCAAAGACCAAGGAACCATAGACCATCCTCCTCATCACCACAACGAAGTACAATACCCAATTTCTATATCTTTTGACATCTCCGAAATCCTGGCGGCTCTGGATAAAAGTAAAACAGGAAAAGCCCCGGGCCCGGACGGTGTGCCTGTGGACCTTTTCAAATGCAACCAGGAGCTTTGGGCACCTATCTTAACGAGAGTATGCTCAGCAGCAGCTAGTGAGGGCATTTTGGTCTCCTGGACTAGATCAATCATGGTCCCCATCTTTAAGAAAGGGGACCGACAGGACCCAAAATGCTATCGTCCCATTTCCCTCCTGGATTCTCTTGGCAAAGTGTTGGGGAGGGTCATTCTGGAGAGACTGCAACTGTGGAGTGAGGAAAAGGCCATCATCTCGGACCTACAATTCGGCTTTAGAGAAGGCCTTGGGACAGTTGAGCAGGCACTTAATCTCAGCCTTATAATGGCCAAATACATGCACCCAAAGAAATCGACGGTATACATGGTCTATGTAGACCTGTCTGCCGCTTTCGACTGCGTTGCGCACTCTAAATTATGGACAGTCCTAAGAGAGATGAATGTGGATCCCTCATTGCTGGACCTTCTTAGAGAGTTGTATTCCGGGGCCTCGGCCAGAGTCCGGTTCGGAAAGAATGGAGAGTTGACAGCACCATTCGGTGTGGAGCGAGGAGTTAGGCAGGGCTGCGTCCTGGCCCCCTTTCTCTTCTCGCTCTACACAAACGGCTTGGAGGAGGCGATGCTGAGGGGGGCCCAGGACCTCCCAAAAATGAAACAGACACCGATTCCAGCGCTCCTCTACGCGGATGACGCCGTCATCCTGGCCCGAACCCCGCGCCAACTCCAGCATTCACTAAACAGATATACCACCTTCATGAACGCCCTGGATCTAAAAGTTAATGAAAAAAAAACCTTCGTCATGATCACAGGGGGGGCAAAGAAAGTCAAAAAAAACATCTTACTTGATAGCCAACCACTGGAGTCCGCCACACAATATCCATACCTCGGGATTTTGATTGACGATAACGTAACATGGAAACCAGCAGTAGAAGCGAGATGTCACATCTTTAAGCGCTCAATAGCAGCCCTGCAGACCTTTTCTCGGAAACTGGGAAGGAGGCGTCCAATAGAACTGCTAAGAATCTACAATGCCAAGTGTCAGGCGATTGCTCTTTACGGGGCAGGGGTCTGGGGCCACATTGACGTTGGAGCCCTCCAAAAAATCGAAAACCGATTTATAAGATTTCTTCTCGCTACCCCAAAAGGCTCATCAAACTACGCCTCCCACATGGAACTGGGAATCCCGTACCTGCAGGATCTCCTTAAAATCCAGCCATTGCTTTTGTGGAGGCGTATATGGACCTCGGACACTAACACGCTATCACAGTTGATAGTGACCGACACAATGTCACTTGACCACGCCCTCAGAATAAAATGGCTTCGCTACATTAAACATTTTCTCACCGACCTTGGCCTCGAAAAATATTACCGCCATCCACAATCATTAGTTGCTCTCCCAAAAAAGGAACTCAAGGAACTTGCATTACGGCACCTGGAAACACTAAGGCTGTCAAATGAGTCAGCAAAACCTTCAGTGGTTCACGCGAACACAGTCCAACAAACGTTTGGCATCCAACCGTATCTTACTCTCGATATTAAAACATACGAGAGGATGCTGCTCACCAGGCTCAGACTGAACCTCTTCTTTAGACTGGTTGCTTTTCCCCTAAATAAGGCCTGGGACCCAAACCTGCCCCCGTGCCCCAGCGACGCGAAATCAACCCAATCCAATATCCACGTCATCCTCTTCTGTAAATTTTATCATCCCCACAGAAAACATTGGATACTTCCGCTATGCAGGCGATGGGGCCTCAGACAATGTCGGCCGGCCTTCCTAAGACTGCAAACCCTAGAGTCTGAAGAAGTCTGTTACCTGGTCTTGAACTTTTTAAAATGTATTCTGAATCACAGAAAAAATCTCTAGCACACAGCACTAGGGAAAAGGAAAAAAAAAAATATATATATATATATATAATGATTTAACAATCTGATGAACTCTCTCTCTCTTTTAAACAAATGACACTTTGCTCCCTTCTTTTTCCTTATTGCATAAATGCACCCATGATATGGTTTTTTTAACTTATGTATGTATTGTCTTTTTATGCTGATTGTTTCTTTTATGGTTTTCTTCGTGATTAACCGAATAAAGAATTATTATTATTATTATTATTATTATATGTTGATTTTAATTTGTACATTCCACTGGACTTTTCATGTAAGCTTTTTGCAGTCTGATATCTGTGTATGGTGCATTACATAGTCTGTTTTTCAGTTCTATTTTTATAATGTCACAGCTGTTTACAATTTCTTGTTACCTTGCACTTTAAATTTGGCACCGGTCCATGAGTAACGCGTCATGTGATCAAGGTCCAGGTCGGACCGAAATGCGTCATGGCGGCGTACTGACGCAGGGCGGAAAACTTTAAATAAATGAAGAAACGCACGAAGAAATTGGGTCCGCGTTGTCTATCTGAGTCTGTGGTTTTGTTACTGGATTCTCAAAGGATAGAGTACTGCAGTATTTCGGTGTCAATTTGCTTCTTTGACACGAGCGGATAACCCCTCCTTGCTGTGGGCGTTGCGGTATTGGAAGCAGCTGGTCTCGTCTTGGCGGGACGTACTCATTTGCTCTGGTGAAGAGCGAGCCGCACGGAAGCCCCTGGATACCGTGAAGGAGTTCCTGCCTCTGGTGCCGGAATCGAGGTGGCCGGAGTGTGTGAATCCGAGCGACCTGAAGATATCTGGCGAGGTAGGAAAATATCGGACTATCCAGTTAGGAGAGTGCTGTGTGTGGAGTTACAATTGTGTTACAAAACTCCCACTGTTTAAATTCCCCATCGCCCGTTTTGCATCATGGCCGCGGAGGCGTTACGTAGCCGAGAGGAGGCGGCGATCGATATCTTTGATGATTCCCCGGCTGGGGGGTCAACTGTGAATGGTGCAGGAACAGGATACTGCACCATCAGTGAATACTAGCGCGAGAGACTTATTTAGGCGCTTGGAGAAGTTGATGCGTGCCGAGCAGGCCAAATGGTGGGAGGAGAAGTCACTTACTCGCTATTTGGAGGTGGGCAGGGTCCCCAGAGGGTTGCGGATAACTCTGGCGCCCAGCTATGAGAACCCTGACCCCGCCATGCTGGGAGAATGGGCGGATGCTAATCTCGAATCATCGGGCAAACTGTTAAGAATACTGGTAAAATATGCAGCGAGTGACAGATTGAAACTACAAGCACAAATTGATGAATTGCATGTAGAAATAGCTGCTATCGAAGAGACTGAGAATATCAAAAAAATGAGACAAGATATGCTGATTAGACTACAAAAGGATGAAGATGCGATAAAAAAGTGTAAAGCCTTCAAATTTAACAGAGACAAACTTGATTACCAGAACGGTAATGTCTTCACATTTGCCCGGAGGTATGGCGCTGCTAAAAATAAAGGCAACATAGCTACTCAGCGTAAAAAACAAGGCACTGTGGGTGATAGCACACCCTCGCTTACATCTACCTCTGAACAAAGCGTTGTCAGTGGAAGTGAAAACGAAGAGGAAAGCGGTCCATCTAACCAGCCAAAAGACGGAGTTTTAATTATGTCCCGGGCAGAGGAAATGAATGTGCTTTGCCAAGACTGGAGAGAAAAGCTAAGACCCCGGAAGAAGCAGCCGCAACAAAAAGGCTCGCAAACGCCAAGCGGGGGGCCAGGAGGAAGCGCTACAGGCAGCGCAAACGTCAGCAAACCTCCGAAAAAAACAACGAGGGGCAGATGGAACCGAAAATAAATCTTGAGGACACGGCTAACACAGTAATCAATCTCTCTGACATCGCATTGAACAAGGCTGAATGCCAGATACTTTCTCTTGGCCTTTCTTTCAGTCCAGAAAGCAATTTCAATTATTCTGAAACCCGAATGGATGTGTTTCGATTTATCCGGAAATTGAAATTGCAAAAATACCATAAAACGAAGGCAAATAAGGACAGCACTAAGACTCCTCAGTATGCAACCAGTCCACCCTTATTATCTGCCGGTGATGTGAATTTGTTCTTTGATTTACAACAACTTCAGGAAGATCAAACTGAACCCATTGGTGCATTGGGATTGGAAGGTATGGATTTTGGCTGCACTACAAAAACTCCATTCAAAAAAAAGATCTATACAGAGTCACTAATCAATGTAGCACCAAAGTGAATTGTAAACAAAGGTGCTATATTGAATTGATGAAGAAGTTGCAGGCCAGTTAGGAACTTGTTATAAAACATTCTGACAAGGGGGGCAACATTGTCCTTTGGCCTAGATTCATGTATATGTAGGAGGCTTACAGCCAACTTAATGATGTTTCTTGCTATAAACGTAGTAATTTACAAATAATGAAGTCATCTTGGTTGGATTATTATGGCAAATTACTAGCTTGGAAAAGCAGTGGGTTAATCAGTAATGATGAATACCTCTTTTTGCACAATGATTACCCTACTGTACCTTCGATATATTTTCTTCCCAAGGTGCATAAGAATATCAAAAAACCTCCTGGCCGGCCCATAATTTCAGCTATTGGGAGTTTAACTGAAAACACCTCCAAATATGTAGATTATTTCTTACAAGAATGGGTGCTCACATTACCATCTTATGTTAGGGACACCTCTGATTTCTTGAGACAAATCTGTGACAATAACTGGTCAGATGATTTTATTTTAATTACCATGGATGTTGCATCCCTCTACACCTCTATCAGTCATCGGGATGGGATCAGGGCGATTGAATACTATCTCAATCGTAGACCTGCATGCTTTACTCTCCATAACAAAATGTTGGTGGATATGATTAAAATATGTTTGGAACATAACTATTTCACGTTTGATAACACCATCTTCCAGCAGATAAGGGGGGTAGCTATGGGGGCCTGCTTCTCCCCCAGCTACGCCTGTCTACATATGGGCTGGTGGGAGGAGCAGGTCCTGAAAACCGAGCATGAAACTACCTTGAGGGCACACGTCCCCCTTTGGCTGAGATATATCGATGACCTCTTCATCTTGTGGAGGGGGTCAGAGGAAGTAGCCAGGGACTTCATTAACAGCTTAAATGACAACCAATTGAACCTGAAGTTCACTGCTCACATGAGCAAGACCTCTGTAGTCTTCTTAGATGTTGAAGTATATATAAGTAACAACAGTATATGTACTAGACTACATCGTAAACCTACTGCTGGAAACTCGGTTCTCCATGCTTCTAGTCACCATCCCCAGCACTTGATCAACAGCATCCCCTACGGGGAGATGCTGCGGATCAAACGCATCTGCAGTAGTGAGGAGGAATGTAAACTGGCACAGAGGAGTTGTAAGGAACGGTTCCTTCTAAGGGGATATAGTCCTGCGATTATAGAGAAAGCTATTCACAAAACCGAGTCTCTAAATCGTGAAAGTGCTTTAGCCCCTAGAATCCCAATCACGGCTAATGGTGCCAGCAAAAAGGTGAGGGTCATTGTCACCTATAACAAGCAGCAGGCGGCCATTAGAAAAATACTCAGAAGACATTGGGATTTATTGTTGAAGGACCCTGTTATTGGTGAGGATTTACTCAGGGACAACCCTACCCCTCAAATAACTTTTCGCAAAGCCAGATCCATGGGAAATTGTCTTGACAAATGTAACCCTGAAATCAGGCCTGCAACCAATTGGCTTTCCAAACAAAAAGGCTTTTTCAAATGTTTTACATGCAAAGCTTGCAAGCATGCTAAAAACGTTAAGGAATACAATACTCCTTTCTTGCCCCAACCTGTTAAAATCAAACGACGCATTACATGTAAAACTGAATACGTTGTTTATGTGTTGGAATGCCCTTGCGCATTGCGTTATATTGGCAGTACTAAGTTACCCGTGCACATGAGGATCCTTCAACAACTTCGGGCCATCAACAACAAGGATCAAACATACCCGGTTGCACAGCATTTCGAAGCCAAACATGGCAGTGATAACACTCTTCTTCAGTACTTTGCCATTGATTGTATACCTTTGTCACGCAAAGGGGGAAACAGGGATAGTGCCTTACGAATGTTGGAGACTAAATACATCTTGGAATTAAATTCTAAAGCTCCAAATGGTCTTAACACTACAGAGGATTTATATACGTGTATATAAATCAAGTCTCACCGTCCCTGAATCTATAGACAGAAAGATTGTATAGCTTTACACTGCCTATGTGTTTTGGAACATTGTTTGATTAAGTATACTGCTAAGGTACTGCTGAAACTCTCCATTTATCTATTATAGGATGCCTCTAGATGTTTCTCTATATAAACATCTGCGCTTAATGTACTGCAACTAAGCATTGTCTTTTTTAATAATTCACTATTATTGAACACATTGGTGGTTATAAGTTGGAATTTAATTTGTGATTCATTATTTTTTCACTGATTCACTGTTAATATATCACAACATTTCTCGCCTATGATATTCAGGCAGCTGATATAATCGATCATCTAATACTTGGATTAGGTTGCCAACCTTTTGTTAAGTGCTCGCCCACTTGGGCAGTATTAAGTAAACAGCTAAATTGCAGACTGCAGATGCACGCACGTAATGTGTGTGACCAGTGGCCACTCTGCATAGTAAATTATGTGGTTGAAGTTCCGAAAAATCAATTAAGGAGCAATATACAAAAATGTCTTTATTTATTTAGAAAGATATATATATTTGTATAGAGATGTATATATATTTTTTTATATATGAAGTTGTACATTTATGAATTTTATATATGTTGATTTTAATTTGTATATTCCACTGGACTTTTCATGTAAGCTTTTTGCAGTCTGATATCTGTGTATGGTGCATTACATAGTCTGTTTTTCAGTTCTATTTTTGTAATGTCACAGCTGTTTACAATTTCTTGTTACCTTGCACTTTAAATTTGGCACCGGTCCATGAGTAACGCGTCATGTGATCAAGGTCCAGGTCGGACCGAAACGCGTCATGGCGGCGTACTGATGCAGGGCGAAAAACTTTAAATAAATGAAGAAACGCACGAAGAAATTGGGTCCGCGTTGTCTATCTGATCCGTGGTTTTGTTACTGGATTCTCGAAGGATAGAGTACTGCAATATATATATATATATATATATATATATACACACACACATATATATATATATATATATATATATATATATATATATATGTATACATATATATATATATAACCTACTGGCGGTCGCCAGTAGGTATATATAGTTAGGATTTTTTTGAATAGCGATTTCTGAAAATTCTATGTTGAATAACTTTGGCGTTGATGGACGGAATTGGCTAAAGTTTTCAGGAAAATGGCACATTTTGTTTCTGAGCGTCCCCTGAAAGTTTGGGGGGGTTTCGTCAAGCGGGGGCCGAGAAAAAAGGGGGGTCCAAAAACGTGTTTTTAACATTGAGTTTTCCATAGGGCGGTTGGACTCACTTTTAGCTCGAACGGCTGAATGGATTTCTATGAAACTTGGCAAAATTGTAGAGACTGTTTGCCCGATGTGCCTTTGCTAGGTCTCAAGATATGTGCTCCAGTGGATTTTGAGAAATTAACGTTAAAAAAATATATATATCTGTGACAGCGTCCCGGTTAGCGCCCCGGTTCGCGTACCAGAGGCGTAACGGAACTTCGCGAGGAGAAGCGGATTGGCTCTCCGGTGACTCTCAACATTCTAAACAGTCCGGAGCGGCCGCCATCTTGTCTCTTGGTAGGATCGAGAGACAAGAGGTGGAAATAAACGAAGGGGGAAATGAATGAAAGGGGCAAGGTAGACCCCTCCTGACCCCCTAGGATTGATGTGGGGGATATTAAAGGGCCCCGCGGGGCAAAAAAATAAAAGACATTTTTTTTTTCGATTTTTCGCTGTGGAAGCGCTACCCGGTACACGAACCGGTTAGCTCACCGGTAGCGTAACGGGAGTCCGCCATCTTGTGTTTCGGACGAATTTAGTCACAAGATGGAGGATAAACAATGTTGGGAATGGGTATAAGGGGGCACGGGAGACATATCCTGACCCCCTAGGTTTTCTGAGGATGGCTGAGGAGGCCCATATATGTAAAAAAAAAAAAACTTTTTTTTTCAAATTTTCGCACGGTTAGCGCCTGGTCTGCGCACCGGGTAGCGTTCCGGAAAGCGTAACAAGGGGAAAACCAAGGGAAATAGTAAAATAATATTTTAGAGTGCTTTGAGGTAGGGTAGCTCTGAATAGAGCTGTTGTGTTGTGTGGGTGATGTAAGTACCAACATGTAGGTACCAATGAAGAGTCTAAAATTCAATGTACACCGTCTCCTCTGTAGATATTTTGTATGTTCTAATATGGGTTATTTAAATGTAAATGTGTGGAAAAGCACTTCATGCTTTAAAGCAATCGTATTTTTGAACTGATTGTTCTTTCCTCTTAGTCCTCCTCTTTGTTTTTTTTTCCTCACACTCTTCTTCAGCATGATAGTTGATAAATTCGTTCCCTCAAAAAATTTATATACATAAAAAAATTATATTAAATACATATAAAATATATTTTTCCTTTAAAAGAAGAATACATTTTACAGCTTTTGATATTTGCTATTAAAAAACCATTGAAGTTCACTGAAAAAAACCATAGGTTATAGACCATATATAGTTAGGAATTAGCATTTACAAAACTTTGAAAATTCACTGAAAAAACCATAGGTTATAGACCATATATAGTTAGGAATTAGCATTTACAAAACCTTATTTTACTCACACAAAACCATTGAAATTCGCATATATAGTTAGTTGCACTAACTATATATCGCGCAACCCGCAATCCACTGCTGATCATGTCACATATTACATCATTCATGACATGGTCAGTGACATCACTGATGACATCACTGATGACATCTCAAATGACATCACTGATGACATCACTGATGACAACATCCAGTGACTGTATGTTTCTGTAAAGTTAAAATATGTCTTACATATTGGAGAATGAGTGGATGTATAAGTGTCTGGATGAAGGATTTAGTAGGTGCATGACTGACTGTATGAGTGAGTGATTAAATGTGTCTCACTGAGTGCATGGGTTAGTGACTAAACTGTCTTAATTTGTGCATCATTATGTCTGTTGTTCTGTAAACTGCTGCATGTGTTGATCAGTAGCTATATGAGTAACTATATGGGTTATTGATTGGTTGCCCAAGTATTTTTATGGGAGACTGAGTGTGTGTGTGGGTGGCTGGGAGGTGTATGACTCTGTGCATAGATGTGTGAGCAGTTGATTCACTAGATGTATGGGTTCAAAAGTGCATGTGGAAACAGCTGTATGGGCGGTTGACTGTGTGCATGAGTGTATTGGTGAGTGAATGGATATCTCAGTGCTACATGCCAAAGTAAGTACATATGTAAAACACAGTACATGTGAGAGTTGACATATATAAATAACTGTGCATAAGAGCCAGTGAATGTGTGAGTGGCTGTATGGATCATTGTGAACTTGTATCAGGGATTGTATAAGAGAGTAAATATGTGTTAGTATATGTTTGAATAAGTAAGGTGTGTATAACTGTATAGTTGAGGAAATGGAGGTGTGATTGATTCTTTGCATGACTGACTAGGTGTGTGAGTAACTCCATGGATGAGTGACAGTCTGTGAGTGTCTGTTTACACTGAGTGTATCTATCAATTTCGACAACATCAATACTGCTCTCTCCATGTTCAATTCCACTCTGATGACAGCTATTGACTCTCTAGCCCCTCAGAAAAATGCAAAAAAACCCACCATAGCGAAAAGGGAAACATGGTATACGGAAGCTCTCAAAACAGAAAAGAGATGCAGAAAACTGGAAAAATCCTGGAGACGAACGGGCCATAGGGAAGATAAGAGTCGCTACCTGGAGGCTATGTCCTCCTATTACAAAAATATTAAAAAAGCTAGAAAAACAAGTCTGACCGCCCAAATTGCAGAGGCTGGCAACTCCACAAGAGAGCTATTTAAAATCATTCAAACTTTCACCAGCCCTGAAGTATGTGAAAGCCCAGACACCTTCACCCAAGAACTATGCGACGAAATATCCCAGTTCTTTGAGGAAAAAATAGATGGAATATATAAAGAAATCACCACAGTCTCAGACACCTTGGGAACTGAGGTCCCTGAAACTTCCCCGCAATTGACTTCTGGAAAAACTCTTCTGGATATTCCAGAAATAACCACTAAGGACCTAACCACACTCATTAACCAAACTAAATCCGGTTCTCCCACTGATTTGATACCAGCCAAATTCATCTCCCCGCTAATTGAGATACTAGGTCCTCATATTCAGAAATTACTCAACCTGTCTTTTGCCAAAGGTCAGCTCCCACTCGCCTGGAAGGAAGCGGTACTGAACCCCATACGCAAAAATTCCACCTTGCCCTGGTCAGCACTCTCCAACCTTCGCCCGATTTCTCTCCTTCCTTTCATCAGCAAACTGGCAGAGAAGCACGTTAACACCATTGTTTCCAACTTCATCGAAGCGACAGGGGGCCTGGACCAATCCAAATCTGGATTCAGGCCCAACCACAGCACTGAATCGGCCCTCCTCTCTGTGACAGATCAGATCAAAATGTCACAAGATAGAGGGGGCTCCATGATTCTAGTGCTGTTGGACCTGTCCGCAGCCTTCGATACCGTGTCTCATAACACCCTGCTGAACCGGTTGCAGGGAGTAGGAATCGGAGGCGTAGCACTATCTTGGTTGGAGAGTTTCCTTTCCGTGAGATCGCAATCTGTCAGCCTGGGCCCCTTTCGTTCCATCTCAAGGGGGCTCACGAAGGGGGTGCCACAGGGCTCATGCCTTAGCCCTACATTGTTTAATGTCTATGTGGCCCCCCTTGCTGAGATTGTGCGGAAATATGGGTTCATACCGGTTTCCTATGCTGACGACACCCAGCTCCTCTACCCTTTCAGCTCCCTTGGCCCCAAAACCAAGGAGGACTTTGCTGAGGGTATGAGAGCGGTGTCACACTGGATGGCGAGGAGTTGCCTCCAGTGTAATGTAACAAAAACAGAGGTTTTGCTCTTTGGCAAAGCAAGTATCCTTTGGTCCCCTGACTGGTGGCCACTCGATCTCGGCCCAGTACCTGCACCCAAACCTTACGTTAAAAATCTAGGGGTGAAGTTGGATCAAAAACTGACCCTGAAAGAACACACAAACTACATTGCGGGTCTGTGTTTCCACACTATTGGTCTACTCAGGCGCGTTTTCCCTTTTCTCCCTGCCACATGTAGAAAGACACTTGTACAAGCCTTGGTAACCAGTCGTCTGGACTACTGTAACGGCCTGCTAACATTAGCTAACGCAGATGCAGTAGGACGCTTGCAGATAGTCCAGAACACGGCAGCAAGACTGGTCATGGGTGTACCTGCCAGGACTCCTTCAAAGCCTTTGCTGAAAGAACTTCACTGGCTTCCCATACGGCAGCGCATCAATTTTAAGATCTGTTGCACGGTGCACAAATGCCTGTATGGAGCAAGTCCTAAGTACCTATCCCAGTCTCTGGAACTGTACCAGCCCAGCAGGTCCCTCCGCTCATGCAACCAAGCCCTGTTAAAACCTCCCACCACAAAGAAAATTAGACAAGGAGACCGCGCTTTCTCCTCTGTTGGTCCTGCCCTCTGGAACAGTCTTCCCATTGACCTAAGAACTACCATAAATCACCTGTCCTTCAGAAAGGCACTAAAAACCCTTCTCTACCAAGAAGCATTTCTATCCATATAACTTCCCAGGCTGCTCTACCTAACATTTCCTCAGCTGGCAAAGCGCGGAGATACCCTTACGGGATTGATTCCTGCGCTATAGAAGAAATTAAAATAAAATAAATAAAATAAGGTTATATTAGAGTCTGAAGAGGTTCATCGTATTATCACATGAATGATGTCATCAGTGATGTGATCAGTAATGTCAAATGAGATGTCATCAGTGATGTCATTTGAGATGTCATCAGTGATAACTGTATAGTTGAGGAAATGGAGTTGTGATTGATTCTTTGCATGACTGACTAGGTGTGTGAGTAACTCCATGGATGAGTGACAGTCTGTGAGTGTCTGTTTACACTGAGTGTATCTAAGGTTATATTAGAGTCTGAAGAGGTTCATCGTATTATCACATGAATGATGTCATCAGTGATGTGATCAGTAATGTCAAATGAGATGTCATCACTGATGTCATCAGTGATGTCATTTGAGATGTCATCAGTGATGTCAATTGAGATGTCATCAGTGATGTCATCAGTGATGTCACTGACCATGTCATGAATGATGTAATATGTGACATGATCAGCAGTGGATTGCGGGTGCGCGATATATAGTTAGTGCAACTAACTATATATGCAAATTTCAATGGTTTTGTGTGAGTAAAATAAGGTTTTGTAAATGCTAATTCCTAACTATATATGGTCTATAACCTATGGTTTTTTCAGTGAATATATATATATATATATATAAATACCCTTTCAGGCATAGAGTGACGAATAAATTATGCAAAAAAAGTATTTGCTAGAAAAGCAGGCATTTGAGGTGAGCAGATCTAGAATGTCGCTGGTGTTGAGAGTGCTCTATACAGGAGCTGCTTTCCACCTAAACTTGAGAAATAACCATAGTTCTCTGCTTTTTTGCATATACCTCAACGAACGACTCAGCTTCTACACCCCCACCCGCAGCCTCCACTCTGCCAACCTCGCCGTCACCACAGTTCCACGCATCTGGAAAACCACTGCCGGTGGCAGATCCTTCTCCTACCTCACCGCCAAGACCTGGAACACTCTCCCTACCGGCCTACGACAGACCCAGGACCTGCTGGCCTTCAGAAGACTTCTCAGGACCTGGCTTTTCGATCAGTACCAGCCCCCCCCTTCACAGCAGCGCCTTGAGACCCTCATGGGTATGTAGCACGCTCTACAAATGGAATGATTGATTGATTGATATATATAACATGGAACATCTCCATGCGAGGTTGGATGCTGGTCAAACGGCGGCGCTGATATTGTTAGATCTCAGTGCCGCCTTCGACACGGTATCCCACAGCATCCTCCTGCATCGGCTCGAAGAGATTGGTGTCGGAGGTCAGGCGCTGCAGTGGTTCCGCTCCTTCCTCGGCAATCGTTCCTTCTGTGTTGCCATCCCTCCCTTCAAGTCCAACTTCCAGCCTCTGGCCATGGGGGTTCCGCAGAGGTCCTCGCTGAGTCCCACGTTGTTCAATCTATACGTGAGACCGCTGGCTGATGTTGCTAGGCAGTGGGGCCTAACCTTGGTCTCATATGCCGACGACACACAGCTGGCGGTTACTCTCACAGGGGATGCGGAACAAGACGCCCCCAGGTTTCAGGATGGACTGAAGGCGGTGGCTAGCTGGTTGACGGGAAACTGTCTTCAGCTCAATGCCACTAAAACAGAGGTAATGATTGTCGGAAGGGGAGTGGAGCTGTGGGGTGACCAATGGTGGCCACCAGAGCTGGGACCAACCCCGACCCCGGTGTCGGAGCTGAAAAATCTGGGGGTTTGGCTGGACGCTGGCCTTACCTTTGTAGGACACACTAAAAAAACAGCAGCCTGTTGTTTTGGACTGTTGAGAGGCTTAAGACCAGTCCTTAAATTTTTCGATGCCCCAACCAGAAAGCTGGTAATCCAGGCCACTATCATCTCTCGCCTGGATTACGCTAGCTCTCTCCTGGTCGGGGCCAATCAGGCTGAGCTCACTCGCCTGCAACGGGTTCAAAATGCTGCGGCCAGAGCGATTGTCGGCCTGCCCAGATTTTGCCCGGTGGCGAGTGTTCTTCGCTCCCTACACTAGCTTCCAGTGAGGAAGCGTATTCTCTTTAAGGTCCTCTGTTTGACCTTTAAGATTCTGAGAGGTATAGGCCCCGAAATCCTGTCCAGCTTTCTTTCTCTTTATGTCCCCACACGCACCCTCCGTTCTCAAAGCCAGGCCCTTACTGTAGTCCCTAGATTTAGGCTCAGCCGTATGGGGGGGCGTTCCTTCAGCGTAAAAGCTGCATCAGCCTGGAATTCTCTTCTGGTCAACATTTGTCTGCTGGAGAACCTTTTGACCTTCCGGAAAGCAATAAAAACCCATCTGTTTTAGCCGCCCCCTTTTAGTCTTTTTAGTCCTTGTCTTTTTCCCTGTTATGTTATGTTCCTCCTTGTCTATGCGCCAGGACGCTCCTTGGCTGGAGTAGCTGTGCGCACAACAAATAACAATAACATAACATAACATAACATATATAAATAATCACTACAACCTTATAATAGTTGAAATATGCATCTTCAACATTTTTGAAATGATAACAATGCTTTGTTTCCTTCTACTAGTAATTGCCACTCATGTATTTTACACAAGAACCCAATTGCTTCAGAGTATTTCTTGTGTGCCTTTGGGCATGCCTAAGGTAAAAACCAAAGAATAGATCTGTTTCCAAATTTTCCTTGGAGGATTCACAGTGGGCATGTTCTGAAGTTGCAGACACCATCCAGTATCTCGTCAGGTTTAGTGGTCCAGATGGCGCACTGTGAGCTAGCCAGGAATTGGGACAGCCTATTCTGATTATATGTGTGGACTCAGTCCCCACATTCTGACACATATGTTGTCCAAATGCACAGTCTTACATGATTCGCAGGAACCGTTTGACAATGGTGTACAGAAAGACAAATTGACCCCTTTTTTGCCCCCCTTTCTCGGGTTCTTCTGTCCACCCATTCCCTTGCCCAGCAGGGCTCTCCTCAGGGCACTTTGAAGGGCTATCTCTCTGCCATTTCAGTTTTTTTGTGGCTGCCTGAACCCTCTTCAAAGCTCATATTATACATAGGTCTCTAAAAGGTTTACAACATGTGTTTCCACCTTCTCTCTTTGTTCTGCCTCAGTGGGACCTCAATCTCATCCTCACTTTCCTTATGTGCGCTCCCTTTGAGCCCCTGCAAAATTGTCCACTTAGGCTCCTTACCGTCAAAATGGCCTTTCTGGTTGCAATAACATCTCCCTATAGGGTCAGTGAGCTTCAGGCTTTATCACCCAAGCGTCCTTACCTCACCATTTACCCTGACAAACTTGTGGTTCACATAAGAACCTCTTTTCTACCAAAAATGGTTACTTCATTTCACATAGGTCAATCCATCACCTTGCCTTCTTTTTACGCTTCTCTACATGCCTCTAAAGAAGAGGAGCGACACCACCATCTGGACCCAAAAAGAGTGTTGCTATTCTACCTTGATCGCACATGAGAGTTCCAGGTGGACAACCAACTGTTCATGAGGTGTGTCAGAGCAAAGAAGGGGCGGGCTGTACAGAAAAGGACCATCTCACAACGGTTTGTACTCTGTTTTAAAATCTGCTAAAAACCAGTTCCCTGAGGGTTTGCGTGCTCTTTACACCAGAGTTAAACCTGCAACAACTGTATTAGCGGAATTCCTGTCCTGGACATCTTCTAGGCAGCAACGTGGGTCTTCCTGCACACGTTTGCCAAACACTACTGTCTGGACAGTCAGGTCCATATGGATGGGCACTTTGCCTGTTCGGTCCTGCAGAACTCCCTCATGTGAAATTGGTCTACAGACCCATCTCCAGGGAGGTATTGCTTGGGTATCTATTCAAAGGTAAGGAATCTGCAGCTAAAAGTCTCAGATGAACATGTTACTTACCTTCGATAATGCCTTATCTGGTAGAAACCTTGGGCCCATTTACTATATTTTGATGCACAGCAGCACAGCAAGTCTTCCTGCTGTGCTAGCAATAAGGTAGGATCCTTCTTGCATGGTTACCCCCACTTTTTGCCTGGTGTCAGTGTGTTTTTGACTAGTCTGACTGGGATCCTGCTAATGAGGAAACAAGCCACCATGCTTGTTCCCTAAATTTGACCATGGTAAGTACTTCTGTAGAGCCACAATTGGCTGCTGGTGTAGTCTTATAAGTCCCTAGTATATGGTACTAAGGTACCCAGGGCATAGGTACACCAGAAGTATTCCATGGGTTGCAGTATGTATTGTGCCATCCATGACAGACTACTCAAGCTGTGACTTCAGGCCTGCCATTGCAGCATGTGTAAGTGGGTGCTAGTACCACTTACAACAGATATACGTTTTCTCATATCTGAGGTCACTACACTTAAAACATATGTCATCCCTAAGGCAGACCTTTCAGTCCTGAAGGCAGGGTGCTGGGCTCTAGGTGTGAGTGTGCCCATCCAAGAGCAGTACAACTCTACAAACCCTGGAGTTGTTTCTCCAGGCTTTGTAAATGTGGCCAAAGATTTTGATACATTTAGTGGCCATCCATAATTACACGATGGCTAACTATGTAGTGGCTGTGTCGAACCTGGGCATGTTTGGTATCAAACATGTTGGAATCATACCCCAACACTGTTATCAGTGTTGGAGGTATGATTCCATGCACTGGGGGGCTGCTCCGGAAAGATCCCAGTGCTTCCAGTAACAGGCTTCCAGGTTCTGCCAGCAAGCTAGCAACCCCAGGCACGATTCTGCCCTCCTGCTGCCGAGCTGAGCTCAAGCAGGGGAATGCAGAACAATAGGTTTGCTGCCACACGGAGGTGTGACCACCTCCCAGACAGGACTAAGTGTATTGGGCTGGGGTGGGAGTGGCGCTGCTTTGAAGGATGCATTTGGTGCCCTCCTTGCAAACTCCAGTTTGAGCCGCTCTGGTGCGAAACTGGACTAAGGACACGAGAGTATCCTCGCCTCTCTCTAGCCCCTCCTCTGGGAGAGATCCCAGAGTCATCCTAACCCCCTTCTTCCTAGGGTATTTAAGGACTTACCTGTGGGTAGGTCCTCAGATTCTTTGTGGGACAAGACTCAAGCCTGAAACCACGTCACTGTTCGACTCTGGACACTTAGACTTTGCCTGGAACTAAGACTGCATCAAGGAAGTCTCCTGCTGCTCCTAATCTCGCTGCTCTGCAAGGCTTCTTCGTCATATGTGTTTCTTCCAGAATTTTCAACAAGACCTGTTGGCATCAATGATACCCAAAGTAATCTCCCTTGGAGTGAAGGAGTCACTCTCCTGCATCTGCAAGCACAATAACAGTGCTGACTGGGCTGCTGCTCTTGACGTCCCACAGACTTCGAAAGGCTCAGCAACACAGGTGGTGGTTTTGCAACTCCCTCGAGGCCTGACCGGTCCTCTGCAATTTTGATGCCAGCATCCCTTGTCGGAACCGCTGGGATCAAACCCCTCTGAATCGCTTCAACTTGCCATTGTCAAGGCTTGTTTATTTAATGAGTTTTATATAGCGCTGGCTAGACCCGTAGGTATCAGAGTGCATTACATAAGGCCCAGCGAGTTGTATGTTACGAGTATTAAATAGATTACAAACTGATTACATAACGACAAAAGTACAGTCAAGGTGCAGTAAATAAAAGACAGTTGCACGGAAACTAACAAGGGTAGTGGGAAAATCAAAAAAGGGAGGGAAATGGGGACAAAAGTAGTGTTAAGAGAGAGGGAGCGGGAATAAGAGGGGATGGAGGAATGGCAGACCAGAAAGAGGGAGAAACGTTTGAGGATCATCAGGGGGAACCAGGGGAGAGGACAAAGGATTAACAAGATGGTGGGTCAGGGACCGGAGGAGTCAGCGGAGATCAGCGACAAAATGGCGGGCAGGGTGAAGAAAAACAAAAAGTCATAAAGTCTATAGATGTGACTCGGGGAGCTTGAGTTTAAAGTGCTCAAGAAAAGTCAAAGGGGGGTACGCAGTAAAAAAGTCAAAGGAGGGAGGAAGGGAGAAGAGGCGTGCAGGCTCGGGACCGCTGGGGTATTGGTTAAGGCAATCTGCCAGTCGTGGCTCCCGCGTCCCCATTCCTGGAAAAGGTCTCTCGGGACTCAGAAGTCGGGGCGAGGTGGAGCATATCCATGTAGACAGCCACTATGGGGAGGCAGCAAGGACTGGCAGGCAGCCGATGCTGACAAAGCTGTGCCATGGCTGGCCCCATTATCCTTCATCAGCTGCAACACGTACCGAGGCAGTGAGCAGAGGGAGAGAGCAGCCGCAGCGGATGAGGAAAGTCTTTCCCTGAAGTCCAGCAGGGTAGGTGACGGCTGCAGGAGAACCCAGGCCTGACTCCTCAAAAGCTGAACCAAGTGGCACCATTGCTCATCGGCCAAGACGTCTCGGAGTCCCGGGAAGAGTGGAAATCATGCCTTAGAGCAATCCATCACCATCCGGAGCCATCTGAAGGGGCCAGAGCTGAGCTGAGGTTGGATAATCACCTGGAGAAAGGTGAGCTCCAAGTGAGGCGGACGAGTCAGAAAGAGAATCATTACATGTAATGGGGTAACCCTGTAACCCTCAGAACCTGGGTGGGTAATAGACAAAATAATAATGGTTCTGTCGGACAAAAATACACACTGCTTTAGTATTTCAATGTTTCCTTTTGCAGGTCTCGTTCCTAACCAGGATATCAAGACAGGTGTACTAATACATTCACAAACGAACACACTGACCACAAAGAAAAATGAAAGCAAATTTTTACTCAAATACTTTCACATGTGAAGACAAATTACTTCAATCACTGTCCCAAAACAAATATTTAAAACATATATGGCACAAAACCTTTGTGCTAAAGCATAATACACACTAAAAACAACAAGTAAAATGTGTTACTTCATATACGTTTTGGAATCAACAACTATATATATACAATAATCCTGTAGGTACATCAATTCAATCTTGGATCCTACAGGGTTTTGAATAGTTTGTTCACGCCAAAAGCGGGGATTGCGTCGACGTTTCGACCCTGGGGGGCGATGCAGTGTTTTCACGCATCAGGGGCGGGTCTTCATCAGGACTGTATATATATGTGGGACAGCCTCTTGCAGACCTAGCTCTGCATGGAGTCCTGGTCTCTTTCTGAATCCTATTGTCGGTCCGTCTTAGTCAGGCCGGCTAGATATTGAATTAACCTCTGTAATGATTTAGTCTATACAGATGGTTGAAAGGTTGCTCCTTTGCATTTCTAATTCTCCTGGATCGCGTCCTTCACCTTCCGTTTGTGTCAATATCTCACAAACGGAAGGTGAAGGACGCGATCCAGGAGAATTAGAAATGCAAAGGAGCAACCTTTCAACCATCTGTATAGACTAAATCATTACAGAGGTTAATTCAATATCTAGCCGGCCTGACTAAGACGGACCGACAATAGGATTCAGAAAGAGACCAGGACTCCATGCAGAGCTAGGTCTGCAAGAGGCTGTCCCACATATATATACAGTCCTGATGAAGACCCGCCCCTGATGCGTGAAAACACTGCATCGCCCCCCAGGGTCGAAACGTCGACGCAATCCCCGCTTTTGGCGTGAACAAACTATTCAAAACCCTGTAGGATCCAAGATTGAATTGATGTACCTACAGGATTATTGTATATATATAGTTGGTGATTCCAAAACGTATATGAAGTAACACATTTTACTTGTTGTTTTTAGTGTGTATTATGCTTTAGCACAAAGGTTTTGTGCCATATATGTTTTAAATATTTGTTTTGGGACAGTGATTGAAGTAATTTGTCTTCACATGTGAAAGTATTTGAGTAAAAATTTGCTTTCATTTTTCTTTGTGGTCAGTGTGTTCGTTTGTGAATGTATTAGTACACCTGTCTTGATATCCTGGTTAGGAACGAGACCTGCAAAAGGAAACATTGAAATACTAAAGCAGTGTGTATTTTTGTCCGACAGAGTCAGAAAGAGAGGCATCAGCGGTAAGATAATCCATGCCCCGATGTCCGGCTGGGTAGGAGACGGCCATTGTGGGAAACCCGGGCCAGACTTCCTTATAGCCGCACCAAGCAGCTCCACCGGGCATCGGTCAAGTCTTCTCCGTGTCCGCCGTCTGGAATCTGGAGAAAAATACAGAGAAAAAGGGGTTTAAGGGGTTTTAGGTCCAGAGCGGCAAACACTGGCTGGGAGCTCCCGGCCAGAGCTCCTCACTAGGCAGCCATTTAGGTTGCATCTTGTTGGTGCTGCACTCCAGAGATCTTCGGGCTACAAGAAGCTCCAGCATCTCCTCATGCCAAGTACGGTGTCCTCACTGCATCCTCTGCACCATGGGCATTCAATCTTTTGTGAGCTGCTTGAGGTCCTCTTGCTACTTCTGTGCCTTCGGCCTGTGGGTCCTTTAAAGGGTCTTCTTCTGCTCCAGTGGGCTCCCCTGCTTGATCAGGGCCTGCTCTGACTCTCCTGCTTGAGGTGAGTCCCTTGTATCTTGCTGGTCCCAATGTTGCTCCTTCTTCGCTTTCCATGCCTGTTGCAGCTGCCAAGGCTTGCTGGTGCTCCCGCTGGACACTGACCTCTCCCCCCAGTTCTTGACTTCCGACGTGGGACAGCTTGTGCACTGCTCCTGGTCTTTATCAGCATTGCCTGGTTCTCAGAGCTGTAGCGTGAAGGTCATCGTCAATCCTCCTGAACCATCTGCTTTGTTGGGAATTGCTCTTCCATGCCTCCTGATTGGTCACCTCCGAGTGGAATAAATGCAGTCCCCTCTGCTTGAAGGTTCTTCACTTCAAGGATCCACTCTTTGATTCCACCGGACTCTTGCACAGTCTTCTCCAGAGGCATCTTTCCTGAAGCCCTCCATTGTGGCCTACAGTGATTTCAGACATCACTTCGCACCTATGCACCCGGCTTCCCTGGTGTAGGTATCCTAGGTCCTGAGTTATCCACGGATGGGGTGACTCTTCAACCTTCTATCTACCGCGGGGTTCCTTCAGGGTCCATGGCGAAAGGGCCTTCTCCAAAGCTGCAACTGCAACTTCCTCGTTGACTTCTATTGGACACGCAGCTGTGTTTCCACTCTGCACACAGCCTTCGTGGGGTTCCTGGGTACTTACCTTGAGTGGTTCCTTGTGCCCCCAGCTCCTCTGAGTATCTGGGTCCAAGTCCTGACTTTGGTCGCAGTTCGCATTCCATTTTCTTAGCATATGGTTTGGTCCCCCCCCTGAAAACCACTCTATGTTGTGCTTTCTTACCTGTTTATAATTGAAGTATTGTTGTGTATTTGTGTTTATATCTCCAGGTAGGAGATATACCAATGTGTTGTGTGATAAATAGACATCTTTTTATAAATACACTGTGTGGTTCCTTTTCGTTTAACCTACACTACATTATTAGATCTGTTAAAACAAACTGCCTAAAACTCCTTCAAGAGAAGCCTGAAGGCTGCTCGCCACAGCTACCACTTTGAGAGCTTTCTATGGTTATCAAAGACCACTAAAACCACCATAAGACATGTTCCTGTACAAAAACAATCATTAATAGCTTTTTGATCCTTCTATGTGTGCTGCAAAATACAGCACACAAAGAAAGAACATAAAACTAGGAGAAATAAAAGTTTTCTTCCTTGTTGCACCATTCCTATGCATTCATTGGGGAGCCGTTGGATTCTGATGTATTCCCAGGTTTACGACACTTTGTAAATCTGGGAATGTGTCAGGTTCCATGGAAGTTGAGTGGGAACACCCACAGCAACATCCATGGAATGCCCCTTTCATGCAGACTAATGCATGAAAGCGGCCCATATTTGCAAGGTCATGAAAAGTCATTCAGGGTTACTTTACGTGGCCTTGTGAATATAGGCAGAAACACTGTGCCGCAGGTGCGACAAAAAAGTGACGCACCGTTGGAGCAATGTACTTTCAAATGAGGCCATCCATCTATCTGCATGTTCCTTACTGACCCACTCATCCTCCCCGCTATGCAAACAGATTTCTGGGGACAGAGCTTTCCCCTTTCAGGCCCCTAGTTTTCCACAGCAGTGTACTTCATGGCTCCACGCCTTGGAGTGGAAAGTCGCGTAAAGTAATTGGTCAGCGCTTCTGGGTGACACCTATATAGGCACCATGAACATCCCTTTCAGTGCGAACGATACCACATGGAGCCACACACGCAGGGGCACTGATCGCAAAAAAAAATCCGGATCCAGTCTGACGCCTGGGGGAAATTCAAAGGTAAGGAATCTGCAGCTAGATAGAATCTCTACCAGATAAGGCATTACCGAAGGTAAGTAACTTGTTCTTCAAGGGTTCACACAGTATTCACAGGCTGAGGGAGTTGTGATGTTTATTGACAAACCCAGGCCTTACGTCTCATGTCATATAACTTGTTTTTAACCATAATTTCTTATCTTCCACTGTTCCTCAAAGTTAAGAGAAAATCTGCCAAGAAACACGAATGTCTTCTGTCCTTCAGTTTCTTTATAGGTGTAACCCTGCAATATATTAAAGTAAATTAGACAGCGGTCTCAGCGTAAATCCGAGGAGGTGGGGTCTACAGTGCAAGTTTAGGGCTGCTTTCTGGTGCGGTGACTTGGGTGTTTGAGTGGCTTAATCATAAATGTTGGCATCTGGGGAAAAAGGAACATGAACATTTGTACACTTCACTAGGCAATAACTAGTAAACAAGTTTACTTGAGCAAACAGCTATACTGAGAAAACCTAGGGCAACATATATTCACTTGACTGTGCAGCATAACGTTCCTTAAACGAATGCATGGTTGTTCAATGTTGGTCCAGAGGGAGCCGATCAATGCTGGCTTTTCAAAAGATTTCACTGGGTAAATTGTGTTCATTTTTAGATTGAGTCTGAGCCAGCATGCAATCGCTGCTCTGCAAAGATCTCTGGTAGTTCAGTACGGAGAGCAGCTTCGCCTACTCCCCATCCCTTATTTTTCATTGGCCTGTGTGTTTGTCCTTTGTAAATGCTGGATTCTAATTCATTAGCAGGCTTGTTAGTCCCTCCTTGGTAGGGCCATGTCGTCATTTGTATCCTCCCATGGCTACTGGCCTCTTTACTTGGATGTTACATGGTTCGTGTACTGTTTGTTTATTGAGCCAGGACAATGGCGTAGGCCTAGCAGAGGGAGGTGTTCCGGCTCTGCGGTTTCTTCCTCTCCTGTGACGCCAACCACGCGCCTGGAGCAAGATGACTTTTGAGTCTATGTGCGCTGAGCTCCGCATGAGTCCGGAGGAGGCATAGCCATCTTCCAGCGGCGATGGGGCCATCACCTTCCAGGATTTCATCATGGGCGTCCACGGAACCAGGAGCTCACCCTGGCTGTGGGAAGGAGGCTCAGGGGCTGACACGAGGGCTCCCAGGGAGCCGGAGGAGACCCCTTGGGAGCACTTCCAGCTCCGGCTGGGGGATGAAGCTGCGTTTATTCTGCGGTAAGGAGGAAGTTCACCTCCTTCGCCTTTTATGATCCAGCAAACAAGTACTGATACTGTCCCATAAGTACCGATACTGTCCCTGCCTCCGTTTGTTAGGCCTGGAACCATTTTTTTTCTTGCTTGCCTCACCAGTGGGTGTGAATCTGTTAGGACTGCAGTACTTTGTCCTTGCTTGCCCCTTATCCATGAGTGTGGCTATGTTTGTTAGGCCTCCAATGCCTTCTTTTTTTTGCTTGCCTTACGGTGGAGTGAGGGATGGAGGTGGGTGTGCCGATTCATTAAGAAGTCTTTAGCTTATGATTGCTGTAAGAGTGTGGTTGATGTTGTGAATGGATACCGTTGTGTTTATTGTCACGGGTCTCTTTTATCGTCCACTCCCCTTTTGGCATATTCTTAACGAGAGGAACCAAGGCTCTCACTGACCTTTTGTTATGTAAACTAAGCAAGGAAAAGAACTAAAAGCTTGCCTGGTCATTAAACCTTTAGCACTTTCGGCAATGATTGTAGAATAAATATGTAATCACTTTGATCATTTGGAGTACTCGAATTTTAAGTGCATAATTCCAAATCAGTCAATAGGAACTAATAGGAAATATTTGTTTGATAACTTTAGGAGAAACTATTTTTGCAGGTTGTAAATTATCTATGTATTTCTGGGATATTTTGAAGGCTGGATTGTTGCCAAAACGGATTGCCTTTGTCACTCAAGGTGTGCTACCGGATATGACAGGTGACCAAAACACTTTCCTTTGTGTTCGCTTCTCTTAGGCATTTCCTGTTCCTTTGAAAATCTGTTGGCGAGTTTGGGTGCTTTGGGCACGTGTTATGGAAATGACAATCTCCTTCTGTCTTGTATACGAACGACAAAGATCTGTTGAATTTTGGTACTGGGTAGGGTGGCATGAGATTTTTGCTTGTTTGATGCTCCCACATCGAAAGGGACATTTGCAGCATTGTACATTAGGCGGACAGTCTGTCTCAAAATTAGTGGTTCCTAAATCCAATAAAAGCTGAATTGTTTTCAGGGAAAACTGACTTCTCTAGGTTGATGTGGCTGAAAATGTATGTACTGGGTCTCGCATTTACGAAAGTTTAAGCTGTTGGCATTGCAAAAACCAAAACATAAATAAAGGGCATTGTCAATTACAATGCCAATAGCTCAAAATCGTGTACATGCGAGACCTATTGCATTGCAAATGCTTGTTATTAATGGCATGCAAATTCTGAAAATCTGACAGGGATGTTGGCCCTTGTGGCTCTATCGTCAATCAATCTGTCAGCTTTTGTAAAGCACAATTCCGTTACCCCCAAGTAGGAAGCAACCTCTGCTGCCACCCCATGGACGGCCATTGGCAGACTAATTGTTACTACTCCAGGTCTGATCTTGGCTACCCCTGGCAGTACCAACGGAACCCCAGGCCAGGCAGTGTCAGGCAGAAAGTAAACATTGCAGTAGAGACCCTGTTCACTTTTTATAAACTGAACTAATCTTCCACCTTTCTCCAAAACCTCAGCAGCATAAAAGAAACGTTTGAAGGAATAAGGATGGGACTGCAGTGCAAACCTGTGATGTTATCATGATTAAAAGGGTGTGAGGTCACATTCGCTTCCCCAACCATTGCGAAGAATGGACGTTCACCTGCCACCTGAGCAGGAATCCGCAGCAGGTCCGGATTAGAATTATTAATAATATTAATAAGGTGGGTGGAGTGCTGAAGGGATGGGGTGAATGAAAAGTTTGCCCAGTTTGCTAGTCCAACGGGGCTACAGAATATTCTGGTTTAAAAGAATGACTTTATAAAGCCAACATCTTGTAGCAGGTATAAAGTAACTGTTTATAATCCGGAAAATTAACTGCCTCTGGAAAACCCTTCGGTCTCAATTTCAAATAAAATCAATTAAGTGAGAGATAATTAAAGCAATGCAGTTTGTAGGGTAGCTTGGTATGCACAGCGCCTAGGAATTAAATGGCTTTTTGTTCAGCTGTCGCTGCTTCCTCAGTTCCTCTCAACCAATTTTAAGTTCACAAACCCAAAACCCACTGACGAATGGTAGAAGCGTATATCCCTATACCCAGATGACATTGTCCTCTACTTGTCCAGACCCTACCACTCGATCGTGCAGGCGCTTAATCTCTTTGGAAATTAATCGGGATTGACTACTTGGGCGATTTATGGAAAGGGGGTGCCCCCAGATCCTTTGACTATCTCAAAAAAAAGAGTACCAGCTGCCTGATTCCCAACACTATCACTATCTGTGCCTTACTCACGCCATGCGCTCCCACATACACATGGCACTTCAATCCCGGTATATTCTCCTTTTGAAGACAGGCTTCTTCTCGACACCATTCTAGGAAAACCCACATCCACTATCTACAGTAAGCTCATAAATAACATGCCTAACCCTCTGGTGTCCTGCGGGAGCGATGAGAGGGGGATGTCGGAGGCCTGGTAGAGGATTGGCAGGATGCCCTGCAGAGACCCCACGAAATTGAAATCAGGACTAGGTTTCGTCTTGTGCAAATACAAATCTTGCATCGAGTGTACTACACGCGAAACCATCTGTTCTCATGGGGCAGGAGGCTGTACCTCCTGTGTGTGAGGGGATGTCGGGGGAGGGTACGTTTTACCATATTTTATGAGAATGCCCGAGTATAGTGCCCTTCTGGACCAAAGTAGCACACACAATGGCAACAGTAGTGGGATAGCCGGTCCCGGTGGAACCAAAGTGGCTGCTAGTTATGATTAAAGGAGCCACGGACTGGATCCGGTATAATGAGATCTGGTTGGCCATGGCAGCTGGGGTGGGAAAGCGCAATATAGCCAGTTGCTGGGGGAACTCTCCGGGTGAAAAACTGTTTTGTAAATATGCTGGAAGAGTAAAAGGCAAACCTTTATGAAAATATAGTTCCATTAAAGCAGATGTTAACAGCATTTCGACTAGGCGGGAAAATGATGAGAAGGAGATCAGGAACAAGCATTGGTAAATGCAGGAAAATATGCTACAGCCAATAGAAATGGAAGAAAGGTAGGTGGCACGCACAAGAACCAATGAGAAGGCAGGAAATAAAGGAGGCAGGATGTAAGTCCCTTGTAATATATGAAAAACAATAGATTTTGCAAGCAATGTATTTTGCAAGCGATGCAAAGAGCTACAACATGGCGTTGATTGTGTCATGGTGCTTTTTTTTTTCTTTAGCCATGTTGCCCAGCACCACACGCTGCTAGGCAGTAGATTAAAAACAAGTAAAAAAAAAAAGTTACATCTCAAGCAGTGGTGAGACACTAATTAAGAAGAATTAATCTGTGCTTAGTCCATGCTCCAAGAAGAAACAGGAAGTGATGCCTTACCTGTGCTGTCCAATTAGGAGGCAGGGTTACTAAAGACAGTGATCCCTAGACAGCTGCTTGCTGAGTTTACTAAATAATAAATATAGCCTAGATAGCTTCTATATTCTTTGTCCCGCCAGACAGAATTTTAATAGTCAATAAATATGTTAGGAAAACATTCACACATAATACAGGTGGGACACCACCTGGGTCCTACTACCACAATACAACGACAAGGGATTGGGGAAATGGTTCAGGCAACAGAAAGAAATCTAACAACATATCCTCATTGTAGACTTCGGTAAGATGAAGACACCATTGCAAAATAAAGCTATACAGTATAATAACATGCATATGGTGTACAGATAGTCGACAGCGTTTCGATCCCTATTTCAAAATAAAGGGATTATCTTCAGGACAGTAAAAATTCATGTCTGGATACTTTCAAATCTAAGACAATATGTACTTGTTGTCTTACTAGCAAAATAGCTACATAAGGTACAGACCACACAATGGGAGGGAGAGGGGGGATTGGAAAACAAAATGAAAAAAATAGGTTAAATTGGGGCTAAGAATTCCTTCAATTACATGGAAACTGGTGACATTTCTGGTGATGAACCGGAGATGAGGAACAGTGACATCAATGGCCATGGTTAAGGTGAATGGGGTGAGAGGAGTTGAAAGAGGAAGTGACCGTATGTGAGTTCACAGTGGGTGGCCATGCCCATCATATCTGTGGATGGCACAAGAGGGTCGTGATTAATACAACAATTCGGATGTGGGCTTAAAGGCTAGTCTGCCGGTGTGGAGAGGGACATGCCATCGCCTGCTTGCCTAGTCGAACAGGGCAGTTCAACCAGGTGGACAGAAGTGCAATCAAGGGCCTGCTATATCGAATTTGGAACGCCCCGCCCCCTCTTTGCATTTAAAAAGGCAAAAAACTTTAGAGACCACCCGGTGCGGGCAGCATTACCCATCACAGAAGCTAAAAGCACATTGAATGATTTGTGGGGGCTCCCACCATTAGTAGGGCATGCTAAATATGGTGACTGTATTGTGTGTGTGATGCCACCATAGAAGGGAAGGAATTTGTATATGAACAAATTAGGTATGAAAGAAAGCATTTCACAAATTGTAACTCCTCAAACTTTATATATGCAATCTTCTGCCCATGTAAAAAAGTCTATATAGGCAGACCACACAGAAGGCATGCTTCCGGATTTGCCAGCATCGGAGCAGGATTCGCTGCAGAACCCCCAATGCGCCCTTGGTGAACCACTTCCTGGTCACAGGCCACAGCGAAATGGATATGAAATGGACAATCATAACCTTGATTAAAGTTTCCATAAGAGGCGCAGATATACATCAACTGCTTAACAAGGAGGAGTTAAAATGGATATTGAAAACCGAAAGTATTCATAATGGGCTTAACCGCCTCGAGGACTGGACATCTCTGTTGTAATTAGTATTCTTGCACAATGGAATTAGCCCATGTACACACTGTCCTAAATGTGTACACATATGATATGCTTTCTTAGTGCAACCATGTTGATTATAAATTCCCCCGCAAGTTTACAGGGCTCTGTAAACTAAAATGTAAATCATATAATGTGAAATTGCCCTCAATATTGATGTCGGTTCATTTCTTGTACTTAACCATGTCACTCTCACAATCTCTGTGTAATGACGCCTTAAGTCACATTCACTTATTGCTATTTCTCCCTGTGTATACACACTACATTAAGATGGCCGACGTAATTGCTGTTTTTTCACACACCTCTCCTGTGCTGACTAGATTAGTCACATGGGTTAAACCACGTGACCCTATCTTTATACTCCACCGCGTGCTCAACTCACTCGTATACGAGGAGCGATCGAGCCTCTGTACCAAAGGTCCCCATTCCCGTGGTTCTGCTCCAAGATCCCCTCGGTAAGTGTCCCAACCTTGTTTCTGCAGCAGTTTTAATCTCAAAGAGCCTGCACCTGATTTTAACCGACCCGTTTACTTACAGGTCGCCTCCCCTATTTCCTAAAACCTGTTACCAGCGCAAGACGCGACTGGGTGAGTTTGTCTCGCAATTTTGAAACTTCTTTAATCTTTCAGCGCCAGTAATTGATTTTAACCGACCCGTTTATTCACAGGTCACCAACCCTAATATCAAACCCGTTACCAGCGCAAGACGCGACTGAGTAAGTTTGTCTGGCAATTTTATAACACCTCGCGCTCCTCTAAACTAAGGCTCGTGCATCACTATCATTGTTTTCCCGCAAATTTTCCACTTGACAAGATTTTCATTATTGATCTTCACCGCTAGCGGGAATCCAAATGCTATCCATCACTGCCAGCGTTAATACTTACCTGGGTACGTTGCAACCTCTTTACCATTAGACGTTGGAACTTATATTGCATCGGCCACAGCATAACTATTTCACTTTTCTGCAGACTCCGCTGTAACCCTCAGCAGGCCTTTGATTGCACTTCTCTCCACCTGGTTGAACTGCCCTGTTCGACTAGGCAAGCAGGCGATGGCATGTCCCTCTCCACATCTGCAGCCTAGCCTTTAATCCAAATTGTTGCATTAATCACAACCCTCTTGTACCATCCACAGATATGATAGGCATGGCCACCCACTGTGAACTCAGGTTCGGTCACTTATTCTTTCAACCCCTCTCACCCCATTCACCTTAACCATGGCCATTGGTGTCACTGTTCCTCATCTCCTGTTCATAACCAGAAATGTCACCAGTTTCCATGTAATTGAAGGAATTCTTAGCCCCAATTTAACCTATTGCTTTCACTTTGTTTTCCTGGTTTCCCAATTTTTTTCCCCCCATTGTGTGGTCTGTACCTTATGTAGGTATTTTGCTAATAAGACAAGAAGTACATATTGTCTTAGATTTGAAAGTATACAGGCAGGAATTTTTACTGTCCTGAAAATGATCCCTTTATTTTAACATAGGGATCGAAACGCCGTCGACGAACTGTACACCATATGCATGTTATTATACTGTATAGCTTTATTTAGCAATCGTGTCTTCATCTTACCTAAGTCTACTATGAGGATATGTTGTTAGACGTCTTTCTGTTGCCTGAACCGTTTCCCCAATCCCTTGTTCGTTGTATTGTGGTAGTAGGACCCAGGTAGTGTCCCACTTGTATTATGTGTGAATGTTTTTCTAACATTTATGGACTATTAAAATTCTGTCCGGCTGGACGAAGAATATAGAAGCTATCTAGCCTATATTTATTATTTAGTAAACTCAGCAGCTGTCTAGGGACCACTGTCTTTAGTAACTATTTACATACCCAAGGTCCCAGACCAATCGCATATTGGGTTCCCTTGTTCCTTAAAATAGTCTAATTAGGAGGCAGCAAAGAAGTGACACGGTAGCCAACAAATTAATTGGTAAGCAATGGGCGGGCTCCAATCCCTTTTAGTAAACAACAGTGTCTCTCACAAGCAAGCGCCCATGAGCTAGCGCATGGCTCATGCAGGCATGACCTTAAACAAAGTGCATGCCGGGAGGCTACACTTTTAGTCAGCAAATAATGAGACATACATTTGGTTAGGTTGTGTTCACCTTGTTGGCATTGACGTTTGTTAATCCTTTAATTCTCAAGTTTTAATGCATTTTTGGAAACTAAGATAGCTTAAAATAAACAAATACACATATTTATTTTGAAAGTAAGTTTCTAAAGAAAGGGGAAATGGATACAATTTGCTGTAAAATGCCCATGGTAAATTCTGTTGCTTCTCTATACATTATCCCTTCATCTCAGCCCTTCTCGACCAGGTCCGTCCTAGTGGAAACAACCCTGCCCCACAGAGTCTTGCCACACCGTAGGATCTGTGATCCTAGACATTTAAGTATGCCTTGGGGGCCTAATTTATGAGGCCTTACCAGCATGATTGCGCCACCGGAACATCACTTTTTTGATGTTCTGGTAGCACAATGTGCCTCTGACATATCTATAAGTCCACAGTACGTAGCTTTACATGGCCATATAAATATGTGCCCCTTTTACGCATACAACTGTGTGAAAGGGGCATTCCATGGGTGTTGCTGGGGGCATTCCCAACAACATCCATGGCTTTTTTATACTCCCCCAGATTTACAAGAAATCGTAAGTCTGAGGCAGCGCCTAAAACATATGCCTCCACATATGCCTCCTCCCGTTTTTCTATTTTAGTTATTTTAATTTGTTACCTCGTTTTTAAATTGCCTCTCTACACACTTGCACCTTAAATTGGGCCCTCACCGCGGTTTAGCGGGTCTCCTGCGCGCTCCTCGTTACCATCCACGCCATCTTAGGGGTCAGAAAGGGATGCTGGATGCCATTGCAGGTTAGCGCTCCAGCAGTCAGGTTGACTGGTCTGAGGCGAACGCGAAGTGCATTTAAGGGCTGAACAAAGGGAAGGTCAGCCTTGACAAGGCAACCCATTGCTGCGTGTAATTGCTCTGCTGAAAGCGCTGTGATTTTTAAATATCCCGTTTTTCTATTTTAGTTATTTTAATTTAATTGTTACCTCGTTTTTAAATTGCCTCTCCACACACTTGCACCTTAAATTGTGCCCTCCCCGTGGTTTAGCGGGTCTCCTGCGCGCTCCTCGTTACCCTCCACTCCATCTTAGGGGTCAGAAAGGGACGCTGGATGCCATTGCAGGTTAGCGCTCCAGCAGTCAGGTTGACTAGCCTGAGCCCTACTTCAACACGAGGATGCTAGCGCACGGCGCATGCACACGACGTAAGTGCCGCAGCAACGCCAGAGTCCAGCCCGTCCGCGCCTGTCCGTGCCAAGGACGAGCTGGACGAGGGGGCGCTTAGCTGTATCGAGAGTGGACTTGGCCGACTCAGGTATCCCTACCAGGTCTTGCTGGATTTGAAACCTGCTCGATTACCCTGCCACCACACACTTACCCCTGAGGCTCTGCATTCGTCTCCCACCTGTAGATGCTTTAGGTCCTCTTGCCCTGCAGCTGTGTTTTCTCCCAGGTCCTCTAACGTAATTTCTTTAGTAAATTCCTCACACCACACAAGTAGAGAGCATGGTTATCTGATTAATGCCAGATCTTTAATTAAGAACAATGTTTCCTTTAAGGACTTTGTTGTGGTAAATAAACCCTCGTGGGTCTTCATAACGGAAACATGGGCCAAAGATTCTTCTGGGCCAGACCTTGTAGAGGCAGTCCCAGATGGTTATACTTTAGTCAGGCTAGATAGAGTGGGTCGTATTGATGGAGGCCTTGGTATTCTGTACAGGGACTCCCACTCGTGTCATACTACTCCTCTATCAGCTCCACATGAAGCCATCCAGGCCCTGCATTTTTCTATTAATGCATCCTATACCGTCCCGTTTATGGGCGTGCTCATATACAGACCCCCGGGGCCCAGAGTGGATTTTAGTCAGCATCTGCTTAGCATTTTAGAACCCTATTTTGGTTATGAGTCTGTTACAGTTTTGGGAGACATGAACTTTCATTTAGAAAACTTAGAGGCAAAAGACACTCTCTGTCTCCTAGACACCCTATCTGCATGCGGCTTGCAGCAATTAGTAAAAGGCGCTACCCATCAGGCGGGTCATACGCTAGATGAGGTCTTTTCGAATGGTAGGCGTTTGTCAGCTGATGCCCCCTTACCGCTCTCCTGGTCAGATCATTTTGCTATTCCGCTGCAATTGGACACCACTCCCACTAATAATATCCCGAAGGGTCCCAGTAAAATGGAACTCAGGCGGAATTTGAGGAAGGTTACCAATGATCTATTGGCTCCTTTAATTTCCACCCTGGCAATCTCGATGGATGAGGATGTAGATTCGGCGGTACGGAGGTTTGAAGATGTTACCTCTGCCGCCGTGAAAGAGCTCGCACCTCTTTCTTTGCGTTACACTGCTAGAAAAAGGCCGTCGGCTCCCTGGTATGCCGAGTCTTTAAGGCTATTAAGACAAGGCTGTAGAAAGCAGGAACGACGCTGGAGATCTAGTGGGAACACACAGGATAGGATAACTCATAAAACCCTTTTGAGGGAATATAGGGCGGAGGTTATAAGAACTAAGCAGGAATAGTTCTCAAACCTCACTGGGGCTCTCACTTCGCCGAAAGAGCTCTTTAACATTGTCGACTCTCTGATTACCCTGAAGACCCCTGATCCTGTTATCTGTTCGCAACAGCTATGCGACAACATAGCTAAATTTTTTCATGACAAAATTGCTGGAATTGTCTCGGCCCTTGAGCTCCAAAGGATTCCTGCATCTTCCCCTACCTCTCCTATCTCTCAGATCCCTCCCCTCATAGGGTCTGTTAGACTTGCTAACTCGACCTTGCTGTCTAGCTTTCCCCTGCTTTCCTTACAGGAACTGGAAGTCCTCTTGGCTAAGACCAAGTCTGGTTCACCTCTTGATCCCTGTCCTCTCTATCTTCTCAAACAATGTAAGGAAACTCTTTTGCCCCCGTTACTTCAGATCATGAATAGGGCCCTGAGGGATGGCATTTTTCCATCCCAATGTAAGAAAGCGGTGGTGAAGCCGCTCTTGAAGAAGCGGTCGTTGGACCCGGAGGTGCTTAAAAATTTCCGCCCCATCTCACTGCTCCCAGCCCCGGCAAAGATGCTGGAAATCCATCTACACCAGCATCTCTCTTCCTTTCTGGAATCCTCTGGTCTCTTGGATCATTCGCAGCACGGTTTTCGGAGGGGTCATAGCACGGAATCCGCCCTGACTGTGGTGCTTGATAACATCCGCACCACAGTTGATAAGGGTGGGGGTACGTTGCTGATCCTGCTGGATCTTACAGCTGCGTTTGACACCCTGTCTCCCCTCGTTTGAACATCTCGTCTGAGGGAGAGGGGTGGAGGGGCCCGCATTAAGCCTGTTGGCTTCTTTCCTGGACCAGAGGGAACAGAGAGTGAAGCTGGGAGAGTTCCTATCTCCATCCTTGCCGATGAAGTGGGGGGTTCCACAGGGGTCGGCGTTAAGTCCGACCCTGTTCAACATCTACGTGACCCCCCTGGCAAGGCTTATTAGATCTTTTGGGATGGAAGTAGTGTCATAAGCCGATGACACTCAGATCTTGCTGTCCCTCGCCCAGCCTGTCAGTTCTTCTGCCTCCAAGTTTAGACTCTGTATGGAGGCAGTCGCCCATTGGATGATTGACAATTCATTGCGGCTAAACGGCGAAAAGACAGAGATCCTTGTGTTCGGCGAGAAGGAAGACATCTGGTCGGCGGAATGGTGGCCCGGATCCCTGGGGGCGTGTCCGGCTCCAACTCTCGCAGCACGAAATCTGGGGGTTATGATTGATCCTTCCCTCGACATGGCCCTCCAAGTAAAGCGGACTATCTCCACCTGCTGGGGCATCATTGGAATCCTGCGAAAATCAAGCACTACCTGTCCGTGCAAGCCCGGAAACAAACTGTGGTAACTTTGATAACATCTCGGCTTGATTATTGTAATGCTTTATACGCGGGAGCCAATAAAGGCCTGCTGCAAGGTCTTCAATCGGTGCAAAATGCAGCGGCGAAGTTTGTACTGGACCTTCCTAGAAGGTCGTCAGCTACCGCCGCCAGGAAATCTTTGCACTGGCTTCCTATTGATGCCAGGATTTCATTTAAAGTGCTTTGCTTGGTGTTCGGAGCCTTAAATAGAAAAGAGACCGGAGGTGTAAAAGATCTCCTGATTCCCTATGTTCCTGCCAGGAACCTTCGTTCCTCCTCGAAGCTGCTCCTCACCGCTCCCCGGGTGCGAAGAGCTAAATGGGGAGGCAGAGCCTTTTCCAATCTGGCTCCAAGATGGTGGAATGCTGTCCCTTTAGAAATTAGGATGTTACCCTCAATACAATCTTTCAGAAAGGCCCTCAAGACTTGGCTCTTTGGCAAAGCTTACCCTTAGCTCTTTGGTTTCGCCTTTTCGTTTTTCATTTTCTTTGTAGGCGCCTTGATGCCTCCGGGCAAAGTTGCGCGTTTATACGTTTTATTTCATTCATTCATTCATTCAATGCGTAAGGACGGCCCAATAAAGAGAAATATTTTAATTTCTCCTCATTCCTCTTCCTATGTGTGCTGCAGAAAACGCCTTTTGTGAAAGTTTTTGTGCAGGAAGGTTTTCCTTCCTGCACAAACATTCATCCCCGCAACACAGGCACCCTAGCACCATGGTGCAAAGGTGCCAGCATTAGCGCACAGCAGCCCATTGTGCACCGACGCAGGGAAAAAGGATAGGAATGCGCCGCATCTAATAGATACGAATCCGTAACACAGGAGTAAACCCGTTAACCCAGTTCAGACTGGTATCTAATAGATCTGGCGCATTCCTTTTCTTTTCTTTTGCCATAGGGCAGGGCAGCGCAGCAGCAAGGCCTGCTTCTATGCCCTACGGCAAAGCAACCCACTAATGAGGCCCTACATTTTTATGCGTCACCAATAAAACTGTCCCTCCCTCTGCCACAACTCCTGTGTTTCTCTGGCCCCCGACAGAGGTATGCCATGCAACATTTTTTCTTATGTTTATATTTATGCTCCAGCATAGTTCTAAAACGTAATCATTTGGCAAGGTGCAAGTGGAAGCCTGAAACCTGCTCATCTGCTTTTTAGGTCTCGCTTTTTAATCCTGCAAGGGTTAATAGACGAGAGTATAGAGGCTCAACTAAGGTTTGAAACCACGCGGATTTCCTACAGTTCGTGTGGAGGACTGGAGCGGAAAGCACGTCCACATCAAAGCCATCAGCCTCCCTCCCACACGCATGGGAAGCCTCCCCCAGCGTGCGCTCGGCCTCAGGCATTTCTCCTCCCCCCTAATTATTCACCCCTGCGTTTGCTACCCACGGCAGGCCTTACTTTCACTTTCACGGCCGCCAGGCCGTGTCTCGCATTTCTCCTCCCCCCTCCCAGTGTACTTTTACTTTTTAAACTTGTTATTTTTATTTTTAGGTTTAAAGTATTTTATTCAGTGCAACAGACATAGAAAAACAAAAACATACAGAAGGTATGAAGCATTAGTGCAGGGTGGATACGGCCGCTCCCACAGCGTAACATCTGCAGAGGATAGGTCAACCACGGGCCAGCCCAAAGTGGCCTTGCTGGATACGCATTGTTGCAGTATAGCGTTACATTCCCTTCACAAACTCCCCCCCAACCCCCAACTCCCAACTCCCCTGCCCCCCCGCGCTCCCCCCCCACCGTCCAGTGTACAAATCTTTCCAAGACAACCTCCAAGGTCGCCCTCAAGTGGAGGGGTGAATCTCTCAGCCACTCAAGGGTTCGGCACGGTCGGGTCCGTGAGCCTCAAGAGGCGAAGATATCGAGGACAGGTGAGTTCCCTAAATTCAGTGAGTATTAGAGAGTGGAATGGTTGCCAAAGCTCATTAAATTGTTCTATATCCCCCGCCACCGTGAGTGATAGTTTCTCCCTGCGCAATACATGCCACAATCTGTGTAGCCAGCCCGTTAGTGATGGTATCGTGGTAGTGCGCCAATGTAGTAAAATGTTCTGAACGGCTGAACCCAATGCAATAGCTATCTGTCTACCCCTGCGAGATCGGAGGTGATACATCAACCCATTCGGGAGCCCGAACAGGGTGTATGCGGGGAAACGTGGCAGCTCCGTATCAAAGTGGGAGTCGATTTCGTCCAGCACTTCCTTCCAATAGGGCTCTAGTAACGGGCATTCCCACAGAATGTGTGTGTCAATGTGCCTCGGCCTCCACACCCTCTCCAGCATGTGTTCTCCCTGCTACTGTCAATTTCATGAACCCGCTCCGGTGTGTAGTACCAATAGGTAGAGACCTTTGTCAGAGTGTCAGTAAGGCCCATGTGGTATGCTGAGTGTTGTGCCCTGTAGTATATCTGTTCCCATTCCTTGTGGCTCAACGTTCGACCCAGCTCTCGCTCCCAACGCTCTCTTCCCGGGTTATAGAGGTGTGAGGAAAGAGGCTGCAGCAGCCGATAGAGATCTGTAATCAATTTGGAGTCCGATGTGCGCGTCAGAAGCCATTTCTCGTATGGTAGGAGTCGTCTGTTGGCCGACTCCCGCACCTGTGGATGTAGTGCCCAGTGGCGAGCCAGCATGTAGCGGAGTCTTTCTGATTCGAGGAACGAAAATTCCTGTCTAAACTGCGGGAAGGAAATAATTCCTTCAGGGCCATACATATGACACAAGGCTCGGCACCCGGCCGCTCGCCAATGGGTAAATGACCCCTTTTCCAACCCCGGAGTAAAGTCTGGGTTGTTTACCAGCGGTGTAAGTGGCGACGGGAACGTGGTGAGATTATGTGCGAGGTTGGTGGCGTCCCAGACCCGCAGGGGTACCCTGGTGACAAAGGAGGCGTATAGATTCGCAGGTCGGTGAGGCCGGCGCAGAAATGGAATTTCTTGCAGGGGTCGGCCCGCCACAGCCTGATCCTGGAAAAGCCAGTGCTTATCCAAATCCCATCGGCTCCATTCCACCAGATAGCGTAATTGGGCTGCGTAGAAGTATCTACGGAAATCCGGTATCCCTAGCCCTCCTGCCTTGGGGGCTAGCATGGAGAGAGCTCTGCGCATTCTAGGCTTCTTGCCGTGCCAGATAAAGCACAAGAGATCTGCCTGCAGCTGAGGAATCCACCCAATCGGTGGTTGGAGTGGCAAGGCCCGGAACAAGTAAAGAACCTGGGGGAGGACCGTCATTTTGATGGCAGCTATCCTGCCCAGCCAGGAAAGAGTGCCGCGATTCCACCGACCAAATTCCTCCCGAATCTTCTTGCCCAGTGCGGTGTAGTTAGCCGTTACCATGGACGGTAGGGTAGGGGCCAGCTGGATCCCCAGGTAGGGCACCGAGTCCGACGACCAATGCATGGGGAATTGGCCTTGTAAATGCGCTCTGGTGGCCGGCGTAAGGGAGCTATCCAGAGCCACAGATTTCCCCATATTCATTTTAAAACCTGCGACTGCACCAAAGGAGTCCAGCTCCTCGATGCAAGCCGGCAGGGCCGTCTTGGGCTCATCCAGCGACAGTATGACGTCATCCGCATAGAGGCTAATGGTGTGCGTAAAGCCCCCAAACCGCACCCCTGTTGCCGCCGGGTTGTCATGCACCCGTTGGGCGAATGGTTCCATATAAAGGGCGAAGAGTAATGGCGAGAGCGGGCAGCCCTGCCTGGTACCTCTCTCGATGTTGAAACTCCCCGAACTGTAACCATTCACCCGCACCACCGCCGTCGGAAATTTGTAGCAGTTAAGAACCATGGAACGAAATGCATCTCCCATGCTCGCCTTCACCAGGACCTGCTCGAGATAGGGCCAATGCACTCGGTCAAACGCCTTCTCGGCGACCACCGCCAGCATCATTCTCTCTCCCGGAATTCGAGAGGCCTTCTCTAAGAGGTGAACGATCCTCTTGGTGTTGTCCACCGTCTGCCTCCCTGGGACAAATCCCGCCTGGTCCGGATCTATAAGACCTGGTAGGTGGGGGGGCTAATCGGGCCGCAAGGATCCCTGTGTACAATTTTAAATCCACATTCAGAAGGGATATCGGTCTGTAGGAGCCGCAGTGCTTCCAGTCCTTCCCGTTTGGGGATAACCGTGAGTGAGGCCCGTAGGAGGTCAGGCGGAATGGCCCCTGGAGTGGCAAACAAATTAAAAAGGCGAGTGAGAATCGGGGCCAGTGTCGAGCAGAACGTCTTGTAAAAAAGCGATGTGTACCCGTCCGGACCCGGTGCCTTGCCATGCTTGAGCTTAGCGATGGCAGAAATTACTTCCTCCATTCGGATTTCCTTATCAAGATGCTCTGCCTGCGAGGCGTCCAGGGAGGGCAGGGTCACCGAGTCCAAATAGGCGGACGTCGCAGCGTTATCCGGCCGGTCTCCGGCATATAGATCCGCGTAGAATCTACGGAACGTTTCGGCTATGTGGGCGTCTTCCGACACCACCGCCCCCGTGGGATCCAAGATTTCTTTCACCACTTGACTCTGTTGCTCCACACGGAGCCGATTGGCCAGCAGTCTGCCACAGCGGTCCCCACCTGTGTAGTATTTATGGCGCAGGCGAAGCGCAGCATATTCCGCGCGGTCCAAATCCAGGGCCGCCAAGAGCTTCCTCGCCTCCTTAAGTTGCCTCCATATTCTGGGGGCCCCCGTCCTGTGGTGTATCTGTTCGAGCTCACTAACCCACTGGGTGAGTTCCTCCCTTTTGGCCTGTCGTTCTTTATTCTCAGCCGAGATCGCTAAAAATTCCCCCCTGAGAACTGCCTTCAAGGCTGCCCACTGCGTTGCCAGGGTGGTGTCAGGGTTATCGTTATGGGACAGATACTCCCGGATCGCTCCCTCAATGCGGTCCACCACCGCCTTCCTGTGCAGCAAGGTGTCCCGGAGGCGCCATATTCTGGGAGAACTCGTTACCGGCGGTAGACCCAGGGTGGCGGAGACCGGGGCATGGTCCGATAAGGACAGCACCCCTAGGTCCGACGTAGAGACCAATGCTCGTACCGGTGTTGTGACCAGGAGATGGTCCAGCCTCGCGTACGTCTTATGGGCATGGGAGTAATATGTATATCCCCTATCAGTGGGATGCATGTGTCGCCAGAGATCATGCAGGTCAACTTCTGATAGCTGCGCCTTACACCCGGCTGAGAACTCCCCGACCTGCGGGGTGCGCATCTGTCCATGGCCGAGTCAAAAACCATATTAAAATCCCCTCCAATGATTATATGCCTATCTTGCGAAGCAGTAACATCCACAAGCGCTGATCGCAGGAAGCATTCCTGTTGTTCATTAGGGCTATACAGGGACCCAACTGTAAAGGTGATACCCCCGATCCTAAACGGTATGTCAACAGCCGGCCTTTGTGTTCTGTGTGCTTGTGAAGAATTTCCCCCTTAAAGTGTCTGGCTACCAGGATTGCCACCCCTGCTGTCTTATTAGCACTGGAAGAGTGAAACTGTGTAGGGAATTTATGCGAGCGCATCCTGTGAGTGTCCCGCGGGAGTAGATGCGTCTCTTGAAGGAGACATATGTCAGCGTGAGTGCTCTCCAAGAGAGACAGGACCGCTCGTCTCTTAACCGGGTTGTTGAGGCCCCGTACATTAAGAGTCACCACCTTAAAAGTGCTGGGAGGCATGGAAA